>NW_026635187.1:1200000-1557500 GCF_028554395.1 Pezoporus wallicus | reverse complement strand
TAGGTATGAAACCGAGGAGAGACTGCAATGATGGTGACACAATTGCAAAGCTGACTGTGTGCTGAAGAGGCCCAGCACCAGATTTGCCTCCTGGCTCTTCTGCTGTCTGAGCAGAGGCCAAGCGTTCATACTGTGGTGACTGTGTTGCTGCGCAGCAGAGAGCAGGCTCTGGAGAGATTGCATTCAAATGCTTTTCATGTATGACAGTGAGCAGTGAAAGCAATGATGGAGGCACCTTTGCAAAGCTGACTGTGTGCTGAGGATCACTAGCACAAGTTTCTTTCCTGGTTCTTCGGCTGTGTGAGCAGAGGCCAAGCGATTATGTTCTGCCCACTTTTTCTTCCGGGCAGCAGAGAACAACCTCTGGATAGGTTGCATTCAAATGGACTTTTAGGTATGAAGCCGAGGAGTGACAGGATTGATGTTGAAAGAGTTGCAAAGCTGACTGTGTGCTGAAGATTCCCAGCACCAGCTTTCCCTGCTGGCTCTTCTGCTGTGGCAGTAAAGAACAAACGTTCATGCTCTACTCACTGTGCTGCTGGGAAGGCCAGAGCAAGCTCCGCAGATGTTGCATTCAAATGCACTCTCAGATATGAAAGTGAGCAGTGTGAGCAATGATGGAGGCACTGTTGCAAAGCTGACTGTGTGCTGAAGATCACTCGCCCCAGCTTTCCCTCCTGGCTCTTCTGCTTTGGAAGCAGAGGACAAACGTTCGTGCTCTCCTCGCTGTGCTGCTGGGCCCCCTACAGCAAGCTCCTGAGAGGTACAATTCAAATGGACCTTTACGTATGAAAGTGAGCAGTGTCAGGAAGATGGTGACACCGTTGTAAAGGTGACTGTGTGCTGAAGAATCCCAGCAACAGCTTTCCCTCCTCTCTCTTCATCTGTGGAAGCAGAGGGCAAACGTTCGTGCTCTCCTCGCTGTGCTGCTGGGCCCCCTAGAGCAAGCTCCGGAGAGGTACAATTCAAATGGACTTTCATGTATGAAAGTGAGCAGGGTTAGGAATGATGGTGACACCGTTGTAAAGCTGCCTGTGTGCTGAAGAATGCCAGCACCAGCTTTCCCTCCTGGCTGCTCTGCTCTGGGAGTAAAGAACAAACGCTCATGCTCTACTCACTGTGCTGCTGGGCAGCAGAGTGCAGGCTTCAGAGATGAATTCAAATGCTCTTAAGTATGAAAGTGAACAGTAACAGCAATGATGGTGACACAGTTGAAAGCTGGCTGTGAACCTAATAATCCCAGCACCAGCTTTCTTTCATGGCTCTTCTGCTGAGGGAGCAGAGGCCAAAGGTTCATTCTCTGCTTAGCGTGTTGCTGGGCAGCAAAGTGCAGGCTCCGGAGAGTTTGCATTCAAATGCACTTTCATGTATGACAGTGAGCACTTAAAGCAATGATGGTGACACCGTTGCAGAGCTGACTGTGTGCTGAAGAGGCCCAGCATCAGCTTTCCCTCGTGGCTCTTCTGCTGTGGGAGCAGAGGCCAAACGTTCATTCTGTGCTGACTGTGTTGCTGCGCAGCAGAGAGAAGTCTCTGGAGAGATTGCATTCAAATGCTTTTCACGTATGACAGTGGGCAGTGACACCAATAACGGAGGCACCTATGCAAAGCTGATTGTGTGCTGAAGATCACTAGCACCAGCTTTCTCTCGTGGCTCTTCTGCTGTGGGAGCAGAGGCCAAACGGTCCTGCTCTAGTCACTGTGCTGCTGGGCAGCTGAGAGTGACCACCAGAGAGCTTGGATTCAAATGGAGTTTTAGGAATGAAACCGAGGAGAGACTGCAATGATGGTGACACCTTTGCAAAGCTGACTGTATGCTGAACATTCCCAGCACCAGCTTTCCCTGCTGGCTGTTCTGCTGTGGGAGCAGCAGCCAAACGTTCATGGTCTACTCACTGTGTTGCTGCGCAGCAGAGAGCAGGATATGGAGAGTGTGCAGTCAAATATCTTTCCTGTATGAAAGTGAGCAGTGACACCAATTATGGTGGCACCGTTGCAAAGCTGACTGTGTGCTGAAGATCACTAGCACAATCTTTCCCTCCTGGCTCTTCTGCTGTGGGAGCAGAGGCCAAACGTTCATTCTGTAATCCCTGCGCTGCTGGGCAGCCAAGCGCAGGCTTTGGAGAGGTTGCATTCAAATTATATTACAGGTATGACCGTGAGCAGGACAGCAATGACGGTGACACCGTTCCAAAGCTGACTGTGTGCTGAAGATCACTAGCACAAGCTTTCCCTCCGGGCTCCTTGGCTGTGGGAGCGGAGGCCAAACGTTTGTGCTGTACTCAGTGTGCCGCTGGGAAGCAGAGAGCAAGCTCCAGAGTGGTACAACTCAAATGGACTTGTGCCTATAAAACCGAGGAGCTACAGCGCTGATGGTGACACCGTTGCAAAACTGACTGTGTGCTGAAAAGGCCCAACACCAGCCTTCCATCCTGGCTCTTCAGCTGTGCAGCAGAGGCCAAACGATCATGCTCTGCTCACTTTTACTTAAGGGCAGCAGAGAAGAAGCTCCAGATTAGTTGCATTCAAATGGACTTTTTAGTATGAAACCGAGGAGGGACAGGAATGATATTGACACAGTTCCAAAGCTGACATTGTGCTGAAGATGCTCAGCACCATCTTTCCCTTTTGGCTCGTCAGCTGTGGGAGCAGAGGCCAAACCTTCCTGCTCTAATCACAGTGCTGCTGGGCACCTGAGAGCCAGCTCCTGAGAGATTGAGTTCAAATGCACTTTTGGGTTTTAAAGTGAGGAGAGACAGCACTGATGGTCGCACGGTTGAAAAGCTTACTGTGTGCTGAAGACGCTCAGCACCAGCTTTCCCTCATGGCTCTTCTGATGTGGGAGCAGAGGCCAAACGTTCGTGCTGTACTCACTGGGCTGCTGGGCAGCTTCGAGCCTGCTTCACAGAGGTGGCATTCAAATGAACTTTCATGTATGAAAGAGAGCAGTGAAAGCAATGATGGAGGCAGTGTTGAGAAGCTGACCGTGTGCTGAAGATTCCTAGCACCAGTTTTCCCTCCTGGCTCTTCTACTGTGGGAGCAGAGGCCAAACATTCGTGTTCTACTCAGTGACCTGCTGGGCAGCTGAGAGCAACCACCAGAGAATTTGTATTCTAATGGACTTTTAGGTATGAAACGGAGGAGTGACAACAATAACGGTGACACAGTTGCAAAGCTGACTGTATGCTGCAGATTCCCAGCACCAGCTTTCCCTCCTGGCTCTTCGGCTGTGGGAGCAGAGGCCAAACGTTCCTACTGTTCTCACTGTGCTGCTGGGCCCCTTAGAGCAGGCTCCAGATAGGTTGCATTCACAAGCAATTTCAGGTATGAGACTGAGCAGTGACAGTAATAATTGAGTGGCTGTTGCAAATCTGACTGTGTGCTAAATATCACTAGCTCCAGCTTTCCCTCCTGGCTCTTCAGTTGTCAGAGCAGAGGCCAAACGTTCATGCTCTACTCACATTTACTTCCGGGCAGCCAAAATCAAGCTCCGGATAGGTTGCATTGAAATGACTTTTAGGTATGAAACCGAGGAGCGGCACAAATGATGGTGACACTATTGCAAAGCTGACTGTGTGCTGAAGAGGCCCAGCACCAGCTTTCCCTCCTGGCTTTTCTGCTGTGGGAGCAGAGGCCAAACGTTCATGCGCTACTCACTGTGCTGCTGGGCAGCAGAGTGCAGGCTCCGGAGAGGTGTCATTCAAATGCACTTTCAGTTATGAAAGTGAGCAGTGAAAGCAATGATGGAGGCACCATTGCAAAGCTGACTGTGTGTTGAAGATCACTAGCACCAGCTTTCCTTCTTGCCTCTTAGGCTCTGGGAGCAGAGGCCAAACGTTTGTGCTCTACTCACTGTACTGCTGGGAGGTGAGAGCGACTACCAGAGAATTTGTATTCAAATGGACTTCTAGGCATGAAACCGAGGAGCAACAGCACTAATGGTGACACCGTTGCAAAGCTGACTGTGTGCTGAAGAGCCCCAGCATCAGCTTTCCCTCCTGCCCCTTCGGCTGTGGGAGCAGAGGCCAAAAGTTCATGCTCTGCTCACTGTGCTGCTGGGCAACTTAGAGCAAGCTCCAGAGAGGTAGGACTCAAGTGGACTTTTAGCTATGAAATAGAGGAGCCACAGCACTGAGGGTGACAATGTTGCAAAGATGACTATGTGCTGAAGATTCCCAGCACCAACATTCCCTCCTAGCTCTTCGGCCGTGGGAGCAGAGGCCAAATGATCATGCTCTGCTCACTTTTACTTCAGGGCAGCAGAGAGCAAGCTCCGGATAGGTTGCATTGAAATGCACTTTTAGGTGTGAAACCGAGGAGCGACAGGAATGACACAGTTGCAAAGCTGACTGTGTGCCGAAGGGGCCCAGCACCAGCTTTCTTTTCTGTCTCTTAGGCTGTGGGAACAGAGGCCAAACACTTGTGTTCTACTCACTGTGATGCTGGGCAGCGGAGCTCAAGCTCCGGAGAGTTTGCATTCAAATGCACTCTCACCTATGAAAGTAAGCACTGACAGAAATGATGCTGGTACCGTTTCAAAGCTCTGTCCTGAAGAACACTAGCAGCAGCTTTCCCTCCTGTCTCTTCGGCTGTGGAAGCAGAGGCCAAACATTCGCGCTCTACTCACTGTGCTTCTGGGCAGCCAAGAGCAAGATCCATAGAGGTTGCATTCACATGCACTTTCAGGTATGAAAGTGAGCAGTGACAGCAATTATCGAGGCACTGTTGTAAAGCTGACTGTGTGCTGAAGATTCCCAGCACCAGCTTTCCCTGCTGGCTCTTCTCCTGTGGCAGCAGAGTCCAAATATTCTTGCTCTATTCATTTTTACTGCTGGGCAGTAGAGAGCAAGCTCTGGCTAGGTTGGGTTCAAATGGACTTTCAGTCATGAATGTGAGCAGTGACAGCAATGATGGAGGCACCGTTGCAAAGCTGACTGTGCACTGAAGAGGCCCAGGACCAGCTTTCCCTCCTGGCTCTTCGGCTGTGGGAGCAGAAGCCAAAAGTCTGTGCTCTACTCACTGTGCTGCTGGGCAGCCTAGGCAAAGCAAGGCCATTACAGCCAAGTCAAGGCCATTCCAGGCAAGGCTAGGAAATGTAAGGCAAGGCAAGGCAAGGCAAGGCAAAACAAGGGCACGACAGGTAAGTCCAAGCAAGGCCAGGCCAGGCTAGGGTAGGCCTGGCCAGGCCATGCCAGTCCAGGCAACACAAGCCCAAAGCAATCCAGGGCTGGCAAGGCAGTGCAAGGCAAATCAAGGCCTGACAAGGCAAGGCTAGGCAAAAGCAAGGCAAGGCAAGGCAAGGCAAGGCAAATCCAGGCCAGGCCAGGCAAGGCCAAGCCAGGGAAGGCCAGGCAAGGCAAGGCAAGGAAAGGCCAGAAAGGCAAGACAAAGCAAGGCAAGGGAAGGAAAGGCAAGGAAAGGCCACGCCAGGGAAGGCTAGGCAAAGCAAGGCCAGGCCAGGCAAGGTATGGCAAGTCAGTGCAAGGCACGGCAAGGCCAGGCAAGGCAAGGCCAGCCAAGACATTGCAATGCAATGAAAGGCAAGACCAGTGGAAAGAAGGCCAGGCCACGAAATACAAGGCCATGAAAGACAAGGCCAGGCCAGGCAGGGCAAGGCAATGCAATGGAAGGCAAGGCAGAGCCAGGCCAGGCCAGGCCACAGAGGTCAAGGCCAAGCAAACCAAGGCAAGGCAATGTAAGTCAAACCAAGGCCAGCCCAGGCAAGGCCAGGCCAGGCCAGGCCAGGCCATGCAAGGCAAGACGTGGCAAGGCAAGGGAAAACAAGGCCAGGCAATGCAAGGCAAGGAGGGGCAATTCAAGGCAAGGCAAGGCAAGACAAGGTAAGGCAAAAGCAGGCCACGCCAGGCAAGGACACGCCAGACTAGGCAAGGCAAGGAAAGGCAAGACAAGGCAAGGCAAGGCAAGACAAGGCAAGGCAAGGCAAGGCAAGACAAGGCAAGGCAAAAGCAGGCCATGCCAGGCAAGGACAGGCCAGACCAGGCAAGGCAAGGCAAGGCAAGGCAAGGCATGTCTAGGCCAGGCAAGGCCAGGCAAGTCAAGGCAGGCTATGCAAGTCAAGGCCAGGCAGGGAAAGGCAAGGCAAAGCCAGACCAGGTGAGGCATTGCAAGGCCAGGCCATGCCAGTCCAGGCCAGGCAAGGCCACGCCAGGCCACGCCAGGCCAGGCAAGGCCAGAAATGGCCAGGTCTGGGCAGATCAAGGAAAGGCAGGACAAATCAAGGCATATCAATGCAAGACAAGTCAAGTCAAGCGCAAGGCCAGGTAAGGCAAGGCCAGGAACAGAAAGGCAAGGCAAGGCCAGGGCAGGAAAGGCAAGCCAAGGAAAGGCAAGTCAATGCAAAACAAGGCCAGGACAGGCAAGGCCAAGAAAGGCCAGGCCAGGCTAGGGCAGGCCTGGCAAGGCCAGTCCAGGCCAGACAAGGCAACCCCAGGGCAATCCAGGCAATGCAAGGCAAGGCAAGGCAATGCATGGCAAGTCAAGGCCAGGCCAAGCAAGGCTCGGCAATGCAAGGCATGGCAAGGCAAGCCAAAACCAGGCCAGGACAGGGAAGGACCGGCCAGGCGAGGACAGGAGAGACAAGGCACGGCAAGGCAAGGCAAGACAAGGCAAGTCAAGGCAAGACAAAGCAAGGCAAGACAAGGCAAGGCAATGCAAGGCAAGGCCAGGCAAGGCAAGGAAATGGAAGGCAATGCAAGGCAAGACAAGGCAAGACAAGGCAAGGCAATGTAAGGCAAGGCCAGGCAAGGCAAGGAAAGGGAAGGCAGGAAAGGCCAGGAAAGGCCAGGCAAGGCAAGGCAAGGCAAGGCAAGGCAAGGCAATGCAATGCAAGGAGAGGCCAGGAAAGGCAAGGCCAGGAAAGGCAAGGGAAGGCCAGGCCATGAAAGGCAAGGCAATGCAAGGGAAGGCAAGGCGATGCAAGGCGATGCAAGGCAAAGCAAGGCCATTCCAGGCAAGGCTAGGCAATGCAAGCAAGGCAAGGCAAAACCAGGTCAGGCCAGGCAAGGACAGGCCAGACCAGGCAAGGCAAGGCAAGGCAAGGCAAAACCAGGTCAGGCAAGGCAAGGACAGGCCAGACCAGGCAAGGCAAGGCATGGCAAGGAAAGGAAACGGAAGGCAATGCAAGGCAAGACAAGGCAAGGCAATGCAAGGCAAGACAAGGCAAGGCAATGCAAGGCAAGACAAGGCAAGGCCAGGGAAGGCAAGGCCAGGCAAGGCAAGGAAAGGGAAGGCAAGGCCAGGCCAGGTCAGGCCAGGCAAGGCAAGGCCAGGAAAATGAAGGCAAGGCAAGTCAAGGCAAGGCAAGTCAATGCAAGACAAGGCAATGCAAGGCAAGGCAAGGCAAGGCAAGGCAATGGAAGGCAAGGCAATGCAAGGCAAGGGCAGGCAAGGCAAGGCAAGGCAAGGCAAGTCAAGGCAAAACAAGGACAGGACAGGCAAGGCCAAGCAAGGCCAGGACAGGCCAGGGAAGGCAAGCCCAGGGCAATCCAGGCAAGGAAAGGCAAGGCAAGGCAAGGCAAAACCAGGACAGGCAAGGCAAAGACAGGCCAGGCAAGGACAGGCAAGGCAAGGCAAGGCAAGTCTAGGCCAGGCAAGGCCAGGCAAGGCAATGATGGAGGTAGCATTGAAAATCAGGCTGTGTGCTGAAGTTGCCCCAGCACCAGCTTTTCCTCCTGGCCCTTCTGGTGTGGGAGCAGAAGCCAAACGTTCGTGCTCTACTCACTGTGCTGCTCGGCAGCCGAGAGAAAGCTCCGAAGAGGGTGCATTCAAATGGACCTTTAGGTATGAAAGCGAGGAGCGACAGCACTGATGGTGACACCATTGCAAAGCTGACCGTGTGCTGAAGATTCCCAGCATGAGCTTTCCCTCCCGGCTCTTCTGCTATGGGAGCAGAGGGCAAACGTTCATGCTCTGCTCACTGTGTTGCTGGGCAGAAGAGTGCAGGATCCGGAGAGGTTGTATTCAAATACACTTTCCTGTATGAAAGTGAGCAGTGACAGCAATGATGGAGGCACCGTTGCAAAGCTGACTGTGTGCTGAAGATCATGAGCACCAGCCTTCCCTCCTGGCTCTTCAGCTTTGGAAGCAGAGGGCCAACGTTTGTGCCCTCCTCGCTGTGCTGCTGTGCAGCTGAGAGCAAGATCCGGAGAGGTTCTATTTAAATGGACTTTTAGTTATGGAAATGAGGAGCGACTGTTGACGAGGGAGTCACTGACAACGCAGAGACTATAAATGTGACCAAGCGATTGCCAAATTTATTACAAAGGCTTATCTCCTTATATACTATTTCTTACATGAACTTACATTGATTCGGCATATTATGATTGGATACATGTCTTGAAGACCCTTAATGACTAAGATATAATTGTTTAAGCACAGGTGTGAGAAGTTGACCTAGAAAGCTTGCCAACAGTCCACAGTTCTCATTAACTCAGTGAATTCCAGCTTCTTCTTATCTTGCTTGCTTAAGCTTCTTCGGGCCTCTCATGGCCTTGCTGTATCTTTCAGGATTATTCAGAGTTTATGTACCAATTATTCATTCTCCTGTGAGAACACTGTCTCCCCATTTCCCTGTTTTGGTTTTATATATGTTTTGGATGACCCTACTTGATCAAGGAATTTGGGCTAGATCACATCTCCAACATATGCCAACTACAGGCTGCTGGAACTGCCTCTCTTTTCTCCTGTATGGCTCTCTGATAACAGGGGAGGCCATCCTTCACATTAAGGTCTGGCATGGCATGTGTCCCCACTGCTCCACACCAGCTGGGTTGCAGTCAACAAAGGAGCTAAAGGTTTGGTGGCAAACACAGAGGCAAACCCAGTCTTGCCCTTGATTGTGGTAGCAGGCATTTGATCAGCCTCAGTCCTTGCACCTTGTTGTCAATGCAGAGTTTCACCTGCTTCATCCAGTAACAAGTCACTACTACGGCAAGGCACATACAAATTTACATTAGCAGAGTAACTATTACAGCGTGCAGCAGCATGTTGAAGATGCTGATGGTAAGGAGGGACTAGCCAAAGAAGTTTCTTACCAGTGGAATTCTCCCACCCTCTTAATTTGTTCCATTACCTTCTTTATAACACTACCATTGTATTAAAATCTTTCCAGCTTTTGCCTTAGCATTTTCTAGCAGCTACTGCAAATTTCCATACTCTAACATCTCTCTTACAAGTGAGAAATCTGTACAATACAAGGTGTTGTTTCTTACAAGCAACTCGCTAGTAAATACAGGTGGTTTTATACACAAAATCACAGCCTCTAATAATAGCTACTTTACAAGCATACATATTCAGGATGTTACTTTTCAGTTGCCCCCCAAGTGATGTTTTGCAAACATTCGTTTTCCTCTTCATCTCATTCTGCTTGGGGTATTCACGGTCAGCTCCTGTAGCTGAGGCATCAGGTTTTTCCATTCATCTGTCCAGCTCATGGCAAGGCTTGACAAACTTTGCAGGCAGTCGCCATGGACCTGTAGGAAGGAGGACACAAATATACCCCCTCCTCCAGGTTATCAGTTCTTGAGAAGTAGACAGTCAAGGAGTTTGCTGCATCATTGCCTCTTCTTTTTTTTTTTCTTTTTTCTTTTTTTTTTGTGCCACCCTGGTGCTGCTTAAGTAATGGCTCATAAAGCTTGTGGTTTCACTACACATCTTGCTTTTTCAGTTAGCAGTTCTTATTTCAACCGATCCATCTATTCCTCCAAGTCTTGGATTCACCCCTAGGTTACTTTAAACATACTAAGCAAGGGTTCAACCATGCACCCAGTGTGTTGCAGGTGCTCTTTAGGCTTTGTCTGTGGTGTCTCTACAAACTGCCTCAATACCTCAATAGATTTAGAGGTTATTTTTTGGTTAGGTTTTGTTTGTTTGTTTGTTTATGGTTTTGTTTTTTTTTTCATCACTCCTCAGCTCTGGCATCCATTGGCCATCCAGAGGCCCAACGTTCATGCTCTACTCACTGTGCTGCTGGGCAGCCGAGAGCAGGATCCGGAGAGGTTGCATTCAAATGCACTTTCAGGTATGCAAGGAGCAGTGACAGCAATGATAGAGGCACAGTTGCAATGCTGACTGTGCGCTGAAGATACCACGGCCAGCTTTGCCCCCTGGCTCTTCGGCTGTCGGAGAAGAGGCCAAACGTTCATGCTCTACTCACAGTGCTGCTGGGCCCCCTAGAGGAAGCTCCGAAGAGGTACGATTCAAACGGACTTGTAGGCATGAAACCGAGGAGCAACAGGAATGATGGTGACACCCTTGTAGAGCTGACTGTGTGCTGAAGATGCCCAGCACCAGCTTTCCTTCCTGGCCTTTCAGCTGCGGGAGCAGAGGCCAAACATTCCTACTCTGCTCACTTAGGGTGCTGGGCAGAAGAGAGCAAGCTCCAGAGAGGTTGCATTCAAATGGACTTTTAGGCATGAAACTATTGAGTGACAGCAATGATGGAGTCACAGTTGAAAAGCTGAATGTGTGCTGAAGATTTCCATCACGTACTTTCCCTCCTGGCTCTTCGGCTGTGGCAGCAGAGGCCAAACGTTTGTGCTCTACTCACTGTGCCGCTGGGCAGCCGAGAGCAAGCTCCGGAGAGGTTGTATTCAAATGCACTTTTAGGTATGAAAGTAGGGAGAAACAGGAATGATGGTGAGACCGCTGCAAAGGTGACTTTGTGCTGAAGAATCCGAGCACCAGCTCTTCTTCCTGGCTCTTCGGCTGTGGGAGCAGAGTCCAAACGTTTGTGCTCTACTCACTGTGCCGCTGGGCAGCCGAGATCAAGCTCTGGAGAGGTTGCATTCAAATAGACTTTTAGGTATGAAAGTGAGGAGCAACAGCAATGATGGAGGCATCCTTGAAAAGCTGAATGTGTGCTGAAGAGGTCCAGCACATGCTTTATTTCCTGGCTCTTCGGCTGGGGGAGCAGAGGCCAAATGTTCGTGCTCTGCTCTTTACGCTGTTGGGCAGCCTAAAGCGAGAACCGGAGAGGTACAATTCAAATGGACTTTTAGGATTGAAACCGAGGAGTGACAGCAATGATGGTGACACCGTTACAAAGCTGACTGGGTGCTGAAGATCACTAGCACCAGCTTTCGCTCCTGGCTCTTTGGCTGTGGGAGCAGAGGCCAAACATTTGTGCTGTACTCACTATGCTGCTGGGCAGCCAAGAGCAAGCTGTGGTAAGGTTGCATTCAAATGGACTTCTAGGTATGAAACCAGGGAGAGACTGCTATGATGGTGACACCGTTGCAAAGCTGCCTCTGTGCTGAAGATGCCCAGCACCAGCTTTCTCTCCTGGCTCTTCGCCTGCAGGAGCAGAGGCCAAACGTTCATGCTCTACCTACTGTGCTGCTGGCCAACCTCGAGCGACCACCAGAGAAGTACGATTCAAATGGATTTTTAGGTATGAAACCGAGGAGCGACAGCAATGATGGTGACAAAGTTGCAAACCTTACTGTGTGCTGAAGAGGCCCAGCACCAGCTTTCCCTCCTGGCTCTTTGGCTGTGGGAGCAGAGACCAAAAGTTCGTGCTCTATTTACTCTGCTGCTGAGCAGCCAGGATAGAACACGGAAAGAGTTTGTATTAAAATGGAATTTTAGGTGGGAAAAAAAAGGAGCAACATCAATGTGGGTGGCACCATTGCAAAACTCACTTTGTATTGAAGGTGCCATGCACCAGCATTATGTCCTTGTTCTTTGGCTGTGGAAGCAGAGGCCAAACATTCGTGCTCTACTCACTCTGCTGCTTGGCACTGGAGAGCGCTCACCAGAGAGGTTGGATTCAAATGGACTTCTATGTGGGAAAATGAGGAGCGAAAGCAATGCTGCTGGCACTGTTGTAAAGCTCACTCTGAGCTGAAGATACCAAGCACCATCTTTCAATCCTGGTTCTTTGGCTGTGGAGCAGAAGCCAAAAGTTTGTGCTCTACTCTGCTCCTGGGCAGCCGACAGTGATCACAGGAGAGTCTGGATTCAAATGGACCTTTATGTGGGAAAGCAAGGAGTGACAGCAATGCGGGCAGTACCATTGCAAAACTCACTGTGTTCTGAAGATTCCAAGCACCACCATTCTATCTTGGGTTTTGGCTGTGGGAGCAGAGGCCAGGCATTCGTGCTCTACTCACTCTGCTGCTGCAGCCAAGAGCAAGCACCGGAGAGATTGGATTCAAATGGACTTTTAGGTTTGAAAGCAAGGAGCGACAGCTATGTGGGTGGCACTTTTGCAAAGCTCACTGTGTGTTGAAGATGCCAGACACCAGTTTTCCACCCTGGTTCTTTGGCTCCGGAGAGGTTGCATTCAAATGGATCTGGCCTGTTCTTACCTTGCTTTGCCTTGCCTTGTCTTCCATTGCTTTCTCTTGCTTTTCATTGCCTTGCTTTGCCTTGCCTTGCCTTGCTTGGCCTTGCCTGGCCTAGCTTTGCCTTGCCTTGGCTGGCCTGGCTTTTCCTTGACTTGCATTGCCTTGCCTGGCCTTGCCTGGCCTTGAATCGGGTTCCCTTGCCTCGGCTTGCCTTTCCTAGCTTTGCCTTGCCTGGCCTGGTCTGGCCTCACCTGGCCTTGTCTGGCCTTGCCTTGCTTCGCCTGGCCTGGACTTGCCTTGCTTGGAGTGGCTTTGCCTTGTCTTGCCTTGCCTGTCCTTGCCTAGCCTGCCCTTGCCTGGCATGGCCCAGCCTGCTCTTGCCTGGCCTGGCCTAGCCTGCCATTGCCTGCCCTGGCCTAGCCTGTGCTAGCTTTGCCTGGCCTGTCCTGAGTTAGTCTGGCCTTGCCTTGCCTTGCTTTGCCTTGCCTGGCCTGGCCTTGCCTTGCCTTGCCTAGCCTTACCTAGCCTTGCCTAGCCTTGCCTTGCCTGGGCTTGCCATGCCTCTCCTTGCTTTACCTGGACTCCCCTGGTCGTGACTTGCTTGACCTTGCATTGCCTGACATTGCATTGCCTGGCTTTGCATTGCATGACCTGGTCTTGCCTTCACTTGCCTTGGCTAGGCTTGCAGGGCATGGCCTGCCTGGACTTGCCTTGCCTGGCTTTTCCTTGCCTAGCCTTGCCTGGCCTGGATTGGCTTGAACTTTCCTGGACTTCCCTGGCCTGGATTGGCCTGACCTTTCCTGGACTTCCCTGGCCTGCCCTGGCGTGGCCTGATCTGGCCCTGCCTAGCCTGCCAATGCATTGCCTGGCCTTTCTTTTATATGACCTGACCTGAAATGCGTTATCAGTCGTGGCTGTGCCTTGCCTGACAGGCCTTGCCTGGCCTCTCCTGGCCTTGACTTACCTGGCCTGGCTAGGCCTGCTCGTGTCTTTCCTGGCCTTGTATTGCCTGTCCTGGCCTTGCATTGCCTTGCATTGCCTGGCCTGTACTGGCCTGACCTCTCTGGCAGGCTTTTCCCTTACATGGCCTTGCCTAGCCTGGCCGTGCCTTGCATGGACTAGCCTTGCCTTGCCTGGCCTGGGCTTGCCTGGCCTTGCTTTGCTTGGCCTTGCCTGGCCTTGCCTTGCCTTGCCTTGCCTTATTTTGCATGGCTTGGCCTGGCCTGGCCTGGCCTGACCTGGCATTTCTTGCCTGGCCTTGCTTTCCCTGGCCTTGATTGGCCTTGCCTGGCCTGGCCTGCCCTGGCATTACCTGGCCTGGCCTTGCCATGCTTTGCATTGCCTTGCCTTGATTGTCCTTGCCTGGCCTGGCCTTGCCTTGCCTGACCTTGCCGTGCCTTGCCTGGCCCGGACTTTCCTTGCCTAGCCTTGCCTGGCCTGGCCTGCCCTTGCATTTCCTGGCCTGGCCTTGCCTTGCCTTGCGTTACCTTGACTTGCCTGGCCTGGACTATCTTTGCCTTGCCTGGATTGGCCTGGCTTGGCCTGGCTTTACCTTAACCTGACTGGACTTTAACTGCCTTATCTGTCCTGGCCATGCGTTGTCTTGCCTTTAATTGCCTTGCCTTGCCTTGCCTTGCATTGCCTGGCCTTGCGTTGCCTTGCCTTTCCTTGTGTTTCCTTGCCTTGCCTTGCCTTGCCTTTCCTTGCATGGCCTTGCCTTGCCTTGTCTGGCCTGGTCTGGCCTTCCTTTGCCTTGCCTTTACTTGCCTGATTTTTGCCTGGCGTTGCGTTGACTTGTATAGGCTTGCATTGCCTTGCCTGACATTGCATTGCCTTGCCTTGCCTTGTCTTTCCTTCCCTCTCCTTGCCTTGTCTTGCCTGGCATGGCCTAGCCTTGACCTGCATTGCCTTGCCATGCCTTGCCTTGCCATGCCTTGCCTGGCCTTGCCTGGCATTGCCTTGCCTTGATTGCCTTGAATGACCTTGCCTCACTGGCCTGGCCTGACCTGGACTGGCCTTATATTGCCTTTCCTTGTCTGGCCTTGCCTGGCATTGCCTGGTCTGGATTTACCTTGTCTGGGCTTGCCTGGCCTGGTCTGGCCTGGAGTGGATTCGCCTGACCTTGCCTGGCCTTGCATTGCCTGGACTTGCATTACATGACGTGGCCTTGCCTTGCCTTGCCTTGCCTTGCCTTGCCTTGCATTGCCTAGCCTTGCCTTGCCTGGCCTGTATTGCCCTGGACTTGCCTTGCCTCTCCTTGCCTTGCCTTGCCTGGCCTTGCCTTTCCTTGCATTGCTTTACTTCACCTTGACTGTTGTGGCCTGGGCTGGCCTGGCCACGCCTTGCCTTTCATTGCCTTGCCTTGCCTTGCATTGCCTTACTTTTCCTTTCCTGGCCTGGCCTGGCCTGCTCTGGCCTGGCCTTTACTTGTCTTAAAATGCCTTGCCTTTACTGGCCTTTCCTGGCCTTCCCTGGCCTCACCTTGCTTTGCCTTGGCTTGTTTGGTCAGGCCTGGCCTGACCTTGTCTTGCTTAGCCTTGCCTTGCCTTGCCTTGCCTTGCCTGGCTTAGCGTTGCCTTGCCTGGCCTTGCCTTGCCTTGCCTGGCCTTGCCTTCCAGGCCTGGGCTGATCTGGCCTGTCCTGGCCTTGCCTTGCCTTGCCTTGACTTGCCTTGACTTGCCTTACCTTGACTTGCCTTGCTTTGCTTTGTCTTGCCTTATCTTGATTTGCATGGCTTGCCTTTCCTTGCCTTATCTTGACTTGCCTTGCCTTGTCTTTCCTTGCCTTGCCTAAGCTTGCTTTCTCTTGCCTTGCCTTGCCTTGTCTTGCCCTGCCTTGCCTGACCTTCCCTGGCCTGGTTTGCCCTTGCCTTGACTTGCCTTACCTTGTATTGCCTTGCCTTGCCTGGCCTGGCCTTGCCATGCCTGGCATTCCCTGCCCTTGCCTTTTCTTGCCAGTCCTTGCCTTGCCATGCCTTGCCTTCCCTTGACTTGCCTCTCCTTGCCTTGCCTGCCCTTGCCTTGAATTGCCTTGCCTGGCCTTGCCTTTCATTTTCATGCATGGGCTTGCCTTGTCTGGCCTGGCCTTGCCTTGCCCAGCCAGCCTTGGCCTTGCTGGCCTTGCCTATCTTCACCTAGCCTGGCGTGGACTGACCTGGATATGCGTGGCTTGGCCTCACCTTGCCTTGCCTGGCCTGGCTTGGCCTGGCCAGCCCTGGCCTTGCCTTGCCTTGCCTGGCCTGGCTTTGACTTAACTGGCATTGCCTTGCCTTGCATTGAATTTCCTTGCATTGTCTTGCCTACCTTTGCCTTGCCTTTACTTGCATTGCTTTCCTTGGACTTGCTTTGCCTGGCTTTGCCTAGCCTGGCCTTTCCTGGCCTGGTCTGACCTGGCCTGGCCTGGCTTTGCCTGGCCTGGCTTTGCCTGGCCTGGCCTGGCTTTGCCTTGCCTTGCCTGGCCTTTCCTTGTTTGCATCGCTTTGCCTTGCCTTGCTTTGTCTAGCCTTGCTTTGACTTTTCTTGCCTTGCCTTGCCTGGCCTTGCCTTGCTTTGCCTTGCCTTGCCTTGCCTTGCCTTGCCTTGCCTTGCCTTGCCTTGCCTTGCCTGGAATTGCCTTGCCTTGACTGGCCTGGCCTTGGCTGGCCTGGCCTTGTCTTGTCTTGTGTTCCCTTGCCTGATTTTGCCTGGTCTTGCCTTGCCTTGCCATCCTTGCCTTGCCTGACATTGCCTGCCCTTGTCTTGCCTTGCCTTGGCTGATTTTTCCTGGTCTTGCCTAATTTTGCCTTACCTTGCCTTTCCTAGCATTGTTTTGCCCTGACTTCCCTTGCCTTGACTTGCTTGGCCTCGACTTGCTTGGCATTGCCTTGCCTTGACAGGCCTGGCTTGAGCTGGCTTGGCCTCCCCTGGCCTGGTCTGGCATTGCCTAGCCTTGACTTGCCTGTCCTCATTTTGCCTGACCTTGCCTTTCCTTGCTTTGCCTGACATTGTCTTGCCTTGCCTTGCCTGACCTTGCCTTGCCTTACCTTGCCTTGCCTTGCCTTACCTTGCCTTGTCTTGCCTTGCCTTGCCTTGCCTTGCCTTGCCTTGCCTTCAAGGCCTGGGCTGTTTTGGCCTGGACTGGCCTTGCCTCGCCTTGCCTTGCCTTACCTTGCCTTTCATGTCCTGTCCTGGCTTCTCCTGGCTTGAGTGGCATTGTCTTTCCTGGCTTTTCCTTGCCTTGCCTTACCTGGCCTTACCTGGCCTTGCATTGCCTGTCCTGGACTGGCCTTGCCTTGCATTGCGTTACCTGGACTTACCTAGCCTTGCATTGCCTGTCCTGGACTGGCCTTGCCTTGCATTGTGCTACCTGGACTTACCTTGCCTTGCATTGCCTGTCCTGGACTGGCCTTGCATTGCCTTTCCTTGCTTTGCCTTGCCTAGCCTAGCCTAGCCTTGCCTTGCCTAGCCTTGCCTTGCTTTGCCTTGCCTTGCCTTGCCTTGCCTTGCTTTGCCTTGCCTTGCCTTGCCTTGCCTTACCTGGCCCGGCCTTGCCTTCCCTTGCATTGCCTTCCCTTGCCTTGCTTTCACTTGCCTTCCCTTCCCTTGCCTGGCCTTGCCTTGCCTGGCATTGCCTTGATTTGCCTTGCCTTGCCTTGCCTTCCTTTGCCTTTCCTGGCCTTCCCTTGCCTGACCTGCCCTTGCCCTGCCTTGCCTGGCCTTAAATAGCCTTGCCTTCCCCTGCCTTGCCTTGCCCTGCCTTGTCTTGCTTTGCCTTGCCTTGCTTGCCTTGCCTTGCTGGCCTGCCCTCCCCTGGCCTTGCCTTGCCTGGCTTAGCCTTGCCTGGAATTGCCATGACTTTCATTGCCTTGCCTTAACTTGCCTGGCCTGGATAACCCTGGATGGGCTTTGCCTGGCCTGGGCTGGCCTGGCCTTCTTTTGCCTTGACCTGCCTTGCCTTGCCTTGCCTTGCCTTGCCTTGCCTGGCCTGGCCTTGCCTTCCCTGGCCTTGGCTTTCCTGGCCTTTCCTTGCATGGCCTGGCATTTTCTTGCATGGCCTGGCATGACCTGTCTTGGCCTGGACTCGCCTGTCATGGCCAGGCCTTGGTTTGCCTTACATTGCCTTGCCTTGATTTTCCTGGCCTTGTCCTGCCTGGCCTGGCCTGGCTTTGCCCTGCCTGCCCTTGTCTTGCCTTACCTTCCCTTGCCTTCCATTGCATTGCCTTGCCCTGTCTGGCCTGGCCTGGCCTTGCCTTTCTTGGGCTATCATTTCTTGGCCTGGCCTGCCCTCCTCTGGCCTTGCCTTGCATTGCCTAGCCTTGCCAGGAATGGCCATGACTTGCCTTGCATTGCCTGGCCTTGCCTTGCCTGGCCTGGATTGCCCTGGACTTGCCTTGCCAGGCCTAGTCTGGCCTGGCCTTGTTTTGCTTTGCATTGCCTTGCCTTTCTTTGTCTGGCCTTGATCTGCCTTGTCTTGCTTTGCATTGCCTAGCCTTGCCTGGAATGGGCTTGACGTGCCTTGCATTGACTTGCCTTTCCTTGACTGGCCTGGATTGCCCTGGTCTTGCCTTGCCTGGCCTGGCCTGGCCTCTCCTGGCCTGTTTTGGTTTTGCCTTGCCTTGCCTTGCATTTCCTATTCTTCCCTGAATTGCCTTGCATTGCTTTGCCTTGCCTTGCGTGGCATGGATTGCCCTGGCCTTGCCTGCCCTGGCCTTGCCTTCCCTGGCCTTGCCTTGCCTGGCCTTTCCTTGCATGGCCTGGCATGGCCTGCCTTGTCCTGGACTGGCCTGGCCTTGCCTGGCCTGGCCTTGGTTTGCCTTATATTGCCCTGCCTTGAGTTGCCTGGCCTGGCCTGGCCTGGCCTGGCCTGGCCTTGGTTTGCCTTATATTGCCTTGCCTTGAGTTGCCTGGCCTTGCCCTGCCTGGCCTGGTCTGCCTTTGCCTTGCCTGGCCTTGCCTTGCCTTGTCTGCCATTGCACTGCCTTGCCCTGCTTGGCCTGGCCTAGCCTTGCCTTTCCCGGCCTTGCATTTCTTGGCCTGGCCTGCCCTCCCCAGGCCTTGCCCTGCATTGCATTGCAATGCCTTGCCAGGCATTGCCTGGCCTGGTCTGGCCTGGCCATTCCTTGCAAGACCTTGCCTTGCCTTGCATTGCTTTGCCTGGCCTGGCCTGGCCTGGCCTGGGCTGGCTTGCCTGTCTTTGCCTTGCCTTGCCTTTCTTTTCCTTGCCTTACCTTCCCTTACCTTGCCTTTCCTTTACTTGCTTTGCCTTCTATTGCCTGTCCTGGCCTGGCCTTGCCTTGCCTTGCCTGGCCTTGCCTGGCCTGGACTTGTTTTGCCTTGCCTTGCCTTGCTTGCCTTGCCTTGCCTTGCCTGGTCTTGCCTTGCCTTTCCTTGCCTGGCCTTGCCTTGCCTTTCCATGCATGGCCTTGCCTTGCCTTGTTTTGCCTTGCCATGCCTTGCCTGGCCTGGCCTTGCCTTGCCTGGCCTTCCCTGGCCTTGCCTTTCCTTGCTAGTCCTTTCCTGGCCTTGCCTTGCCTGGCCTTTCGTTGCCTTGAGTTACCTTGCTTGCCTTGCCTTGCCTGGTCTTGCCTTGCCTTGCCTGGTCTTGCCTTGCCTGGCCTTGCCTTGCCTTTCCATGCATGGCCTTGCCTTGCCTTTCCATGCATGGCCTTGCCTTGCCTTGTTTTGCCTTGCCATGCCTTGCCTGGCCTGGCCTTGCCTTGCCTGGCCTTCCCTGGCCCTGCCTTTCCTTGCTAGTCCTTTCCTAGCCTTGCCTTGCTTGGCCTTTCGTTGCCTTGCCTTCCCTTTCCTTGCCTTGCCTTGCCTTGCCTTGCCTTGCCTTGCCTTGCCTGGCCTTGCCTTGCCTTGGCTTGTCTAGCTTCGCCTAGCTGGGCGTGGACTGGCCTGGACTTGCCTTGCTTGGCCTGGCTTGGCCTGCTTCGTGGTTTAAACCCTAGCTAGACAGCTTGTTCACTCACTCTCAGTGAGTGCTGAAAGCAATCGAGCCCTCCCCCACACACACGGGGCTCTCCCCTTCCCAGCTCCCGGAGGAACTGGGAGGATGATCGAAAGTGTGCAACTTCCACAGGTTGAGACAAGAACAGTCCAGCAACCAATGTACAACACAAATCACCACCGCTGCTACCACCACCGACAACAATGATAGGAGAAAATAACAAGGGAAGAGAATACAATACCACCCACCGAGAAACAAGTCCGATCCAGAAGCCCGTGTCCTTCCAGGTAACTCCCAGTTACCCCCCACCCTGGGCATGATGTGCTGTGGTATGGAAGACATCTTTGGCTAGCCTGGGTCAGTCGTCCCATCTCTGCTTCCTCCTAGCTTCGTCTCCTCCCTGGCAGAGCATGAGCCTCACAAAGTCCTTGGCCAGGGTAAACATTACTTAGCAACAACTGAAAACATCAGTATTATCAGCACTGTTCCCAGCCTGGAAGTCAAAACACAGCGCTGCACCAGCTACCAAGAAGGAGAAAAATTGACTGCTACTGCTAAACCCAGGACAGCCTGACTAGCCCTGTCCTTGCCTTGCCTTGCCTGGCCTGGCTTTGAATTGACTGGCCTTGCCTTGCCTTTCGTTGTATTTCCTTGCATTGCCTTGCCTTACCTCTGCCTTGCCTTTCCTTGCCTTGCCTTGTCTTGTCTTGCCTTCCTTGTACTTGCTTTCCCTTGCCTTGCCTTGCCTTGCCTTGTCTTGCCTTGCCTGGCCTGGCATGGCTTCGCCTAGCCTGGCCTTGCCTGGCCTGGCCTGACCTGGCCTGGCCTTGCCTTGCCTGGCCTGGCTTGGCCTGGCCTGCCCTGGCTTTGCCTTGCCTTGCCTGGCCTTTCCTTGCCTTGCAGTTCTTTGCCTTGCCTTGCCTTGTCTTTCCTTGCGTTGACTTTTCTTGCCTTGCCTTGACTTGACTTTTTTTGCCTTGCCTTGACTTGACTTTTCTTGCCTTGCCTTGCCTGGCCTTGCTTTGACTTTTCTTGCCTTGCCTTGCCTTGTCTGTCCTTGCCTTTCCTGGAATTGCCTTGCCTTGACTGGCCTGAACTTGGCTGGCCTTGCCTTGTCTTGCCTTGCGTTCCCTTGCCTGATTTTTTCCTGGTCTTTCCTTGCCTTGCCATCCTTGCCTTGCCTTGCCTTGCCTGACATTGCCTGCCCTTGTCTTGCCTTGCCTTGCCTGATTTTGCCTGGCCTTGCCTGATTTTGCCTTGCCTTGCCTTGCCAAGCCTTGCCTTGCCTTGATTTGCCTCGACTTGCCTCGCCCTTACTTGTTTGGCCTCAACTTGCCTGACATTGCCTTGCCTTGACAGGACTTGCTTGAGCTGGTTTGGCCTCCCCTGGCCTGGTCTGGCATTGCCTAGCCTTGATTTACCTTTCCTGATTTTGCCTGGCCTTGCCTTGCCTTGCTTTGCCTGACATAGCCTGGCCTTCCCTTGCCTTGCCTGTCCTGGCCTTGCCTTGCCTGGCCTTGCCTTGCCTTGACTGGCCTGGTTTGGCCTGACTTGGCCTGCCCTTGCCTTGCTTTGCCTTGCCTTCCCTTGCATTGCCTTACTTTGCCTTGACTGGCATGGCCTGGCCATGGCTTGCCTTGCCTTGCCTTACTTTTGCTTTCCTGTCCTGGCCTTGCCTTGCATGCCTTTGCCATGCCTTGACTTGGCAAGCGTGGCCTGGCTTGGTCTCGCCTTGCTTGCCTTGCCTTGCATTGTTTTACTTTTCCTTGCCTGGCCTGGCCTGGCCTGCTCTGGCCTCGACTTTACTTGTCTTAACTTGCCTTGCCTTTACTGGCCTTTCCTGGCCTTGCCTTGCCTTGCATTGCCTTGACTTGCCTGGCCTGGCCTGGCCTGGCCTGTCTTCGACTTGCCTGGCCTGGCCTGGCTTGGCCGTGCCTGGCCTTGTCTGGCCTTCCCTTGCCTTGCTTAGCCTTGCCTTGCCTTGCATTGCCTTGCCTGGCCTAGCCTTGCCTTGCATTGCCTTGCCTGGCCTAGCCTTGCCTTGCCTTACCTTGCCTTGCCTTGCCTTGCCTTGCCTTGCCTTTCCTTACCTTGTCTTGCCTTGCCTGGCTTGGCTTATCCTGGCCTGGGCTGGCCTGGAATTCCCTGGCCTGGCCTTGCCCTGCTTGGCCTTGACTGGCCTTGCCTTGCCTGGACTTTCATGTCCTCACCTGGCCTTACCTGGCCTTACCTGCCCTTGCCTGGCCTGGCCTGCCCTGGCCTTGCCTTACCTGGCCTTATCTGGTCTGCATTGCCTGTCCTGGACGGGCCTTGCCTTGCCCTGCCTTATCTTGCCTTGCCTTGCCTTTCCTTGCCTGGCTTTCCCTGGCTTTTCCTAGCCTGGCCTTCCTTTGCATTTCCTGGCATGGCCTGGCATGGCTTTTCATGGGCTGTCCTGGCCTTGCCTGCCCTTGCCCGACCTGTCCTTACCTGTCCTTACCTACCCTTACCTGTCCTTGCATTGCCTGTCCTGGCCTGTCCTGGACTGGACTTGCCTTATCTGGCCTTGCATTGGCAGTCCTGGTCTTGCCTGGCTTTGCTAGACCTTGCCTTGCCTGCCATTGCCTGGCCTGGGCTTGCCTGGCCTTGCATTACCTGGCCTTACCTCGCTTGCATTGCCTGTCCTGGACGGGCCTTGCCTTGCTTTGCCTTGCCTTGCCTTGCCTTGCCTTGCCTTGCCTTGCTTTGCCTTTCCTTGCCTGGCCTTGCCTGGCCTTGCCTGGCCTGGCCTGGCCTTGCATTTCCGGGCATGGCCTGTCCTGGCCTTTCATGGGCTGTCCTGGCCTTTCCTGGCTTTGCCTTCCTTGACTTTCCTTTACTGGTATGGCCTGGCCTGGCATAGCCTGGCCTTGCCTTGCCTTTCCTTTACTGGTATGGCATGGCCTTGCTTTGCCTTGGCTGGCCTTGGCTGGCCTGGCTTTAACTGGCCTTACCTGGCCTTACCTGGCATTGCATTGCCTGGCCTGGCCTTGCCTTGCCTGTCTTTTCTTTCCCTTCCTTGGACCTGCCTGGCCTGGCCTGGCCTGGCCTTGCCTGGTCTTCCCTTTACTGTCCTTGGCGAGACTGGGCTTGCCTGGCCTTGCGCAACCTGGCCTTGCCTGCCCTTGTCTGGCCTGGTCTGGCTTTGCCTTGCCTGGCCTTATCTGGCCTTGCATTGCCTGACCTGGCCTGTCCCGGACTGGCCTTGCATTGCCTGGACTTGCCTTGCCTTCCGTTGCCTTGCTGGCCTTTCCTGGTCTTGCCTGGCCTTGCCTGGCCCTTACATGGCCTTACCTGGCCTTGCATGGACTGGCCAGTCCTGGACTGGCCTTGTCTTACCTAGCCTTACCTTGCGTTTTCTGGCCTTGCCTTGCATTGCCTTGCTTTGCCTTGCATTGCCTTGCTTTGCCTTACATGATCTTCCCTTGCCTTTCCTGGCCTGGCCTGTCCTGGGCTTGCCTTCATGGGCTGGTCAAGCCTGGGCTTGCTTTGCCTTGCCTGGCCTTGCCTTCCCCTGTATTGCCTTGCCTTGTCTTGCCTTGCCTTGCCCTGCCCTGCCTTGCCTGGCCTTGCGAGACCTGGCCAGGCTTGGCCTGGCCTTGCATTGCCTGGCCTGGCCTTGTCTTGTCTAGCCTGGCCTGTCCAGGGCTTGCCTTGCCTTGCCTTGTCTTGTGTTGCATTGCCTTGACTGGCCCTGCCAGGCCTGGTCTGGCCTGGTTTTGTATGAACTGGGCCAGCCTGGTTGGCCTGGCCTTCCTTGGCCTTATCTGGCATTTCATTGCCTCTCCTGGACTTGCCTTGCATTGCCTTGACTTGCCTTGCCTTGCCTTGCCAGCCATTGCCTTGGCCTGGCCTTGCCTTGACTTGCCTGGCCTGGCCTGGCCTGGCCTGGGCTGGATTGGCTTGTAATGGCCTGGCATGGCCTGGCCTGGCATGGCCTTGCCTTGCCTTGTCTTGCCTTGATTTGCCTTGCCTTGATTTGCCTTGTCATGTGTGGCATTGCCTTGCCATGACTGGCCTGGCATGCCCTGGCATGCCCTGGCCTGGCCTGGCCTGGGCTTCTCTGGCCTTGCCTTGCCCTGCCTTGCCTGACATTGCCTGGCCTTGCGTTGCCTTGTCTTGTCTTGCCTTGCCTTGCCTTTCCTGGAATTGCCTTGCCTTGACTGGCCTGTCCTGGCCTGGACTGTCTTGGCCTGGCCTTGCCTTGCCTTGTCCTGCAATGCTTCACATTGCCTTGCATTGCCTTGCCTGGCCTTGCATTGCCTTGCCTTGCATTGCCTTGCATTGTCTGGCCTGGCCTGGCCTGGCATGCCCTGGCCTTGCCTTGCCTTGCCTGGCCTAACCCTGCCTGACCTACCCAGGCATTGCCTGACATGGCCTGACATGGACTTGACTTCACCTGACCTGGCATGGCCTTGCCTTGACCTGACCTGGCCTTGCCCGTTCCTGCCTGGCCATGCCTGGCCTGGCCTTGCCTTGTCTGGCCTTGCCTGGTCTGCCCTGGCCTTGAATTTCCTTGCTTGTTGTGGCCTTGGCTGGCCTGCCCTGGCATTGCCTGGCCTATCCTGGCATGGAGTTGCCTTGACCTGACCTGCCCTGATCTGCTTTATTCTCCCTGGAATTTTCATGCCTTGCGTTTCCTTGCATTGCCTTGCCTTCCCTGGCCTTGCCTTGCCTGTCATGGCCTGGCCTGGCTTGGCCTGGACTGGACTGTCTTTGCCTGGACTGTCCTTGTCTGGCCTGGCCTGGCTTGGCCTGGCCTTGCCTTGCATTGGCTTGCCTTGCCTGGCGTGGCGTGGACTGGCTTTTCCTGGCCTTGTCTGGCCTGGCCTGGCCTTGCCTTGCATTGCATTACCTTCCCTTGCCTGGCCTGGCGTCACTGGTCTTGCCTTGCCTGGCCTTGCATTGCCTGGCCTTGCCTGGCCTTGCCTTGCCTGGCCTTGCCCAGCTTGCCCTTGCCCAGCATGGACTAGCCTGGACTTGCCTGGCCTAGCCTGGCCTTGCATAGCTTAGCCTTGCCAGGCCTGGCCTGCCCTGGCTCTGCCTCACCTTCCCTGGCCTGGCCTTTACTTGCCTTACTATGCCTTGCCTTCCCTTGTCATCCCTTGCCTTACCTAGCCCTGCTTTGACTTCACTTGCCTTGCCTTGTCTTGAATTTCCTTGCATTGTCTTGACTTGCTTTTCCTTGCCTTTCCTTGCCTTGCTTTGCCTTGCATTGCCTTGCTTTGCCTTGCATTGCCTTGCCTTGCCTTGACTGGCCTGGCCTGGCTTCGCCTATCCTGGTGTGGCCTGGCTTCGCCTAGCCTATCCTTGCCTGGCTGTCCTGGCCTTGCCTTGCCTGGACTGGTTTGGCCTGTGCTGCTCTGGCCTTGCCTTTCCTTCCCTGGCCTTTCTTTGCCTTGCCTTGCTATGCCTTGCCTTAGCTTGTCATCCCTTGCCTTGCCTAGACCTGCTTTGACTTCACTTGCCTTGCCCTGCCTTGCCTGGACTTGCGTTGCCTGGCATTGCCTTGCCTTGACTGGCCCGGCCTGGCCTGGTCTGGCCTTGCCTTGCCTTGCCTTGCCTTGCCTTGCCTGATTTTGCCTGGCTTTGCCTTGCTTTGCCTTGTCTTGCCCTGCTTGACGTTGCCTGACCTTGCCTTGCCTTGCCTTGCCTTACTTGCCTTGCCTCGCCTCGCCTTGCCTTGAACTGTCCTGGCCTTGCTTCGCCTAGCCTGGCCTTGCCTGGCCTGGCCTGGCCTGGCCTGACCTGGACTGGCCTTGCCTTGCCTTGAAGGATATTGCCTGGCCTTACCTTGCCTTGCCTTGCTTTGACTTTCCTGATATCTCCTGGCCTTGCCTTGCCTTGGCTTGCCTTGCCTTGACTTGCCTTGACTTCCCTTGCCTTGCCTTGCCTTGCCTTGCCTGGCATTGCCTTGCCTTGACTGGCCTGGCCTGACCTGACCTCAACTGGCCTATTCTGGCCTTGTCTTGCCTTGCCTGATTTTGCCTGTCCTTGCCCTTCTTTGCCTTGGCTGACATTGCCTGGCCTAGCCTTGCCTTGCCTTGCCTCTCCTTGCCTTGACTCACCTTGCCTTGACTCACCTTGCCTTTCCTTGTCTTCCCTTGCCTTGTCTTGCACTGACTTGCTTTGCCTGGCCTTGCCTTGCCTTGCACTGACTTGCTTTGCCTGGCCTTGCCTTGCCTTGTCTTGCCTTGCCTGGCCTTGCCTTGCCTTTCATTGCTTTGCCTTGCCTTAGCTTGCCTTGCCAGGCCATGCCTGGAATGTCCTAACCTGGCCTTTCCTTGCCTTGACTTACCTTGTCTTTCCTTGCCTTTCCTCTGTTTTGCCTTGCCATGCCTTGCCTTGCCTTGCCTTTCCTTGCCTTGTCTTGTCTTGCCTTGCCTTGCCTTGCCTTGCTTTGACTTGACTTGCCTTGCCTTGAATTGCCGGGCATCGCCTTGCCTTGATTGGCCTGGCCTGTTCTGATGTGGGCTCCCCTGGTTTGGTCTGGTCTTGCCTTGCCTTGACTTGCCTTGCTTGACGTTGCCTTGCCTTGCCTGGCCTTGTTTTGCCTTGCTTTGCCTGGCCTTACCTTTCCTGGCCTTGCTTTGCCTTGACTGGCCTGGTTTTGACTTGTCTGACCTTGTATTGCCTTGACTTGCCATGCCTTGCCTTGCCTTACCTTGCCCTGACTGACCTGCACTGGCCTGCCCTGGCTTGGCCTGGCCTTGACTTCCATTCCCTTGCCTTGCATTGCCTTACACTGCCTTGCCTGGCCTGGCCTGGCCTGGCCTTGCTTTGCCTTGCCTTGTCTTAGCTTGCCTTGACTTGCCTTGCCTGACCTTGCCTGGCCTTTCCTTGCCTTGCCTTGCCTTGTTTTGCCTTGCCTTGCCTGGCCTTAACTTTCCTGGCCTTGCTTTGCCTTGACTGGCCTGGTTTTGACTTGTCTGACCTTGTATTGCCTTGACTTGCCATGCCTTGCCTTGCCTTGCATTGACTGGCCCTGCCTGACTGGTACTTACTTTGCCTTGCCTTGCCTTTCCTTGTTTTTCCTTGCTTTGCCTTGCCTTGCCTTGCCTTGCATTGCTATTCCTTGCCTTTCCTTTCCTTGCCTCGCCTTGCCTTACCATGCCTTGCCTTGCCTTGCCTTACCTTGCCCTGACTGACCTGCACTGGCCTGCCCTGGCTTGGCCTGGCCTTGACTTCCATTCCCTTGCCTTGCATTGCCTTACACTGCCTTGCCTGGCCTGGCCTTGCTTTGCCTTGCGTTGGCTTAGCTTGCCTTGCCTTGCCTGGCCTGGCCAGGCGTGTCCTGGCCTTGCCTTCCACTGCGGTCTGGCCTTGCTTTGCCTGGCCTTACCCAGACTTGCCTGGACATGCTTGCCCTGACCTTGCCTGGCCAAGCCTGTCCTAGCCTTGCCTGGCCTGCCCAGGCCTTGCCTTGTGTTGCCTCGCCTCGCTTGTCCTGTTCTCGCCTGCCCAGGTTTTGCCTGGGCTGGCCTGGCATGTCCTTGCCTTGACTTGACCTGACCTGACCAGCATTATTCTCCCCGGTATTTCTGTGCCTTGTGCTGCCTTGCTTTGCCTTGCCTTGCCTTGACTTACCTTCCCTGGCCTTGCCTTCCTTGGCTATGCCTTCCCTGGCTTTGCCTTCCCTCGCCTGGCCTGGCCTCGCCTGGCCTGGCCTTCCCTTGCCTGGCCTGGCTTGCCTGGCCTTGCCTTGCATTGCTTTGCCTTGCCTAGCTTGGCACGTTTTGGCCTTGCCTAGCCTTGCCTTTTCTGGCCTGGCCTGGCTTGGCTTAGCCTGGCCTTGCCTTGCATTGCCTTGCCTGGCATTGCTTGGCCTTGAGTCGGCTTCCCTTGCCTCTCCTTGCCTTGCATTGCCTCACCTTGTCTTTCCTGGCCTGGTCTGGCTTGGCCTGGACTTGCCTGGACTTGCCTGGACTTGCCTGGACTGGCTTTGCCTTGATTGACTGGCCTTGCCTGGCCTGCCCTTTCCTGGCCTATCCTAGCCTTCCCTTTCTTTGCCTTGCCTGACTTTACCTGGCTTTGCCTTGCCTTGCCTTCCCTTGCCTTGCCTTGCCTTTCCTGGCTTGTCCTGAGCTGCCCTGGCCTTTCCTTGCCTTTCCTTGCCTTGCCATTCCTTGCCTTTCCTTTCCTTGCCTCTCCTTGCCTTACCATGCCTTGCCTTGCCTTGCCATGCCTTGCCTTGCCTTGCCTTGCCTTGCATTGCGTTACTTTGCTTTGCCTTACCTGATTTTGCCTGGCCTTGCCTTGACATGCCTTGCCTTGCCTTGCCTGGCCTTCCCTGGCCTTGCCTGGCCTGGCCTTGCTTGGCCTGCCCTGGCCTGGCCTTGACTTTACTGGCCTTACTTTGCCTGGACTAGCCTGGCCTGGCCTGGCCTTGCCTTGCCTGGCTTGGCCTTGTGTTGCCTTGCCTGGCTTACCCTGGCGTGTCCTGGCCCGGCCTGGCCCGGCCTGTCCTTGCCTCCCACGGCCTTGCCTGGCCTTGCCTTGCCTTGCCTTGCCTTGACCTAACCTGATCAGACCTGCAATTTCCATCCTGGTTGTTTCGTGCCTTGCCTTGTTATGCCTTTCTTTGCCTTGCTCTACCTTGCTTATCCTTGCCTTCCCCTGACTTGCCTTCCCATAACTTCCCTTGCCTTGTCTCATCTGGACTTGCCTGGCCATGCCTTCCCTGGCCTGCCATGCTCTTGCCTGGCCTGGCTTTGCCGTTCCTTGCCTTTCTTTTCCTTGCCTATCCTTGCCTGGTATCACCTGGCCTGGCTTGGCCTTGCTTGGAATTTCCTTGTCTTGCATTTCCATGCCTTCTGTTGCCTTTCCCTGCCCTACCTTGCCTTGCCTTACCTGGCCTGGGCTTCCCTGGGCTGGCCTTGCCTGGCCTGGCATGGAGTGGCCTGGCATGGAGTGGCCTGGCCTGGCCTGGTCTTGCCTTTCCTTGCCTTCCCTGGCCTGGCTTGGCCTGTCCTGCCCTGGTTTTGCCTGGCCTTGCCTGGTCTGGCCTTGCCTTCCCTGCCCTGGCCTGGCCTGGCCTAACCTGGATTGTCCTTGCCTTGCATTCCCTTGCTTTGAATTGCCTTGCCTGGCCTTGCCTTGCCTTGCCTTGCCTGGCCTTGCCTTGCCTTTCCTTCCCTTTCCTTGCCTTGAATGGCCTTGCCTTGCCTTGAATGGCCTGGCCTGGCTTGGCCTTGCCTTGCCTTGCCTCGCCTTTGCTTGCGCTTCCTTGCCTCGCCTGGGCTTGCCTGGTCTGGCCTGGCCTGGTCTGGCCTGGCCTTTCCTTGCCCGGCCTGGCCTTGCCTGGTTGTGCCTTGCCTTCCCAGGCCATGCATTGCCTGACCTTTACTGGGCTGGCCTGGCCTGGCCTGGCCTGGCCTATCTTTGTCTGGCCTCACCTGGCCTGGCCTGACCTTGACAAGCCTTGCCTTGCCTTGACTTGCCTTTCCTTGCATTGCCTGGCATGCCCTAGCCTTGACTGGCATGGCTTGTATTTTCCTGGACTTGCATGGCCTGCCCTAGCCTTGCCTAGCCTTTCTTTGCCTTGCCTAGCCTTCCTTGGCCTGGCTTGCTGTGGCCATGCCTGGCCTTGCATGGCCTTGCCTGACCTTGCCTTCCCTTGCCTGGCCTGGCGTGTCCTGGCCTTGCCTTGCCTGGCCTTGCATTGCCTGTCCTGGCCTGATCTGGCATTGCCTTGCCTTGCCTTGCATTGCCTTGCCTTGCCTGGCCTTGCCTGACCTTGCCTTCCCTTGCCTTGCCTTGACTGGCCTGGCCTGGCCTGGCCTTGCCTTGCTTGGCCTTCCATTTCCTGGCCTGGTTTGGCCTGGCATTGCCTAGCCTTGCCTTTCCTTGAGTGGCCTGGCCTGGCAAGGCTTGGCCTGGCCTTGCCGTGCTCTGCCTTACATTGCATTACATTTCTTTGCCTGGCTTGACCTAGCCTGGCCTTGCATTAATTTGCCTTGCCTGGCATTGCTTTGCCTGGCCTTGCATTGCCTTGCCTTGCCTCTCTTTGTCTTGCCTTGCTTGCCTGCACTTCCTTGGCCTTAGCTGGTCTGGCCTGGAATTCCTTTCCTTGCCTTGTCTTGCCTTCCTTTGCCTTGCTTGCCTTGCCGTGCCTTACCTGGCCTGGCCTTGATTGTGTTGCCTTGCCATTCTTGCCTTGCCTTGCCTGGCCTTGCCTGGCCTTGACTTGACTTGCCTTGCCTTGTCTTGCATGGCCTTGTCTTGCCTGGCCTTGCCTTGCTGTGCCTTGCCTTCCCTGGCCTGGCCTGGCCTTGTCTTCCTTGGCCTGGCATGCCTTCCCTGGCCTGGCATGCCTTCCCTGGCCTTGCCTTGCCTGGCATTGCCTGGTAGTGCCTTGCCTTTCCTTGCTTTGCCTTGCCTTGCCTTTGCCTTGCCTTGCCTTGCCTTGCATTGCCTTGCCTTGCCTTGCCTTTCCTAGCCTTGCCTGGAATGGCCTTGCCTTCCCTTGCCAGGCCTTGCTTTGCCTCAACTTGCCTTGCTGGCCTTTCCTTGCCTTGCCTTGCCTGGCCTTGCCTTGCCTTTCCTAGCCTTGCCTGGAATGGCCTTGCCTTCCCTTGCCAGGCCTTGCTTTGCCTCAACTTGCCTTGCTGGCCTTTCCTTGCCCTGCCTTGCCTGGCCTTGCCTTGCTTTGCTTTGCATGGCCTTGTCTTGCCTGGCCTGGTCTTGCCTGGCCTTGCCTTGCCTTGCCTTGCCTAGCCTTGCCTGGAATGGCCTTGCCTTGCCTTGCCAGGCCTTGCTTTGCCTCAATTTGCCTTTCTGGCCTTTCCTTTCCTGCCTTGCCTGGCCTTGCCTTGCCTTGCTTTACATGGCCTTGCCTTGCCTGGCCTTGCCTTGCCTGGCCTTGCCTTGCCATGCCTTGCCTGGCCTGGTCTTGCCTTGCCTGGCCTTCCCTGGCCTGGCCTTTCCCGGCCTTGCTTTGCCTTGCCTTGTGTTGCCTTGACTTGCCTTCTATTGCCTTGCCTTGTCTGGCCGGCCCTTGCCTTCACTAGCCTGGCCTTGCCTTGCCTTGCCTTGCATTGCCTTGCCTTGCCTTGCATTGCATTGTATTGCGTAGCCTTGAATGGCCTGTCCTTGCCTTTCCTGACCTGGCCTTGACTTGCCTTGCCTAGCTTTGCCTTGCCTTGTCTTGACTTGCCTTGACTTGACTTGCCTTGCCTGGCCTTGCATTAATTTGCTCTGCCTGGACTTGCCTTGCCTGGCCTGGCCTTGACTTGCCTTGCCTAGCTTTGCCTTGCCTTGTCTTGACTTGCCTTGCCTTGACTTGCCTTGCCTGGCCTTGCCTTGCTTTGCCTTCTCTTCCCTTGCCTTGCCTTCTTTTGCCTTGCCTTGCCTTGCCTGGTCTTCATTACCTTGCCTTGTTTTCCCTGGCCTGGCCTTGCCTTACCTGGCCTGGAATTGCCTGGCTTTGCCTGGCATTGCATTGCCTTGCCTTGCCTTGCCTTTCCTTGCATTGTATTGCCTTGCCTGGCCTGGCCTTGACTTGCCTTGCCTGGCCTGGTGTTTGCCTTGCTTGGTCTTCCCTGCCCTAGCCTTTCCTGGTGTTGCCTTGCCTTTCCTTGTCGTGCCTTGACTTTCCTTCCATTGCCTTGCCTTGCCTTTCCTTGCCTTACCTTGCCTTGCATTGCTTTGCCTTGCCTTGCATTGCCTAGGGTTTCCTTTCATTGCCTTGCTTTGCCTGACCCTGCCGGGCCTGGCCTGGCCTTGCCTGGCCTGGCCTTGCCTTGGCTTGCCTTGCATTGCATTGCCTTGCATTGCCTTTCTTTGCATTGCCTAGCCTTGCCTGGCCTGGCCTTGCCTTTCCTGGCCTGGCCTTGCCATGCCTGGCGTGGCCTTGCCTTGCATAGCCTTGCCTTGCCCTGCCTGGCTTTGCCTTGCCTTGCCTTGCCTGGCCTTGCTTGCCTGGCTTTGCCTTGCCTTGCTTTGCCTTGCACTGACTTGCCTTTGCTGGCCTTGCCTTTCCTTGCCTTTTCTGGCCTGTCCTTGCCTGGCATGGCCTGGTTTGGCCTTTCCTTGCCTTGCATTGCCTTGCCTTGCATTGCCTTGCCTTCCATTGCCTAGCTTTACCTCGCCTGGCCTTGACTTGCCCTGCATTCCCTTGCCTGGCCTAGATTGCTTTGGGCTTGTGTTGCCTAGACTGGGCTGGCCTGGCCAGGCCTGCCCTGGCCTGTCCTGTCCTTCCTTTTCCTTGCCTGTCCTGGCCTCGTTTTGCCTTTCCTTGCCTTGCCTTGCACTGACTTGCCATACCTTGCCTGGCCTGGCCTTGCTTTGCCTTGCCTTCCCTGGCTTGTCCTTTCCTTGTTTTGCCTTGCCTTGCTTTGTCTTGTCTTGACTTGCTTTGCATTGCCTTGCCTTCCCTGTGCTGGCCTTGCCTTGCCTTGCCTGGGCTGACCTTGCCTTGCCGTGCCTGGCCTGGGCTTCCCTTGCCTTGCGGTTCCTTGCGTTGCCTTGCCTGGCCTTTCTTTGCTTTGCCTTCCCTTGAGTTGCCTTTACTTGCCTTGTCTGGACGTCACTTGCCTTGCCTTTCTTTGCCTTGCCTTCCCTTCCCTTGCCTTGCCTGGCCTTGCCTGGCCTTGCCTGGCCTTGCCTTGCCTTGCCTAGCCTTGCCTGGAATGGCCTTGCCTTGCCTTGCTAGGCCTTGCTTTGCCTCAACTTGCCTTTCTGGCCTTTCCTTGCCTTGCCTGGTCTAACGTTGTATTGCCTTGCCTTGCCTGGCCTGGCCGTGCTTTGCCTTGCCTTGCCCTGCTTGCTATGCCTTGCATTGTCTGGCCTTGCCTTGTTTCCATGCATGGCTGTGCCTCCCCTGGCCTTGCCTTACTTTGCCTTGCCTTGACTTGCTTTCCCTTGCACGGCCTGGCCTGTCATGGCCTTGCCTGGCCTGGCCTGGTCTTTACCTGGCCTGGCCTGGCTTGGCCTTACCTTGCCTTGCACTGCCTGTCCTGGACTTGCCTTGCATCACCTTGCCTTGCCTTGCCTTGCCTTGACTGGCCTTGTCTTGCATTGTCTGGCCTGGCCTGGTTTTGTATGAACTGGGCTGGCCTAGTCTGCCTGGCCTTGCCTGGCCTTACCTGGCCTTGCATTGCCTGTCCTGGACTTGCCTTGCATCGCCTTGCCTTGCCTTGCCTTGCCTTGCCTTGCCTTGACTGGCCTTGTCTTGCATTGTCTGGCCTGGCCTGGTTTTGTATGAACTGGGCTGGCCTAGTCTGCCTGGCCTTGTCTGGCCTTAGATGTCCTTGCATTGCCTGTCCTGGACTTGCCTTGCTTTGCCTTCCCTTGCCTTGCTTTGACTGGCCTTGCCTTGTGTTGCCTGGCCTGGCCTGGCCTTGCCTTGCCTGGCCTTGCCTTCCCTGGCCTTGCCTGGCCTTACCTGCCCTGGCCTTGTTTTGCCTTGACTTGCCTTGCCTGGCCTTTCTTTAACTTCCCTTGCCTTGTTTTGCCTTTAATGGCCTGTCCTGACCTTGTCATAACTTTCCTTGCCTGGACTGGCCTGGACTGCCCTGGCCTGCCCTGGCCAGGCCTTGACCTGACATGACCTGACATGCCTTATCCGTCCTGACCGTGCCTTGCCTTGCCATGCCTTGCATTGCCTTTCCTTGCATTGACTTGACATGCCTTGAATTGCATTGCCTTGCCTTGCCTTCATTTTCCTGGCCCGGCCAGACCTTGCCTTGCCTGGCTTTGCCTTGCCTTGCCTTGCTTTCCATTGCCTTGCCTTCCATTGCCTTGCCTTTCATGGCCTGGCCTTGCCATGCCTTGCCTTGATTTGCCTTGCCTTGCGTTGCCTGGCCTTGCCTTGCATTGCCTTGCCTTGCCTTGACTTGACTTGTCTTGCCTGGCTTGACTTCTCTGGCCTTGCCTGGCCTAGACTTGCCTTGCCTTGCCTTGCCTTGCCTGGCCTTGCATTCATGGCCTGGCCTGGCCTGGCCTTGGCTTACCTTGGCTTACCTGGCCTTGCATTGCCTGTCTTGGACTGGCGTTGTCTTGCCTTGCCTTGCCTTGCGTTGCCTTGCCTTACCTTGCTTTTTCTTGCCTTGCCTTGCCTTGCCTGGCATTGCCTGGCCTGGCCTGGCCTTGCCTTGCCTGGACATTCCTGCCCTGGCTTTGTCTTGCCTTGCCTGGCCATGCCTGGCTTGGCCTTTTCTTGCCTTGCCTTGCCTTGCCTTGCCTGGCCTCACCTGGTTTTGTATGACAGGGGCTGTCCTGGCCTCAGTTGGCCTGGCCTAACCTGCCCTGGCCTTGCCTGGCCTTGCCTTGCCTGGCCTTACCAGGCCTTGCATTGCCTGTCCTAGACCTGCCTGGCCTTACCAGGCCTTGCATTGCCTGTCCTAGACCTGCCTTGCCTTGCCTTGCCTTTCCTTTCCTGGCCTTGCCTTACATTGCCTTGCCTTTCCTTGCCTTGCCTGCCCTTGCTTGGCCTTGCCTGGCCCAGCCTTTCATGGCCTTGCCTGGCCTGGCCTTTCCTGACCTGGCCTTGCCTTACGTGGACTTGCATTGCCTGGACTGTCGTGACCTTTCCTGGCATTGCATTCCCTTCCCTTGCCTTGCGTTGCACTGACTTGCCTTGCCTGGCCTGGCCTGGCCTGGCCTTGAATTAGATTTCCTTACCTGGCCTTGCATTTCCTGGCTTAGCCTGGCCTTGCCATGCCTTGCCTTGCCTTGCCTGGCCTGGCCTGGTGCTGCCTTAGCTTGCCTTGCCTTGACTTGCCCTGCCTTGCCTTGTCTGGTCTTGCCTTGCCTGGCATTAATTGCTGTGTCCTTGCCTCTCCTTCCCTAATCTATCCTTGCCTTGCCTTGTCTTGCCTTGCATTGCCTTGCCTTGTCTGTCCTAGCCTTGCCTTTCCTGGCCTGGCCTTGCCTCGCCTGGAGTTGCCTTGCCTTGCCTTGCATTGCGTAGCCTTGCCTGGCCTGGCCTGGTTGTGCCTTGCCTTGCCTTGCCTTGTCTTGTATTGCCTTGCCTTGCCTTACCTGGCCTGGACTGCCCTGGACTTGCCTTGCCTGGCCTGGTCTGCCCTGGCCTTGTTTTGCCTTGCTTTGCCTGGCCTGGATTGCCCTAGACTTGCCTTACCTGGCCTGGGCTGGCCTGGCCTTGTTTTGCCTTGCTTTGCCTTGCCTTGCCTTGCCTTTCCTTGCACGGCCTGGCATGGTCTGCCCTGGCCTGGACCGGCCTGGCCCTGCCTGCCCTGGCCTTGGTTTGCCTTACATTGCCTTGCCTTGTTTTGCCTGGCCTTGCCCTGCCTGGCCTGTCGTGGCTTTGTCTTGCCTGGCCTTGTCTTGCCTTACCTTCACTTGCCTTCCATTGCATTGCCTTGCCCTGCCTGGCCTGGCCTGGCCTTGCCTTGCCTTTCCCGGGCTTGCATTTCTTGGCCTGGACTGCTCTCCTTTGGCCTTGCCTTGCATTGAATTGCCATGCCTTTCCTTGCCTAGCCTGGCCTTGCCTTTCCCGGCCTTCCATATCTTGGCCTGGCCTGCCCTCCCCTGGCCTTGCCTTGCATTGCATTGCCTTGCCTTCATTGATTGGCCTGGCCTGGCAGGGCCTTTCCTTTTGAGCCCTTGCATTGCCTTGCCTTGCATTACTTGGCCTGGCCTGGCCTGGCCTGGCCTGGCCTCATCTGGGATTGCCTTACATTGCCTTGATTTTCCTGGCCTGGCCTGGAGTGTCTTGCCTGTCTTTGCCTTGCTTTGCCTTGCCTTACCTGCCCGTACCTTGCCTTGCCTTGACTTGCTTTGCCTTCCATTGCCTGTCCTTTTAGGCTTGAAATGGAGGAGCGACAGAAATGTTGGAGGCACCCTTGCAAACCCGACAGTTTGTTGAAGATCACTAGCACCAGCTTTCCCTCCTAGCTCTTCAGCTGTGGGAGCAGAGGCCAAAGGTTTGTAAAGAACAAACGTTCATGCTCTACTCACTGTGCTGCAGGGCAGCCGAGAGCAGGCTTTGGAGAGGTTGCAGTCAAATGCACTTTCAGGTGCATAAGTGAGCAGCGACAGCAATGATGGAGGCACCGTTGCAAAGCTGACTGTGTGCTGAAGATGCCCAGCACCAGCCTTCCCTCCTGGCTCTTCTGCTGTGGGAGCACAAGCCAAACATTTGTGCTCTACTCACTGTGCTGCTGGGCAGCTGAGACCAAGCTCCTTAGAGGTTGCATTGAAATGGACTTTTAGGTATGAAGGTAAGGAGGGACAGCAATGATAGTGACACCATTGTACAGCTTACTGTGTGCTGCAGATTGTCGAGGACCAGCTTTCCCTCCCGGCTCTTCGGCTGTGAGAGCAGAGGCCAAAAGTTCCTGCCCTAGTCACTGTGCTGCTGGGCAGCTGAGAGCAGGCTCCAGAGAAGTTGCATTCAAATGGACTTTTAGGTGTGAAACCGAGGAGCGAAAGTAATGATGGTGACTCAGCTGCAAAGCTGACTCTGTTCTGAAGATTAGCCAGCACCAGCTTTTCCTCCTGGCCCTTCAGCTGTGGCAGCAGAGGCCAAATGTTCATGCTCTACTGGCTGCGCTGCTGGGCAGCGGAGAGCAAGCTCCGGAGAGTTTGCATTCAAATGGACTTTCAGGTGCGTAAGTGAGCAGCGACAGCAATGATGGAGGCACCGTTGCAAAGCTGACAGTGTGCTAAAGAGGCCCAGCACCAGCTTTCCCTCCTGGCACTTCTGCTGTGGGAGCAGAGGGCAAAAGTTCCTGCTCTACGCACTGTGCTGCTGGGCAGCTGAGAGCAGGTTCCAGAGAGGTTGCATTCAATTGGACTTATAGGTATGAAAGTGAGGAGTGACAGCAATGATGGAGGCACCGTTGAAAACCTGGCTGTGTGGTGAAGAGGCCCACCATCACCTTTCCCTCCTGGTTCCTTGGCTGTGGGAGCAGAGGCCAAAAGCTCAAGATCAAATCACTGGGCTGCTGGGTAGCCGAGAGCAAGCTCCAGAGAGGTACGATTCAAATGGACTTTTAGGTATGAAACCGAGGAGCGACAGGAATCATGGTGACACCCTTGCAAAGCTGACTGTGTGCTGAAGCTGCCCAGGGTCAGCCTTCCCTCCTGGCTCTTTGGCTGTGGGAGCAGAGGCCAAATATTTGTGCTCTAATCATTGTGCTGCTGGGCAGCCAAGAGCAAGCTCTGGAGAGGTTACATTCAATTGGACTTATAGGCATGGAAGTGAGCAGTGACAGCACCGTTGCAAAGCTGGCTGTGCGCTGAAGATCACTAGCACCAGCTGCAGCGCCTGGCTCTTCGGCTGCGGGAGCAGAGGCCAAACATTCGTGCTCTACTCACTGTGCTACTGGGTCCCTTAGAGCAAGCTCCGGAGAGGTACGATTCAAATGGACTCTTAGCTCTGAAACAGAGGAGCGACAGGAATGATGGTGACACCGTTGCAAAGCTGACTGTGTGCTGAAGATTCACAGCACCAGCTTTCCCTCCTGGCTCTTCTGCTGTGGGAACAGAGGCCAAACGTTCATGCTCTACTCACTTTGCTGCTGGGCAGCCAAGAGCAAGCTCCAGAGGGGTTGCATTCAAATGCACTTTCAGGTATGTAAGGGAGCAGCGACAGCAATGATGGAGGCACCATTGAAAAGCTGGTTGTGTAGTGAAGAGGCCCAGCACCAGCTTTCCCTCCTGGCTCTTCGGCTGTGGGAGCGGATGCCAAAAGTTCATTCTCTACTCACTGTGCTCCTGAGCAGTCGAGAGAAAGCTTTGGAGAGGTTGCAATCAAATGCACATTCAGGTATGAAAGTGAGCAGCAAAAGCAATGATGGAGACACTGTTGCAAAGCTGACTGTGGGCTGAAGACGACTTGCACCATCTTTCCCTTCTGGCTCTTTGGCTGTGGGAACAGAGGCCAAACGTTCATGCTCTACTCGCTGTGCTGCTGGGCAGCTGAGAGCAAGCTCCGGAGAGTTTGCATTCAAATGGACTTTTAGGTATGAAACCGTGGAGCGACAGGAATGATGGTGACACCGTTGCAAAGCTGACAGTGTGCTGAAGTTGCCCAGCGCCAGCTTTCCCTCCTGGCTCTTTGGCTGTGGGATCAGAGGCCAAACGTTTGTGGTCAACTCACTGTGCTGCTGCGCAGCAGAGAGCAAGCTCTGGTGGTTTCACATTCAAATACACAATGAAAAGGACGAGTGACAGCAATGATGGAGGCACCGTTGCAAAGCTGACTGTGTGCTGAAGAGGCCCAGCACCAGCTTTCCCTCCTGGCTCTACGGCTGTGGGAGCAGAGGCCAAACGTGCATGCTCTGTTCACTTTTACTGCTGGGCAGCAGAGAGCAAGCTCCGGATAGGTTGCATTGAGATCGACTTTTAGGTATGAAACCGAGGAGCGACAGGAATGATGGTGAGACAGCTGCAAAGCTGACTGTGTGCTGAAGATTCCCAGCCTCAGCTTTACCTCCTGGCTCTTCTGCTGTGGGAGCAGAGGCCAAACGTTTGTGCTCTACTCACGCTGCTGCTGGGCAGCAGAGAGCAAGCTCCGGTGTGTTTGCATTCAAATGGACTTTCATGTATGAAAGTGAGCAGCAACAGCAATGATGGAGGAGCCGTTGCAAAGCTGACTGTGTGCTGAAGAGCCCCACCACCAGCTGTCCTTCCTGGCTCTTCAGCTGTGGGTGCAGAGGCCAATCGTTCATGCTCTACTCGCTTTGCTTTTAGGCACCCCGAAGCAATCTCCGGAGAGGTTGCATTCAAATGGACTTTTAGGTATGAAACCGAGGAGAGACAGCAATGATGGTGACAATGTTGCAAAGCTGACTGTGTGCTAAAGAGGCCCAGCACTAGGTTTTCCTCCTGGCTCTTCTGCTGTGGGAGCAGAGGCCAAACGTTCGTGCTCTACTCATTTTGCTGCTGGACAGAAGAGAACAAGCTCCGGAGAAGCTGCATTCAAATGCACTTTCAGGTACGAAACTGAGCAGTGACAGTAATGATTGTGATACCGTTGCAAAGCTGTCTGTCTGCCGAAGATGCCCAGCACCAGCTTCCTCGCCTGGCTCTTCTGCTATGGGAGCAGAGGCCAAACGTTCTTTGCTCTACTCACTGTACTGCTGGGCCCCCTAGAGCAAGCTCCAGAGAGGTATGATTCAAAAGGACATTTAGGTACAAAACCAAGGAATAACAGGAATGATGGTGACACAGTTGCAAAGCTGACTGTGTGCTGAAGAGGCCCAGAACCACCTTTCCCTCCTGGCGGTTCAGCTGTGGGAACAAAGGCCAAACATTCCTGCTCTACTCACTGTGCTGCTGGACAGAAGAGAACAAGCTCCGGAGAAGCTGCATTCAAATGCATTTTCAGGTACAAAAGTGAGCAATGACAGCAACGATGGAGGCACCTTTGCGAAGCTGACTGTGTACTGAAGATCACTAGCACCAGCTTTCCCTCCTGGATCTTCGGCTGTGGGAGAAGAGGCCAAACATTCACGCTCTAATAACTGTGCTGCAGAGCAGCCGAGAGCAGGCTCCGGAGAGGTTGCATTCAAATACACTTTTAAGTATGAAACCAAAGAGTGACAGGGATGATTTTGACATCGTTGCAAAGCTGACTGTGCGCTGAAGAGGCCCAGCTATCCCTCCTGGCTCTTCGGCTGTGGGAGCAGAGCCCAAACTTTCGTACTCTAATCACTGGGCTGCTGGGCAGCTGAGAGGAAACTCCAGAGAGGTTGCATTCAAATGCACTTTTGGGTGTGAAAGTGAGGAGCAACAGAAATGATCAAGGCACCGTTGATAAGCTGCCTGTGTGCTGAAGTTGCCCAGCACCACCTTTCCCTCCTGGCTCTTCGGCTGTGGGAGCAGAGGCCAAACGTTTGTGCTCTACTCATGGTGCTCCTGGGCAGCCAATAGCAAGCTCCGGAGAGGTACAATTCAAATGGACTTTTAGGTATGAAATTGAAAAGCAACAAGAATGATGGTGACACCGTTGAAAAGCTGAATATGCTGAAGAGGCCCAGCACCAGCTTTTCCTCTTGGTTCTTTGGCTGTGGGAGCAGAGGCCAAAAGTTCATGCTCTACTCACTTTGCTGCTGGGTAGCCGAGAGCAATCTCTGGTGAGGTGCAATCAAATGCACATTCAGGTATCAAAGTGAGCAGCAAAAGCAATGATGGAGGCACCGTTGCAAAACTGTGTGCTGAAGATCACTAGCACCAGCTTTCCCTCCTGGCTCTTTTGCTGTGGGAGCAGAGGTCAAATGCTCGTGCTCTACACACTGTGCTGCAGGGCAGCCGAGAGCAAGCTCCAGAGAGGTACGATTCAAATGGACTTTTAGGTATGAAACCGAGGAGAGACAGGAATGATGGTGACACCGTTGCAAAGCTGACTGTGTGCTGAAGAGGCCCAGCACCAACTTTCCCTCTTGGCTGTTAGGCTGCTGGAGAAGAGTCTAAACGTTCGTGCTCTACTCACCGGGCTGCTGGGCAGCCGTGAGCAAGCTTTGGAGAGGTTGCAGTCAAATGCAAATTGAGGTATGAAAGTGAGCAGCAACACCAATGATGGAGACACCGTTGCAAAGCTGACTGTGTGCTGAAGATCACTTCCACCAGCTTTTCCTCCTGGTTCTTCGGCTGTGGGAGCAGAGGCCAAGCGTTCGTGCTCTACTCACTGTGCTGCAGGGCAGCCAAGAGCAAGCTCCGCAGAGGTTGCATTCAAATGGACTTATAGGTATGTAAGTGAGGAGCGACATCAACCATGGAGGCACGATTGAAAAGCTGACTGCGTGCTGAAGGTTCCCAGGATCACCTTTTCCTTTTGGCTCTTCAGCTGTGGGAGCATTGGCCAAATGTTCAAGCTCGAATCACTGGGCTGCTGGGCAGCAGACAGCAAGCTCCGGAGAGTTTGCATTCAAATGGACTTTTAAGTATTAAACCAAGGAGCGACAGCACTGATGGTGACACCGTTGCAAAACTGGCTCTGTGCTGCCAACAGCAATGGTGGTGGCACTGCTGTGGAGCTCACAGTTTGCAGAAATGGCCCAGGAGCAGCTTGCTTTCATTGCTGTTCAGCTATGGGAACAGAGGCCAAACATTCGAGCTGTAATCACTCTGCTGCATGGCAGCAGTGAGCAGGTGCCTGAATGTTTAGTCCCAAATGGAGTTTTGGGTATGAAAGTGAGGAGTGAGAGTAATGAGGGTAGTGCAGCTGCAGATCTCAGTGTCTGCAGAACAGAGCCATCAGCAGCTTTCTGTCCTAGCTCTTTGGCTGTGGGAGCAGTGGCCAAACATTCTTGCTCTGCTCCCTCTGCTGCAGGGTACCTGGGGTAGCAGACACTGGAGAAGTTGCACTCAATTGGAGTTTTTGGTGGGTAAGCAAGGAGTGACAGCAATGGTGGTGGCACCACTGCGGATCTCACTGTCTGCAAAAGAGGCCCAGGTGCAGCTTTCTGTCCTGGCCCTTTGGCTGTGGGAGCAGGGCTCTGAAGTGCATCTTCTGTCCTTTGTGCCTTGGAACACCTGGTAGCGGGAGCCAGAAAGGTTCCAAACACATGGACTTTTAGGTGGGAAAGCGAGGAGCAAGAGTAATGCTGGTGGCACCATTGCGGAGCTCACTGCTTAGGAGGCCCAGCGACAGCTTTCTGTCCTGTCTCTTCGGCTATAGGTTCAGAAGCCTGACTTTGTGAATCATAAGCCGTTTGTGCTCTACTCACTCTGCTCCAGGACAGCCAGGAGAGGGCGCTGGAGAGGTTGAACTCAAATGGACTTTTAGTTTCGAAAGCAAGGAGTGACAGCAACGTTGGTAAAACTTCTGCAGAGCTCACTGTCTGCAGAAGAGGCCCAACAGCAGCTTTATATCCTGCCTCTTCTGCTGTGGGAGCAGAAGTCTAACATTCATATTCTGCTCACTGTGCTGCAGGATGGTGGGGAGCAGGTGCCGGAGAGGTTTCAGGCCCTTGGACTTTTAGGTGGGAAAGCGAGGAGCGACAGCAATGGTGTTGGCTCCGCTGTGGAGCTCACTGTCTGCAGAAGAGGGCCAGCAGCAGATTTCTGTCCTGGCTCTTTGTCTGTGGGAGCAGAGGCCAAACATTCGTGCTCTGCTCACTGTGCTGCAGAATGGCCAGGAGTGGATGCTGGAGAAGTTGGACTGAAATGGACTTTTAGGTGAGAAAGCAAGGAGCAACAGCATTGAGGGTGCACCGCTGCAGTCACAGGTTGCAGAAGAGGCCCAGCTGCAGCTTTCTGTCCTGGCCCTTTGGCTATGTGAGCAGGGCCCTGAAGTCCGTACTCTGTGCTCTGTGCCGTGGAACATTTTTGAGCAGGAGCCAGACAAGTTGTAAACACATGGACTTTTACACAGAAAGTGAGGAGTGACAGCAATGCCGGTGTCATCATTGCAAAGCTCACTGTCTGCAGAAGAGGCCCAGCAGCATCTTTCTGTCCTGCCTCTTCAGCTCTGGGAGCAGAGGCCAAATATTTATGCTCTGCTCACTCTGATGCAATACAGCCAGGAGCAGGAGCCAGAGAAGGTGCACACGATTGGAGTTATAGGTGGGAAAGTGAGGAGTGACAGCAATGGTGGTGGCAATGGCTACTTAACTCACTGTCTGCAGAAGAGGCCCAGAAGCAGATTTCTCTGTTGCCTCTTCAGCTATGGGAGGAGATGCCAAACATATGTGTTTCGCTCAATCTTCTGCAGGACAGCTGGGAGCATGCCCCAGAGAGTTTGTACGCAATTGGACTTTTAAGTGAGAAAGAGAGGAGCGTGAGCAATGGTGGTGGTACCACTGCAAATCTCACTGTCTACAGAATAGGCCCAGCAGCACCTTTCTTTCTTGGCCCTATGGCTGTGGGAGCAGAGACCTGAAGTCCATACTCTGTGCTCTGTCCTGTGGAAAATACGGCAGCGGGAGACAGGCAGGTTTCAAACATGTGAACTTTTAGGTGGGAAAGTGAGGAGAGAGATTAATACTGGTGGCATCGTTGCTGAGCTCACTGTCTGCAGAAGATTCCTAGCAACATCTTCCTGTCCTGGCTCTTCAGCTGTGGGAGAAGAGACCAAACATTCATGCTCTGCTCACTTTGCTGTAGGACACCCGGGAGCAGGCGCCGGAGATGTTGCATGCAATTGGACTCCATGCAAATTGGACTCTGCACTGCTGTGGAGCTCACTGTCTGCAGAAGAGGAGTATCAACAGCTTTCTTTGGAGGAAAGGACTGGGGAGTGAGCAAGCTGCTGCCTGGTTCTGGGTTGCCAGCTGGCCTTAAACCATGACAGCTCTTTACTTACCTACCTAAAAGTCCAATTGCGTGTAAAATGTTCAGCACCTTCTCCAGGCCATCATGCAGTGCAGCCTATAGATGACAAATGCTCGGCCCCTGCTCCCACAGACGAAGAGCCAGGACAGGAAGCTCCTGCTGGGCCTCTTCTGCAAACAGTAAGCTCAGCAGCGGTGGCAAGACCGTTGCTGTTGCTCTTTGCTTTCCCAACTAAAAGTCCAATTGTGTGCAACTTCACCAGCACCTGCTCCCAAACATCCTGTAGTACAGTGAAGAGAGTACAAATGTTTGGCCTCTGCTCCAGCAGTTGAAGAGCCAGGACAGAAAGCTGGTGCTGGGCCTCTTCTGCAGATAATGAGATCCATAACAGTACTACTCTCATTTCTCTCACTCCTCGCTTTCATACCTAAAAGTCCATTTGAGTGCAAACTCTTTGGCGCCTACTCCAGGCTGTCCTGCAGCACAGTGAGCAGAGCACCAATGTTAGAATTCTGCTCCCACAGACGAAGAGATAGGACAGAAAGCTGGTACTGGGCATCTTCTGCAGACAGTGAGCTCCTCAATGGTGCCACCCGCATTGCTGTCACTCCTCACTTTCCCACCTTTAAGTCCAATTGCATGTAACCTCTCTGGCGCCTGCTCCTGAACGTCTGGTAGCACAATGATCACAGCACCAGTGTTACACTTGTGCTCCAACAGCTGAAGAGCCATTACAGAAAACTGTTGCTGGGCCTGTTCTGGAGACAGTGAGATCCGCAACAGCACTACACTCATTAGTCCCGCTCTTCATTTTCATATCTAAAAGTACATTTAAGTCCAACATCTATGTCACCTGCTCCAGGACATCCTGCAACAGAATGAGCAGAGCAAGAATGTTTGGCCTCTGCTCCCACAGCCGAAGGGCCAGGACAGAATGCTGGTTCTGGGCCTCTTCTGCAGCCACTGAGCTCCACAGCGGTGCCACCACCATTGCTGTTGATCCTCTCTTTTCACCTGAAAGTCCAATTGCATGCAACTTCTCTGGCTTCTGCTCCCAGCTGTCCTGTAGCACAGTGAGCAGAGCACGAAAATTTGGCCTCTGCTCCCATTGCAGAAGAGCCAATACAGAAAGCTGTTGCTGGGCTTCTTATGCAGACGGTGAGATCTGCAACAGTACTACACTCATTCCTCTCGCTCTTCACTTTCATTCCTGAAAGGCAATTTGAATCCAACCTCTCCAGCTCTTCTCCCAGCTGTCCTGCAGCAAATAAAGCAGAACACAAATGTTTGGCCTTTGCTCCCACAGCTGAAGAGCCAGGACAGAAAAATGTTGCTGGGCCTCTTCTGCACACGGTGAGCTCCGCAACAACGCCACCAGCATTGCTCTCGCTCCTCACTTTCCTACATAAAAGTCCATGTTTCTGGAAGATGTCTGGCCTCCACTCCCAGCTCTTCCACAGCACGGGGCACAGAGTGTGGACTTTAGAGCCCTACTCCCACAGCCAAAGGGCCTGGACAGAAAGCTGTTGCTGGGCCTCTTCTGCAGAGAGTGAGCTCCATAGTAGTGTCACACCATTGCCGTCACTCCTTGCTTACCCACCTAAAAGTCCAGTTGTCTGCAACCTCTCTGGTGCCTGCTCTCAGCTGTCATGCAGCACAGTGAGTAGAGAACAAATGTTCAACGTCTGTTCCCACAGCTGAAGAGCCAGGACAGAAAGCTGTTATTGGACCTCTTCTCCAGACAGTGAGATTCACAATGGTACTACCCTCATTACTCTCGCTCCTCGCTTTCACACCTAGAAGTCCATTTGAGAACAACATTTCCAGCGCCTGCTCCCAGCTGTCCTGCAGCAGAGTGACTAGAGCACAAAAGTTTGGCCTCCGCTCCTACAGCCAAAGAGCCAGGATGGAATGCTGCTGCTTGGCCTCCTCTGCAAACTGTGAGCTTCGCAACAGTGCACCCGTGGTTGTATTCTCTTCCCTTGTTATTTCTCTTATCTTTATTATTATTGGTGGCAACAGTAGTGGGTTTGTGTTCACCTAAGTTACTGGACTGTTCTTGTCTCAACCCATGGGAGTTACATTCTTTTGATTCTCCTCCCCATCCCTCTGGGAGCTGGGGGAGGAAAGGGTCGGGGGGAGTGAGAGAGTGGCTGCATGATTCTGAGTTACCAGCTGGGCTTTAACCATGACAGTTCTTTCTGGTGTCCAATGTGAGGCACAAAGATAACGACAAATCTGACCAGTCTAATCTTATCTGTGATAAGCCTTCATTGTTTCGGATTAATAGTCACTCATCACAATGCTGATTTATTGGCTCTCAAAGTTGTTGCTCTTGATCTTGGAGTTTCAGCATGTCGTACCTTACTTACAGCTGGTATTTTCTGTTTTAGTGTTTATCGGCTGGGGGGCTTGGGCTAAGGGTCTTGTTTCACTGTACTTTATGGTAATGACTTGTAATACAACAGACTCATTGATCATGAAACAGATCTGGCTTGCATTCCCAGTGTGGTCACCACCTCCTATACTTTGGGAGATAGATAATGGAACAATTTAGCAATTACACATCTTTTTCTTCCTCCTTGGGTGATCAACCTTGGAAGGAGGCATTCCCTTACCTTCCCAGCTCCCCATCAGACTATTTACAGTGTCATTTGAGAGTTCTGAAGGTTTTGAATGGCCTCTGGGTACCCTTGAGACCTCCTTGCTGATTGTGATGGGGAACACCATGTTGGCACACGTACAGAGTGTGTTTTACCCACGACCATTTCATCTGATCTCAAAAGTTAAGCAGAGTTGGGTTCGGGTCTTGTCTAGGGTTACACGACAATATAGGCAGACAAGTTTTTCCCTGAGACTGGACAGTCATGAGTGCAGGGTCTGTGAGATAGTATGGGCAAGTATCTAGGCCATTGGGCCCCTCCAGTGCTTTGGAACCTCACCACTGAACAAGTGCAAAATCCAGAAAAACTAGTAAAACGCTTAAATGAGGTGTGTTGTCATCCTGGTCATACCAGAGAGGGACAAATCATGGCAATGTGCTGGGGCTTGGCCTATGCTTACAGAGTCCTGTTCAACACTATCCAGCACCTTCAAAGGGAAAAAAAAGTCTCTGGATCTGATGGCAAAGCAACAGACAACACAGCTACTCTAAATACAGCAGCTACACCAACTCCAATTACAGCAGCTGCACCATCCCTAATGACAAGTACAGCATCTACTCAAACTCGGACTACAACAGATAATGCAGCTGCTCCAACTCCAAGTACAGCAGCTACACCAACCCCAGTGACAAGTACAGCAGCTACTCAAACTCTGACAGCAACAGACAGCACAGCTACCCCATCTCCAAGCACAGCAACTACACCAACCCGACCGACAAGTACACTAGCTACCCAAACCCCGACAACAGATACTGCAGCCACTTCAACCACAGTGGTAATCACTGCAGCTAAACCAGAGGACCAATTTGTGACAATAGGGGTTGCCCCTGTACACAAGGGGAAAAGTAAAAAAGAGACAAGAAAGATGAAGAAGCAAGATGAAGAAGCAATGCAGTCACTATCTAAGACAGCATCTGATCAGGAGTCATTATCACATGAATCAGAGGAAGAAGAATAGGTGAATTCTCAACCCCAGACCTCAACCGAGCCACAGAATATGCAAAAAGATTTTACCCATAAACCAGGGGAGCACATCATCACCTGGCTGGTCTGATGCTGGGACAATGGGGAGTTAGAATGTAGGGAAGCTAAGCAGCTGGGATCACTTGCTAGGGAAGGGGGAATTGACAAAGCAATTGCAAAAGAGAAATGGTCCCTCAGCCTTTGGAGGTGCCTCTTGGCAGCTGTGAAAGAAAGGTTTCCATACAAGGACTATGTTATGAGTCATTAGGCCAAGTGGACTTATGCTAGAGAGAGGCATCCAGTTTCTGAGGGAATCAGCCATTGTAGAGATGATCTATCACAGGCCAGGTGCCGGGGATGCACCCGTAGATCCAGATAAAGTTGAATGTACACGACCCATGTGGTGGAAATTTACATGGAATGAACCGTCATCATATGCCCATTCACTGGCAGCAGTAACCTGGAATGACATAGTACCACCAACAGTGGATGAAATGATTCATAAACTCCAAGAGTTCAAAGACAATCTCACCCCTTCCATCATCTCAGCTGTGGAAAAACTGTCTCAGGAGTTCATACAGCTCAGAGACAATCTATCTGATCTATCCAGCTCCTCACGTGTACCAACACACGTCTCAGCTATTAAGAAAAGGTGTCCTACTGATCGAGAGAGAAGATATAGGAGGTACATGCCACGGGCCACCCTACAGTTTTACCTGCAGGATTATGGAGAAGACATGAGAAAGTGGGATGGAAAACCTACCTCAGCTCTGGAGGAACAGGTGCTTGTATTGAAGAGGAGAACAAAGGTCAAGACTGATCATCCCATGAAAGCTGCAGCTTCAGTCTCTGGTGAGCGAGTTCCCAGATGGAGTGGAAGAGCTGATTTTACTCTGGCTCCTGTGATAAAGAAGACTAATCCCTGTCTACAAGACGTAAGTGACCAATGTTGTCATGACTATTAGAGGGGCCCTGCCTCCAGCCAGGTGGAGGTAGGGGACAATCGGATTTACTGGTCTGTGTGGATCAGACGCCCTGGCACATCAGTCCCACAGAAGTATAAGGCTCTAGTAGATACCGGTGCCATCAGGCTGTCAAGGGGTGCAACCCATTTATACTTCTGGAGTGACAGGAGGATCCCAAGAGTTGACTGTGCTGGAGGCTGAAATCAGCCTGACCGGGAGGGAATGGCAAAAGCACCCTATTGTGACTGGTCCAGAGGCTCCATGCATCCTCGGCATAGACTACCTCAAGAGAGGGTACTTCAAAGACCCAAAAGGGTACTGATGGGCTTTTGGTATTGCTGCTTTGGAGACTGAGAAAATTGAGCAGCTGTCCACCTTGCCTGGTCTCTGAGAGGATCCTTCTGTTGTGGGGTTGCTGAAGATTGAAGAACAACAAGTGCCAATCGTGACCAGAACAGTGCACCGGCGACACCAACCAAGACTCCCTGATTCCCATCCATAAGCTGATCCATAGACTGGAGAGTTAAGGAGTGATCAGCAGGACCCGTTCACCCTTTAATAGCCCCATATGGCCAGTGCAAAAGTCTAATGGAGAGTGGAGACTAACAGTAGACTATCGTGGCCTGAATGAAGTCACACCACCATTGAGTGCTGCCGTACCTGATATGCTAGAACTTCAGTATTAACTGGAGTCAAAGACAGCCAAGTGGGATGCCATAATTGAAGAAATCTATGGTTCATTTTGCTCATCATCTAAGAATTTCATCCAGTGCTAAAGGTATTGACCAAAAATACAGAATCATGGAATCCCAGACTGGTTTGGTTGGAAGGGATCTTAAAGCTTATCCAGCTCCAACCCCCTGCCACAGGCAGGGACACCTTCCACTAGAGGAGCTTGGTCCAATCCCCTGTGTTCAACCTGGCCTTGAACACTGCCAGGGATGGGGCAGCCACAGTTTCTCTGAGCACCCTGTCCCAACACCTCAGCATCCTCACAGGGAATAACTGCCTAAGAGCTCATCTCAATCTCCCCTCTGGCAGGATAAAGCCATTCCCCTTGTCCTGTCCCTACAGGCCCTTCTCCAAAGCCCCTATCCAGGTTTCTTGTAGCCCCTTTAGGCACTGGAGGTGCTCTAAGACCTCCCCTTCAGGAGCCTTCTCTTGTCCAGGCTGAACCATCCCAGCTCTTTCGGCCTCGAATGTTTATTTCCTGGGCTGTGGGTGAAGGCCAATGATCCAGAGGGCGTGGATGAGAAATTAATAAAATACACTATAGAATCATAAAATCATAGAATCGTTAGGGTTGGAAAGGACCTTAAGATCATCCGATTCCAACCCCCTGCCATGGGCAGGGACACCTTATGCTAAATCATATCACCCAAGGCCTCGTCCAACCTGGCCTTGAACATTGCCAGGGACGGAGCATTCACAACCTCTCTGGGCAACCTATTCCAGTGCCTCACCACCCTAACAGGAAAGAATTTCCTTCTTATATCCAACCTAAACTTCCCCTGTTTAAGTTTTAACCCGTTACCCCTTGTCCTATCACTAAAGTCTCTAATGAAGAGTCCCTCTCCAGCATCCCTATAGGCCCCCTTCAGATACTGGAAGGCTGCTATGAGGTCTCCACGCAGCCTTCTCTTCTCCAGGCTGAGCAGCCCCAAATTCCTCAGCCTGTTGAGGTGCTCCAGTCCCCTGATCATCCTCGTGGCCCTTCTCTGGACTTGTTCCAACAGTTCCATGTCCTTTTTATGTTTAGGACACCAGAACTGCACACAATGCTCCAGGTGAGGTCTCACAAGAGCAGAGTAGAGGGGCAGGATCACCTCCTTCAACCTGCTGGTCCCGCTTCTTTTGATGCAGCCCAGGATACGGTTGGCTTTCTGGGCTGCAAGCACACACTGCCGGCCCATGTTCATTTTCTCATCAACCAACACCCCCAAGTCCTTCTCCGCAGGGCTGCTCTGAATCTCTTCTCTGCCCAACCTGTAGCTGTGCCTGGGATTGCTCCGACCCAGGTGTAGGACCTTGCACTTGGCATGGTTAAACTTCATGAGGTTGGCATCAGCCCACCTCACAAGAGTCTCAAGGTCCCTCTGGATGGCATTCCTTTCCTCCTCGGTATCAACCGAACCACACAGCTTAGTGTCATTAGCAAACTTGCTGAGGGCGCACTCAATCCCACTGTCCATGTCAGCGACAAAGATGTTAAACAAGACCGGTCCCAACACCGATACCTGAGGGACCCCACTCGTTACTGGTCTCCAGCCGGACACTGAGCCATTGACCACAACTCTTTGTGTGCAGCCATCAAGCCAGTTCTTTATCCACGAGTGGTCCATCCATCAAATTGATGTCGCTCCAATTTAGAGACAAGGATGTCTTGTGGGACAGTGTCGAATGCTTTACACAAGTCCAGGTAGATGCCATCAACTGCTCTACCCCTGTGCATCAGTTCTGTAGCCTCATCATAGAAGGCCGCCAAATTGGTCAGGCAGGATTTCCCCTTAGTGAAGCCATGCTGGCTGTCACCAAGCACCTTGTTGATTTTCATGTGCCTTAGCATGCCATCCAGGAGAATCTGCTTCAAGATTTTGCCAGGCACAGAGGTGAGACTGACTGGCCTGTAGTTCTCCGGGTCATCCATTTTCCCCTTCTTGAAAATGGGGGTTATATTTCCCTTTTTCCAGTCATCGGGAACTTCACCTGACTGCCATGATTTCTCAAATATGATGGCCAGCGGCTTCACAAGTTCATTTGCCAGCCGCTTCAGGACCTGCGGATGGATCTCATCAGGACCCATGGACTTGTGCACATTCAGATTTTTAAGATGGTCTCGAACCAGTTCCTCTCCTACAGTGGGCGCAAGGTGTTCATTCTCACAGTCCCTGCGTCTGCCTTCCAAGACTTGGTTTGGTCAGAGCCTTTGCCAGTGAAGACCAAGGCAAATAAGACATTCAGAACCTCAGCCTTCTCCAAATCCTGCGTAGCCAGTTCTCCTGAGAGCTTCCTGAGGGGGCCTACATTCTCCCTAGTCTGTTTTTTATTTGCTATGTACTTGTAGAATCCCTTCCTGTTATCTTTAATACCTCTAGCTAATTTTAATTCTAACTGGGCCTTAGCTTTCCTAACCTGGTCCCTAGCTTCCTGGACAACATCCCCCATGCCGCCTGTCCTTGCTTCCACTTATTATAAGCCTCTTTTTTCAATTGAATTTTCCTCAGGAGCTCCTTATCTATCCAAGGAGGTCTCCTGGCCCTCCTGCTGCGCTTCCTTCTGAGCTTGTAGCAGGTGATCCTTGAATATCAACCAAGAGTCTTGGGCCCCTCTGCCCTCTAGGGCTGTATCTCATGGAACCTTCCTAAGCAGGTTCCTGAAGAGGCTAAAGTCTGCTCTTTTGAAGTCCAGGGCAGTGAGCTTGCTGCACACTCTTCTCACTGTCCTGAGGATCTCAAATTTGAGCATCTCATGATCGCTGCATCCAAGGCTGCCCTGGAGCGTCACATTTTGTTGCAGTCAAAGCAAAATGCAATGGCTTCTTACTGGAAGCAATCAAGACTTGCTACCATGTATGAAATAACTCGTACGTTGATAATATTGTTTGAATGCATAAAATTAAGTGCAAGTAGACTTGGTGTATTTAAACATGTTGGTTACTTTTGTAAGTTCCTTAATGAAATGTGTCCTCATAAATACCACCATGAAGCACAAACAAAAGTCTCAAGGCTCAAAGTTTCACATGAACATGTAAAAGACATTTTTACCTGGATTCAAAGCTCTTACTCAGACCTGATTTCATTTCTAGAAGCATATTTGTGTCTACTTCATGGTTAGCCTTCCCTGGAAGAGGGATTCCAAGTGGGATCACCTGAGGAACTGGGATCAAGCCAGCCACCACTTTCTCAACAGTCTTCTTCAAAGAAAAAAAAACAAAAAGGCAGACAATAATGTTTCTGAACAGAAGAATGCATTGAGAATGCATTCCTGAATGTGATTCCTGTCTTCATTTGTTACTCTTTCAAGAGAGAGCACAAGATTCTTTAAAGTGTTATTTCTCATTGCCAGATTTTCACATTGGAAAGGAGCAAGGTCCTGACTGACACGCAGATAGACTCCACAACTTGTTAAAGTTGTAAAGTAGGCATGATTTTATTCAGCGCTGAGGCACATGGGGACAGCTCCTCCATAGCATGCACATCTCAGTGTTGTTTCCCTCTACATTTATTCTCTAAACCTTATACATATTTATAAGGTTGCACAATACTCCTATACATATTCATGTCATATCCCCACTTCGTATTATAATGAGCTAGAAGGTCCTTCGCGCCTGAGCAGTGCCCCCCCGGTCATGGGCAAGGGTCTCAAGATAAATAAATGAGTCTTCCTCTTGTGAGTAGGGGTCTTTGCGATGAAGTAAATGAGTCTTCCTCAAGCCTGAACTTTTACCTCTAGCCGTCATGCATGCCCTCTAGAAATCTGGTCAAAGTCCAAACCACAAAGCTGGTTTTAATCTAAGTCTGGTCAAAGTTCAAACCACAAATCTGGTTTTAATCAGTAAGAATTATAGGTGTTTGCTGAGCAAGCCGTACTTTTGTTAAGCAAGCAGAATTCTTTAAACCCCCCTGCACAACCCCCCTGTACATTAACTAAACCTCTGTATCATAACAACAATCCCAATTCCAACGTACTCTCCTGTTGCAGAACTGTGAGCAAAGCTTGAGATGAGCACTGTTGCTTTCATTTCACTTTGCCCTTCCTTGCTCAAGTCTGGATCCCATGTGTTCCAGGGAAACAGCTTTAGCATCATACATCAATGCTCCATGGTAGGAGTGAGTCACAGGGAAGTCTCTCCACCCTAATGGCACATTGGAGCTAGCCTCTTGTTTCATTGCAGCCATCTAAATAGATGTCCTGCAAAGAGCTAAAGCAAGACAGCCATTGCTTAAGCTTGTCTCAGCTTTTGTATGCATTAAGAATATCACCTATAAAACAGGTGCCAAACATGACTTATCATAATTTACATAGTCATTATCAGGTCACACAATTCAAGAATGGCAAATTGCAGTTAGATACAATAACATTTTGTAACATAAAAAGATATACTCTGGATCTTGGGAACTGCAGGAAACATGTCTACACAGGAAGTATTTCCTTCTGTAACCAACTTTTTAATCCTCCAGACACATCTTTTACACTGGTCATCAACATAGACAGTGCTTTTTCAGCACAGCAGGGATTCTTTAGTCCGTGCTCTGCCTGGGGCTGTGCCCATCTCTTTGGCTGGGTTGCCCAAAGCAGTGGTTCAGGACTGGGGCAGTTCTCAGCCAAACTCTCTTGGGCTGCAAACACACAGTGTGCACGGGACACACAAGGTGGGGGGATCTGATCTTTACTTGATGCAAAGTGTTATAAAAATCTAGCCAATCTGTTTTAATTGATTTTTATTATAATTAATATCGAGAGACAATAAGCAAGCAGCGCTGGGTGCGCCGCAGTGTCTCCGCTCCACCCAAGACGCACACCGGGAACTTCTGGGGATAGTCTCTTATACTTTTTGGTTTCCCAGGCTTCTTCAGCCAATCCTGTTGTCTTCTTTTCCTGGGTTTCTTCAGTTAATCCTGTTTTCTTCTTTTCCCGGGATTCTGCACCTGTTGTTGGGGTCTTGTCTCCGAGTGAAGAAATATTATGTATTATGTCTATCACAAGTCTGACAGCCATCTTAGCCCCCATAAATTCCACTCCTTATGTGTTTATTTGTTCAACGCACAGATTTCACAACATACTGTAACAGGACATATCTCTAATTTACCTACCCCCCCCCCCTTTCTAAGAACATTCTTTGCACAATACTGCAGTTGACCCAGGGGAATTATTCCCTTGTTTCTTCTTCTTCCTTGCTGTGGTATTGACAGGGACACTTACCATAACCTTTGCACATAGCACAATGATCACAAGGGATTCCACCTCCACACAAAGTGTAATGATCACTAGGACTCCTGAGTTGTTGACACGAATCACTCTGGTGTAACTCACACAAACGGGCAGTGAGCAGCTTTCCACAAGGAGCCACCTGCTCTTGGCACCCCTGGACCAAAAGCACAGGACCTCAGTTCAGCCTCCTGAGAGCCCAGCCCTGCTGGGACAGAATGGTCCTGCCACCACCCCCAGCATGCCCAGCCCCTGCCCCAGCATGGGTTCCAGCCCTGCCTGCAATTCTCCTGCTGGGTCAGGCTCTGCTTCCAGTCCCCTCCTGGTACAACCCAGCCCACCTCACCCCACTGCATCCCTGCTCCCGACCCCCTGCCACCTAACTCAATCCCAACCCACAGCCCTGCCTTCCCACTCAATAGCTGCCACAACCCCACTCGCCCCACTCCTGCCCGGCTCCATTCCGCCTCCATCCCAATCTCTCCCCTCTGCAACACCCCTCTCCTGCTACCGATCCCTTCCCACCCTCCACCTCTGTGGCGCCAGCTCTGACATTATCCCCACGCACCCCCCACTGTCATGGCGGTGGTGCAGGTGGAGGGGAAGCCGGAGCAGAAGGTTCCTGCCAAGAAACACCAAGTGCTGGGACTTACCTGCGTCTGCCCCTGGAGCAGGGTCAGGCCCCACAGCTCTGCTCCTGCCAGCGCTGCCGAGCCTTGCAGTCAGTTGATGGTGCTATCAGAGCACTCCACACACCACAGCACATGCTGTGCCATTGATCTGGCTCTGGCAGAGGCAGAACTGCGTTTGGAAGCTGCAAGCGAACAAAAGCAGCGATTTGGAGAAAACTTCAGGAACAAACTTGCCAACAAAGTTGAAGTTGACAAGCAGGTATTCTTTATTGGGGTGCCAGGAGACACGGGGAATAGCTCCTCTTAACGTGTGTTGCCGTATTGCTACGCAAGCAAGCCTTACATATTCACCAGGCATACATACATATTCATGAGGCTACATATTAATTACATCATTTTCCAGAAAGTTTCCCGCACGTGTACAAAAATGTGGCAGTGGTCTCTGAGGGTCATTTACTTCTTCCAACAATCTTCATCACTTCTGGCAGCCTTTGAAGAATGTGCAGTAGATGTTTACACCAGCTTAATTATCATTACAGACACAGCAATCATCCTGTCCTTCTACTTACAGTTAGTTTAACTGTGTCCATCCTGGACATCTGCTAGTCCCAGATACTCCCATCCCCAGGTCCTGTTTTCCTATCCTGTTTTTCTTACACTTTTTGTACTAAGGTCATAAGGACCTAAAACTATGTCAACTATAACGGTTTATCTTCATGTACCTCAGTTATTTTCCATTGCTACTGTTACAAAGCCATCAAACTTAACGTTACTTAAAATTGATTCCACTTATTTACAAAGGTTTATATTCCATTTTGTGGTTTTGTGCCTCCTTGTCTCAGCTGAGAAGTGGCTGCAAAAGGGCTCTGATGTGGGGCTGAAAGCCAAGGGCTGTGCAGGGGAAAGGAGAGGCTGCAGAGCCTTACCCGTAGGGCTTCTTTTAGTGGAGGTGGCGGTGCTGCCCTTGATCCTGGCTGTTTTCCAGGCCTGACCTGCCCTAAACGGTCTCCCCTTGATGCGCGGATTGACTCCACAACTCGTTAAAGTTGTAAAGTAGGTATGCTTTTTATTCAGCACTGAGACACACGGGGATAATTCCTCAAAGTCATGCATGCTTCAGTGTTGTTTCCCTCTACATTTATTCTCTAAAGTTATATATATTCATAAGGTTGTACAATATGCCTATACATATTCATGTCCTATCCCCGCTTCATATTATAATGAGTTAGAAGGTCCTTTGAGCCTGCACAGTGCCCCCTCTGGTTATGGGCAGGGGTCTCAAGATGAAGTAACTGAGTCTTCCTCCTGTGGGTAGGGGTCTTCAAGATGAAGTAAATGAGTCTTCCTCTTCTTGAACTTTTCACCTTTTAGTCTTCACATATGGCCTTAGGGTTTGGTCGGTGTCCCAGCCATAAACCATCTGCATCTCCCCCTTCAGGCATCCGCTTTTCCTTATCAATAGCTGCTTATCAGTAGAATCAGGCCTCTGCTTTTCCTTGTCAATAGAACCAGGTGTCTGCTTTTCCTTGTCAATGGTTAGTGCCTTTGTTCTGCTTAGTAGGCATGATAGGTACAGACAATACTTTTGTTTAAGCTAGCAGATTCCTCTAACCCCCTTGTACAACCCCCTGTATAACCCCCCTGTACAACCCCCCTGTACATTGGTTAACCCTGTATCACCCTGGCCTCTTCTGTGGCCACCAGCAGAGACAGGATTTTCCTGCACAGATGTCTGCACCTGATCCTGGGTGATCCTGGTGAGAACCCTTCTGCATGCAAATGCAGATCATATTTTACAGTCATACAGTCACAGCCTAGTTTGAAGTGGAAGGGACCTTAAAAGTCACCCAGTCCCAGCCCAGTGGCCATGGGCACGATGCTGCCACCATCACAAAGCTATGACAGTAGCTGTGGAGACAGACACCCATGGCTCCGGCAGCACCCACAGAAGCCCACTGGGCATTGCGGAAAGCATGAGGGGTGCTGGTGGGCTCTGGTAAAGCCCAGGCCAGTGCTGGGCCTTGCGGAAGACTCCAGTGCTCTGCTGCGCTCTGGCAATGCAGTCTGGAAGGTGACAAAAGCCCTGGCAGGCACTGGCACAGCCCAGAAGCCCACCGGGCATTGTGCAAGGTGGAAAGGAGCTGGTGGTCTCTGGGCACACCTGCGCAATCCTGACTGCAGCAATGACCGCGGGAGCCCCTGTGCTCCCACAGCAACAGCGCCAGGACAGGTGCTGTCTCTGAGCCTCCCCTGCCCTTGGCAAGCACTGCCCCAGCCCCAGCAATGTGGCATTTCACGACAGGGACTCAAGTTGATGCTGAAACAAGGAGGCACAAAAGTACAAAATGTAATCAGTTCTAAGTAATATTAAGTTTGATGACTTGTAATGGAAAATAACTGCGGTGCTTGAAGGTAGTTGACATAGTTGCAGGCCCTCAGGACCTCAGTACAAAAGGTGTGAGAAAAGCAGAATAGAAGGACAGGACCTGGGGATGGGGAGTACTGGGGATTAGCAGATGTCCAGGGTGGGCACAGACAAACTAACTGATAAGTAAAAGGACAGGATGATTGCTATGCTTGAGGTGTTAATAAACCCATTAAACTGGTGTAAGCATCTATTAGGGAGTATCTGGGACTAGCAGATGTCCAGGATGAGAGCAGTTAAACTAACTGATAAGTAGAAGGCCAGGATGATTTCTATGTCTGTAATGTTAATTAAGCTTGTTGGGAAAAGTAAACGACCCTTAAAGACCACCACATTTTTTGTATGCATGCCAGAAACTTTTTGGAAAATGATGTAATATGCTCAGTGACCACATAAGGATGACCTGTATAGCAACTGGGGGACACACGTTAGGAGGAGCTATCCACCGTGTCTCCCAGCGCCGCAATAAAGAATACCTGCTTGTCAACTTGAAACTGTGCTGGCAAGTTTGTTCCTGGAGTTTTCTCCAAATCAATGCAGAGACTCAAATCCTCGTTTATTACCACCAAGCCCTTTTTATCCCCTTGTTCGGTATATACAACGTTCAATCTCACTGGCCACTGTGAAACTCTCCAGGTAAATAGCCCAATCACAATGCTGCAGACCCTCTCACAACCCCCACATCCTCTGGCCTCCAACTGAGATTCCCGCCACAACTACACCCTGGCCCATCCTCTCAAGGCTTGCTTGTTTACCTTCCCTGTCCTTCAAGGTTCCAACTCATCACCCCAGGGCTTGTCAAGCACCAAGGCCTCAGAGCTTATTCCCAAACTCTTTTTCATGCAAATCTTATCACCTTTACTCCCCACATCTCCCCCTTCTTTGTTTTGTATATTCACTATCAATATCTGCTTAAGGGCTCTATTAATAAGAAACTGTATAAGCTAATAAAAACTAACAAAACAAACATTCTTAATACAATTTTTTCACTCAGGCTCCTAGCCTAGCTGATGCGCGGATTGACTCCACAACTCATTAAAGTTGTAAAGTAGGTATGCTTTCTATTCAGCGCTGAGACGCACGGGGATAATTCCTCAAAGTCATGCGTGACTCAGTGTTGTTTCCCTCTACATTTATTCTCTAAAGTTATATATATTCTCCTATCCCCGCTTCGTATTATAATGAGCCAGAAGGTCCTCTGAGCCTGCGCAGTGCCCCCTCTGTTCATGGGCAGGGGTCTCAAGATGAAGTAACTGAGTCTTCCTCCTGTGGGTAGGGGTCTTCAAGATGAAGTAAATGAGTCTTCCTCTTCTTGCACTTTTCACCTTTTTAGTCTTCAGGTGTGGCCTTAGAGTTTGGTCAGTGTCCCAGCCATAAATCATCTGCTTCTCTCCCCTTTATCAGTAGATTCAGTAAATCTACTAATTTCTAAATTCTAAATTTCTACTAATCTCTAAAAGTAGTCTGCTTTTCCTTATCAATAGAACCAGGTATCTGCTTTCCTTATCAGTAGGACCAGATGTCTCTGTTCTGCTTAGCAGGCATTTACAACAGACAATACTTTTGTTTAAGCAAGCAAATTCCTCTAACCCCCCTGTACAATCCCCTTGTACATTTGTCAACCCTCTGCATCATGGCAAATAAGCAGTTAAAGAACAGTTAACATTCTGCACTAACAATTGGTTTTGGACTATATAATGGAAATACAGATACATATCTATTTTTACAGATCTTAAAAAATCAATTTCTTGTGGCTGTGTTATTATACCCCCCAGCCACCCCACGTCTCCACAGGACTCGAGGCTGCCATTGCTTCCAAAAGCAGTCTGAAAGGACTCCTAGGTGTGGCAACTGACAGGCACAGGGTGTCTTGTCCTGTCACATTGGCTAATGATCTCTTTTGGCTGTGCAGGAAACCACAGTAGGGTCAGTCCTCTTGTGATGAAGAGACAGAACACAGGGCAGGACTAACCCATCTTGCAAGGACCCAATGAGGTCCTTTATTTGTGGAAACACAAGCATACCCTCATCGCAAGGTTATTAAAGGGAATGGGCCTTCCCATTCATGAGTTTCAAGATTATGTACTTTAACATGAGCTTTCCCATTCAAAATTCTTAGAACCCCCGAAATGGTGCTGTATAGGAGGTCTGATATGTGGATAGACTCCACAACTCGTTAAAGTTGTAAAGGAGGTATGCTTTTATTCAGTGCTGAGACACATGGGGGATAGCTCCTCCAAAGGCATGCGTAACTCAGTGTTGTTTCCCTCTACATTTATTCTGTAAAGTTATATATATTCATAAGGTTGCACAATACGCCTATACAAATTCATGTCATATCCCCACTTTGTATTATAATGAGCTAGAACGTCCTTTGCGCCTGTGCAGTGCCCCCCCACCCAGTCATGGGCGAGGGTCTCAAGATGAAGTAAATGGGTCTTCCTCTTGTGAGTAGGGGTCTTCAAGATGAAGTAAATGAGTCTTTCTCCAGCCTGAACTTTTTACCTCTAGCCATCACGCATGCTCTTTAGGAGTCTGATCAAAGTCGAAACCACAAAGCTGGTCTTCACTGGAACTGAGTAACTGTTCCTCACCCTTATCAGTCTTTTTCTTCCCCTTATCAGACTGTTTCTCCTCATTATCAATAGCCTATTGTCCTGGTACTGCATGGCAAGCATGACAGGTATTTGCAAACAATGCTTTCTGTTAAGCAGGCAAAATTCCTTTATCCCCTCTTGCACAACCCCCTTGTACAACCCCCTTGTACAACCCCCCTGTACATGGGTCTACCCTCTGCATCAGGTCCATCCTCCATCCAGCGATTTAAAAAATTCAAAACATAACAAGCTTTCACTATACATTCTTGTGGAGTTAACCCTGAACTCCCCCTTTTTTGTTTCATATATCTATTATCAATGCCTGCTTTATAACACTACCATCATATTAGAAGTTTTCTAGCTTTTGCCTTAGCATTTTCTAGCAGCTGCTGCAAATTTGCATGCTCTAACATCTCTTTTACAAGTGACAAATCTATACAATACAAGGTGTAGTTTCTTATTAGCAACTGGCTAGTAAATACAGGTGGTTTTAAACACAAAATCACAGCCTCTAATAATAGGTACGTTACAAGCACACATATTCAAGTTGTCACTTTCCAGTTGCCCCCAAGTGATGTTTTGCAATCATTCGTTTTTCTCTTCCTCTGTCTCATTCTGCTCGGGGTATTCACGGTCAGCTCCTGTAGCTGAGGCATCGGGTTCTTCCACTTGTCTGTCCAGCTCATGGTAAGGCTTGGCAAATTTTGCAGGCAGCCGCCATAGGCCTGTAGGTAGGACACAAATATACCCCCTCCTCCAGGTTATCAGTTCTTGAGAAGAAGACAGGTTGAAGTGTTTCCTTAAAGCAGAGGCATTCTGATGCAAAAGGAATGTGAAGCAGCTGCAGAAGTAAACTGCAAAGTGTTAACAATCAAGGAGTTTGCTGTGTCATTACCTGCAGTTAAAGGGCCAGGCAGGTTGGAAACGCAGGAGCTGCACTGGCTCCTTCCTTTTTCAGGTCTGCCTCATCTCGGGTTTTTTTTTCTTCTTCTTCTACCACCCTGATGCTGCTTGGGTGATGGCTGATAAAGCTTGTGGTTGCACTGCCCCTCTCGCTTTTTCATTTAGCAGTTAGCAGGTCTTGTTTCAATCCATCTGTTTCTCCAAGTCCTGCATTCACCCCCAGGTTACTTTGAACACACTAAGCAGGGCTCCTCCCATACAGCCAGCATGTTGCAGGCACTCTTTAGGCTTTATTTGTGGTGTCTCTACAAACTGCCCCTAATATGTCAGTAGATTCAATGGGGTTTTGGTTTTTTTTCTCTTCACTCCATGGCTCCAATGTCCATCCTGGCCGTTCCAGTGGTGGAGACTGGGAGCCGAATCGGTGGGCAGCTTCTGAACATGGTTATCAAACAACTAAAGGGGCCTCACAGCCTTTTTATGCCCCCCGTTAAAAACTTTTATGGGAACCCAACACAGAAAAATACACAGAACACCATCTGCCCTCAACACACACACACACACACAAGGGATCCCACAGGCACACTCCACACAATTACAAAATTTGAAACACAACATCCAGACAATCATTACCCCCACTAGATGGACCCATGTACACAACGTGGCACAAAGACCCTGTGAAGATCAGGCTAGAAAAGTCTCCAAGGGTCAATAGAAACATGGACATATTTGTATTTTCCAAATTCCCGTACATGGGTACATGAGTATCACAGAGAGACCGTATCAAATGAGTTGCAAATGGGGCTCCAAGTCCATGGTCAGTCACCCTTCACCTGGTATCTTTGATAAGAGCATAGGAGAGACTTTCCCACTGCGGGTCTTGATTTGGCACATACACCCCCGGGAAAGTACTCAATCCATCTGCATCCCCCAACCATCTTGCTTCTCCCTTTACAGCTGCCCATTTGTCATAAGGATCTGGGGGTGTCATGGTTTAAACCCAGTCAGCCATATATCAGCCACACAGTCTCTCTCTCACTCCCTTCCTTCTTTCCCCCCCGCCCTGCTCCTGGAGGGATGGGGAGGAGAATCAAAAAGAATGTAACTCCCACGGGATAAGAACAGTTTAGTAACTGAGGTATAACACAAATCACTGCTGCTACCACCAGAATAATAATGACAAAGGAAATAACAAGGGAAGAGAATACAACACCTCAGCACCCACCCACTGATAACTCACCCCACCCTGCCCAACCAAGCAGCAATACCTCCCCCCCCTCAACAGTGAACTAGCCCTTCCAGGTTAACTCCCAGTTTACACCCTGGGCATGACATGCTGTGGTATGGAATACCTCTTTGGCTAGTTTGGGTCAGGTGTCCTGTCTCTGCTTTCTCCCGGCTTCCCCTCCTCACTGGCAGAGCATGAGACTCAGAAAGTCCTTGGTCAGACTAAACATTTGAGCAGTAACTAAAAACATCAGTGTTATCAGCACTGTTCCCAGGCCGAAAGTCAAAAACACAGCACTGCACCAGCTACTAAGAAGGAGAAAAATGACTGCTGCTGCTGAACCCAGGACATTATCCACCCCTTATTCCATACCATTAACGTCATGCTCAGATCCCACATTTTCAATATACCATCACTCTTATCTCATATATATATACACATATATATACATCCACAGAGAGAGAGAGAGATCATTCCTTAGTGTATGGACCAATCCCTATGAAGCTGCTGAATCCATCCGGTCCATGATGTTGGGCTCCATCTCTTGTAACAGCCTTTCAGAGCAGGAGAGGCTGTGTGCAGTGTTCACACTCGTGAATAACCTGGGCAATAGTGTCCATTGCTAAGTCCACCCCTTGATCATGAGTCTACCTGTATGTTGCATCTGTGCCCTGATGGCATGAAGTGTCATGGGCCCACCAGGCTCAAAATAATTCACCCTCCCCTTCAGCAGTTTCTGCAACTTTTTGCTGGGGACTCCATGCATATGCCTTCCATCTCCAACGCTTCCAAAGCACTGGAGGGGCCCAGTGGACTAGATATTCGCCCATACTGTCCCACACACCCTGCCACTCATGACTGTCCAGCCTCAGGGAAAACCTCTTGGTCCTCCTATATCGTCGTCTAACCCTAGACAAGACCCAAACCAGACTCTGCTTCACTTTCAAGATCAGAGAAATGGTTGTGGGTAAAACACAGTCTGTATGTGTGCCAACATACTGATCCCCATCACAATCAGCAGGCAGGTCCCAGGGGTACCCAAAGGCCATTCAAAACCTTCAGAACTCTCTAACGATGCTGCTGTACTTGTCACTGGAGCTCGTGTAGCTGCTGTGCTTGCCAGCTCTCTCACCACCAGCTTCTCTTTTTCTGAGTCCATATCTTCCTCCTCTGCCTTGCTGAGAAATGCTGCGTGGTCTCCTGCATCCTCCACTTGTCCTGGGTGCCCAAGGCTGGACCCAGCTGAGGGTCCCAAAGGTGTTATCTTGCCCTCCGCGTCCTCCTGGGGCTCAGGCTTGCAGGGCTCAGCTGGCAGCTGCCGGGAGATGCTCTCAGCTGCCGCCGGGCTGGGCTCTGCCGCGGGGCTGGGATCCTCCACCGCCTCCTGCCGCTGCTCGGCAGCCGCCTCCTCCCATTCCTCGACCGCCCCGACGTCCTCCACTGGCAGCCGCTCCCTCCTGGCCTCTGGCCCCGCTCCTGCCGCCGCTTGGTCCCCGGGCCGCTCTCCCAGGTCACTTCGGCCACGGCCAGCTCCCGGGACCACTCCCACTCAGCTCCCCGCAGCCTCACGAAGACAGAGGTCTATATAGGGTATGCAGATCCTACTTGATGCCCAAACACTCTCCTACCTTCCTAATTACTTCTGCAAGAAAACGCAGACCTCTGTCCAAGGACAAGCCTGCTGGTACACCGTATCGGGGTATTATCTGGGTATATACCTGAGCCTGTTATGCTGTGGCAATTCTGTAAAGTCCACTTGCCAATAGTCTCCTGGACAATTGTCTTTGTTGTTCCAAGTGGTTTTTTTTTTAGCATCACAAACAAGGTTCACATTTCTTGATAACACTTTTATAATTCCAGCCATTTGCATACTCAGAACTTGGAACTTTAAAATCTCAGTCATTGATTCTGTTCCCCCATGAGTTACCTGGTGGTTTTCTTCTCATAAGAGGCTGGGCAATTATTACTTGCCTATTTGGTGTAACCCACCATCCTTCAACATGCTTCTTGGCTCCTAATAGACTAAGTAATTTCCCATCCTCTGTTTGATAACTTGGAACATTATCCAAGCACTGATACTTATGAGGCAATATTAATGAAAGGTCCCCACCCACAGCTTCTTCCACTGCTTTTTCAGCAACGTGATTACCAATATTCACTGGAGTGTTATCAAACTGATGTGCCTTAAAAAGCAAATTTTGACTCCATAAGTTTCATTTGCACCATCAGCTCAGCTTTCTGTGCTGACGTTTTGGGGGAAGGAATGCAGGGTTGTAGCCTCTATTATGTTTGGTTATCACAGTGTATCCTGCTTTCCAGTTTCCATTTTCATAAAGCTGCTCCCATCCACAAACAATTCATAGTCCACATCCTTCAGGGATATATCTTGCAGGTCAGACTGGAATACACCTGCTCAATGTTCTGTAAACAGTTCTGGGTCAGCTCTCCTGCTTCTGGATCAGCTCTCCTGCTTCTGGATCAGTTTGTCAAAACCACTGCTGGTTCAAAAGGTTAGTTACTTTCAATTATACATTTCTCTTGTTCTAAGAGCATAACCTGATATTTTAGCAGACTGCTTGGGGAAAGCCAATGATTGCTTTTCTGTTTCAGAATGGTTGTTAACATGTGAAGTACTAATACAGTCCATTTTCATCCCAAAGTATTTGATATTTTTTTCTATTAGAGGCTCTAGTCCTTTTCTTGCTTCCAGTTTTATAGGATACTGTTTCTGTCTCAGCAGTGTGATGTTTGGTTTCAGAGGAAGTTACTGCTTCTGTATTTTGTGATCGTCCCAGTGCTCCAGCATCCCATACTGTGGATATACCCACTTCCTCTGGTATATCTGGCTCAGTGGCTGGTTTCCGTAACATAAAAACTTGGGCCTCCACAGCCTTTTCACCCTGTCCACTCTATGGCAACAGTGCCTGAAGCTGTTTGTTTGCTTAATTGCCCTTTACAAGTATTTATAACAGAATAAGTAGTTTCTCTTTCTACAAGAACTTTTACCTTCTCATTCCCCAACCTAACTGTAGCCAGGGGCTCTGCTGGGGTGGGATTCAAATCTTCCCCGCTCCTCCTCAGTCTTCATCTAAAGTAATAATTCTTTTTGCCTGTCCTGACATTCCACTAAATCTCCGGTGTTTATTTTGATTCTGAGGGCATTCTCTCTTCCAGTGCAACATGTGGAGTTTGTTCACAAACCTTTCCATGTAATCCTTCTTTCCTCTCCTCCTGGGCTGCTCCCCCCTTTCCTCCTTTCTTGCATGATAGCTACAGACAACAATTTTTCTCTTTTTTTTCCCTAAACATTTCAGTTTACTCTGGAGCTTATCTTATGCCCCACACATACATTAACAAATTCCTAGTTGAAACCTAACACACTATAACCCACAAAACACAGTATTGTATTATATTAATAATTGTATTAATTATTATATTAAAATAAGTATATTAATAATCGGGGACTCAAACCTCTTTCCACCACCATTCAAACCATTTCAGGGAACTTGCACCGGAGCAATGGTGGACCAGTTGCGATATGTCTCTCAGGACACATTCATTATCTTTCCCAAATCATACTGGTCCTTTCCTTCCTTCCTCAAATTCAGGATCAATAGTAGTATACTTATGCATCACCTCTTTTAATCTTTCCACGAATCCAGAAGGTGATTCATTTATATCTTGCTTTATTTCATATAGCTTAGACCAGCTCACTGCCTTGGGGACCGTATTCCTAATACCAAATAAAATCCAACTCCAATATTGTTTCAAAGCCTGCCTGTCCTGGTCCCCATTAGGGTCTCAGTTAGAATCGGGGGTAGGTGCTTGAAGATTCACTGTACCTATCGCTGCACCTGCTGTTATTTGTTGCACTACCACAGTCCAAGCCATATGAGTAATCATATTCCTGTCAACACTCTCAAAAGCATGATGCATAATTACCAGCCACTTGTTTCCAAATATTCTAATCTACAATGGTGAACGGAATCTTCATCATGACCAGACCATTGTTGCCCACAGCTTGTCTTAAAGGTGCAATCACAGTTTCCCCTTGTTTTCCCCTAGTTTGCCCTGCTGTAGGGCTAAATCCTTCAACCCCCTCTAATATTTCTGATACCTGTGCTGGTGCTTGTGCTTAATTCTCATTGTCAGCACCTTCAGCCCCATTGCTCACAATACCCCTTCTCTGGGGACCTACCATAAAATCCAAATCCTCTGCATTCCTCAAGGTCGAGTGCATAACTGTCCTATGCTGCACAAAGAGCAACAGCGCTTAAGCAAATTTCACTGTCTTTCTCCAAGGAAATTACTAACAGGTCCTGAGGTGCAAAATTAAAGCTGAAATCCCTTTGTTGTTCCAGATGGTATCTCAAAGTGAAAAACATTTCTGCATAAGCTACTTCATCCCACTTTCCTTCTCATCTCAAGAATAACATTCACGACTGATAACAATATTTTACCAGAGTCACCCGAGTAACTGAACTCCTCCAGGATTCACCACTTTGTTCCAAAGTCTCCCCAGTGACCAAGCCACCCAGGAGTTCACCAATTTGTTTCCAGTGTTGCAAAATGCAACCCAGTGGGTATTTCTTCAAACCCCCCTATGGAGGCAGTGGTCCTGACCTCCACCCAGATTGCTGCAAAATGCAACCCAGTGGGGACCTTTTCAGAATCCTCCCTTTGGAGGCAGTGGTACCCATGATCCTGACCGCCACCAAATATCAAAGTCCAGACCACCAAAACCAAACTACCTTTTACCCACCATGCAGGGCATCCCGCTGCTCCTTATGTGTAAAGGGACCAAAAAGAATGCCTTTTTAAAGAAATTCAATCAGGGCCTTACAGAGGTGCCAAGTAGGCCCAGGGAGCTGTGGTTCCTGTCAGGGAAACTCCCCTGATGCCTGCATGAAGGTCCCAGAGACTCCCAGATACATGGGAAACATGGCTGAGTGTCCCTGTTCAGGCACCAAATTGTTACCATAAAAGTCAGTCAGAGAAACTCTCAATTTGGAGTTTGTCATGATTTAAGCCCAGCCGGCAACCCAGAACCACACAGCTGCTCGTTCACTCCCCCCTCTTTTTCCTCCCCCAGCTCCCAGAGAGATGGGGAGGAGAATCAAAAGATTCCCTCGGTTGAGATAACAACACTTGAGATCTCAACTCCCACGGGTTGAGATAACAACAGTACAGTAACTAAGGTTAACAAAACCACTACTGCTACCACCAATAATAATAATGATAAGGGAAATAACAAGGGAAGAGAATACAACACCTCACCACCCGCCAACTGATACCCAGCCCAATCCGAGCAGCTATCTAGCCCTTCCAGGTAACTACACTCCGTTTCTATATTGGGTATGACCTGCTCTGGTATGGAATACTTCTTTGGCTAGTTTGGGTCAGGTGTCCTCTCTGCTTCCTCCCGGCTTCCCCTCCTCCCTGGCAGAGCATGAGACTCAAAAAGTCCTTGGTTAGAGTAAACATTACTTAGCAACAACTAAAAACATTGGAGTTATCAGCGCTGTTCCCAGGCTGAAAGTCAAAAACACAGCACTGCACCAGCTACTAAGGAGAAAAATGACTGCTACTGCTGAACCCAGGACAGTTCGTATTACCATGTAAACCTTTTGGTGTTGTGTTAACTTTAGTTATCATTAGTTATTGCTTAGTTTCCCATTGCTACAATAATTAAATTGCTGTTTATATTAAACTCACACCAGAAGATTAATAGGTGAAAGTTCCACATAATTTCTCTTAAGAAATAACTTTGAACTTCTGAAGTTGACTTAAACTTCCAGAAGCTAACTAGGTTAAATGCTACAGTTCCATATATCTTCTATTTCTATTCTATTTCCTTGAGGTAGGAGATTTCAAGTTTGCCATAAGATCTGAAGCAGCCAGAAACTCATATGACTCAGGAAAAGGGCTTACAGCATGAGACATTCTGCCTGTGGAAAAAAAAAAAAAAAAAAATTGGTGTAATATAGCATGGATCTGGTTGTACCAAACATTGCTTAAAGTAAACCAGTTTCTCAAAGTGAGATGTGCCTTTGGAGCAGTGAATACTATGTTGACCTCAATTGCTCAATATTTGTGAAGCTACATATGCAATTTCAGAAACTTTGAGCCATGATCTAGCAACAGGCTTCAGCTATATAATCTTTATAGCATTTCCACAGGGCCTTACTTTATAGAGATGTTTACTATTTGAAATTAAAATTATTTCACTTTGAGGATACTGAAGATGATGAAAATTCCTCTAGATTATCAAAGCTGTGTTTCCGAAGCTCTATTCAACCAACGCAAGCAGCTCTTTGAGAAGTAACAGATATGGAGCATTTGCCAGATTAACCTTCCTCTGTTCAGAAGACACATTCAGTTGAGCTGCATGTGACTTGAGAGATCTTTTAGTGTTCACAACAACAACAAAGCATCTACATATACACAAAATGCAAGTGCCAACCCCTTGGGAAGAAGAAGTATCACAGCGACTCACACTGTAAAATTTGTTTAAATGAACTTTCTGAAGTTACTTTTTAATTCCTCTCCCTTTCTGTAGATAGATTGTAAATGTGCATGCTTTGAACTTCCACAGCATAGCTGCGCTTGGCTGGACAAATTATCTATACACATTACTTCTTGTTGATTGAGTAAGCACCCACAAAACTCCAGTATCCATTTCCTATAAACTTTTGGTACTAAAAGTAATTGTTGAAAGGAACATACTGAATAAATTGAAGATTTTTTTCCCATGAGAACAGCAAAAGATACAAAAGGGCTTTTGATCTGTAAAGGAACTTTTATTAAAATACAGAAGATCTGAAACTCCTTGGCCATGGTAGATTGAATTGAATTGAATTGAAAGGCTTGAAATTTTCTTTCTTTCTTATTCATTGTTTCTTTGCAGAACAGCTTTTTTCATTTCAAGGGCTTCTTTCTTTGTTTTTTTTTTTTTTTTGTGGGTTCTTTTTCCAGATGAGGTTTCAGAGCTCAGATGAGCTGATCTAATTGCTTGCTGACACTAATGGAGACTATTTCACCCTCCGGTCTTAGACTGATTCTAGTTATTATCTGATCCCTATGTGAGCTAGTACTGCAGAGAAATAAGCTGCTCCTTCTTTGTTGTTGTTGATATTGGGTTTTGGTTTTTTCCCCCTTGGATAGGTTAATTTTGCGTTAGTGTAATGAGCTAAGGGACAAGAACACAATCTGGGCTTGAATAAGAAAAATGCATGATCATTCTTTGGTTTTAGTGATGCAAAATTGACTGACTTTCTTGCTTATTAAAGATTCAACAGACTGAAATTATGTAATGTTAGTCCAAAAGAAAAAGCAAAAACAAACAAAGCCCCTATAAAAATATTTTTGAGCACTATTTATATTGAGAAGTTCTGGAACGCTGTATCTTGACATTTGTGTTCTGAAATAAGCCATAAACTGTGTACTGTGTCCTGACCTGTATGACACCTTGGAGATTTGGAATTGTGGTCCTTCAAATGCCTCTTTTTCTGTAATCAGTGTGTGTAAAGAAACATGCACGCACCCCAGGTTTTTTTATATTCTCCTTTCCTTTTGTGAGTGCATTTGTGTGCACATTTGTGTGCATCTGTGTGTGTGCGTGTGTATGCATGTATGTGCGTGTGTATGTGCACATGTCTGTACATGTGCACATGACATGTGTGATGTGTCTGTGACACGTGCGTGACTCATATGTGGTATATGTCATGTGTGTGATTTGTGACACATGTGACCTGTGTGATGTTTATTATGTGACATGTGTGACACGTGTGTGACAGGTGATGTTTATGACATTACAAGTGTGACAGTGTGATGTGTGTGACATGTCTTATATTTATGACATGTGATGTGACACTTGTATGACATCTGTGTAATGTGTTACACATGTGAAATGCTGGTGACATGTGATGTGTCCGATGTTTGTGATACATGTGATATGTGACACGTGTGTGTGACATGTGTGGCATGGTTATATGTGTGACACATGTGTGATGTGTGTGACAGGTCTGATGTGTGTCACACGTGACATGTATGTTGTATATATGATGTGTGACGTGTGTGTGACATGTTTGTGACATTTATATGACACTTGTGTGACATGTGAGACACTTTTGTGACGTGTCATGTGTCGTCACTTCTTTGATGTTTATGATGTGATATGTGTGACATGTGTGATGTGTGTGACGTTTCTGATCTTTCTGGCAAGTGTGGGATGTGTGTGACACTTGTGTGATGTGTGACGTGTGTGGCATGCATAACTCGTGTGTAACGTGTGACACGTGACATGTCTGACATGTGAGATGTGTGACACGTGTGTGATGTGTTTTACACATGTGTGATGTGAGGCATGTCTGTGACGTGTGACACATGTATATCGTGTGTGGCACGTGTGTGACAAGTGTGTGACGTGTGTGACGTTTGATGTATATTACATTTATGACATGACATGTGACGTGATATGTGTGACATGTCTGATGTTTGTGACGTGCGTATATGACACGAGTGTGACATCTGTGTGATGTGTGATGCATGACGTGTGTGACACATGCAAAATGTTTGTCATCATGTGTCTGATGTTTGACCTGAGTGACAGGTATGACATGTGACATGTGTAACATGACGTGTATTGTGGGGGTTGGAATGTATTGAAACTGTCAGAGCCCATGGGAAGGAGGAACTACAGCAGGCAATTAAGAGTGACCCATCCCTGACTGGTACTTGGAAGATGTTGAAGCTGGCAAGGAACAAGGACGTCGGAACTGGAAAGAGGATGTTGATAGACCTTTCACCTGATGTCACCACAAGGCAAACACAGATGTGCTTGGCTAATTTCTTGGAAGCATATAAGTATCATGTAACCTTTGCAATAAACAATCCAGCTTGCACTCTACCTCTGGGTCCATGCCTTCCATCCTCACAGTGTCTGACATGTGTAACATGACATGTGTGACATGTGATGCACCTCTGATGTGTGTGATGTGACATGTGTCGTGTGTCACTTGTGTGCCACGTGTGTGGTGTGACATTTGTGATGTGTGTGACGTTTGTGTGACACGTGCATATGTGACACATCTGTGACACCTGGCACATGTGTGGCACATCTGTGACACCTGTGTGACATGGCGACACATGTGTGTGATGTGTTACACATTGTGTGACAGGTGTGAAGTGTGACACGTGTGATGTATGTGAGACGTGTGATGTGCGACAAAAGACATGTGACTTGAGTGCGACGTGTGTGTGAGATTTATGACATGACGTGTAACACATGAGACATTTCTGACGTGGGTGATGTGTGTGACACCTGTGTGACATCTGTGTAACGTGTGATGTCTTGACACATGTGCGACAATATGAAACGTTTGTGTCATGTGTGTGATACACGCTGTGCCCCACCTATGCACTGGCCCCACTCACAGCCTAGAGCACACCCTTACTGGACGTCACGCCCCTTGTCCCTCATTTGCCCACCCCAACAGAGGCCTCGTACACTCCTACCACCCACCCCTTACCCTGGACCACGCCCACACTCCTACATTAGCCCAACCCACAGCACAGACCACACCCCAAGGACTTTATTATCCTTGGACTACTCCTTGTGCCCCGTTAAGTGCCCCAATGTCATTAATTCTTTTATTCACTTTCATTTTTATTAACTTTTTCATAATTTAAAATCACTTTTAGTCACTTTTCATAGACTTTCTTCAGTTTACTTCACTTTTTATTTGGTTTTTAATCACTTTTTGTCACTTTTTTGTTCACTTTTATTCTATTCAGATTGATTCACTTTTATTCCCTTTTTAATCACTTCATGATGGGCCTGGGCTAGGAACAGGGCTAAAGCAGGGTTAATAAAGGCCTGATGGTGCAGTCTGCGCTGTGGAAGGGCTATGCGCGGCGCGGTGTTAGTGAAGGCTGGGGGGTGTGGCCTGTTCTGTGGGAAGGGCTAATGTAAGAGTGTGAGCGTGGTCTATGGTAAGAGATGGGCACCGGGGAAGGTGCCAGCCGGGCTGTGGGTGGGGCCAGTGCACAGGGGGCGTGGTCAGGCCCGGGGGCAGGGCTAGTGCAGGGTGGAGGTGTGGTCTAGACAAGGGGCTGATGTCATGCGGCTGGGGTGGGCTGGGACTGCGCTGCGGTCGGGTCAGGGCGGGGCACAGGGCACGGCTACAAGGGTGGGTGGGCGGGCAAATCGGCCACAGGCGGCACCACCGGCAGCGGGCGGTGTGGGGTCAGCTCCTGTGTGGGGTGTGGTCTGCGTTGGGGGCAGGGCTACCGGGGAATGTAAAAAGAGAAAAAAAGGGAATGAGCCTAAGTGAAACTCAAAAAGAAGTGAATGAAAGTCCATAAAAATGAATTAAAGTCAACAGAAAAACTGATTTGTGTTTGGGGCACAAGGTGGTAATGGGGGCCCTAAGGGGCACCATGGAGGTTGATGATGCTCCTGATGCCATCGCAGTCCTGGCGACATCACACCACCATAAATCAAAAAGAGCCGTGGGGGTGTGTGTCTGTAGGGAACTATGGGGCATTGGGGCTGGGCATCTATGGGGTGCTGTGGCAGTGGAGGGAGTCTGTGGGGCATTATGGGTCGTCATGGGGCCATGTGTGCATCTATAAGGAACCTAGCAATTGCTTTGGGTCTCTATGAGCTGTCCATGGGTGGCCATGCATTTCTATGGGGCATATACAGGTCACTATTGTATGTCCATGGGGTATCTATGGGTCACTGTGGGTCATTATGGGGATCTGTGGGTTACTATGGGTGTCTTATGAATCGCTATGGAGTGTCCATCAGTTACTGTGGGTCTCTATGCCATGTCTATAGGTTGTCTATGAGGCTGGGGGGTGCCCTACAGGGGATTCAAGAGGGAGCCTATGGCGCTTTATGGGGCCTCTTGGGGTTTCCATGGGGTGCTGTGGATGGCTAGGGGGTGTCTATGGGTCACTGTGTGGTGACTATGGGTCTCTTATAAGTCACTATTGCGTGTCTATGGGTTGCTCTGGAACTCTACAGCATGTTTATAGAGAGTCTATGAGCCAGGGAGGGGGGAGCCTATAGGGGCTCTACTGAGGTCTATGGGGCTCTGTGGGGTGTCCATAGGTTGCTCTGGGTGGCCATCGGGTATTTAAAAAAAAAAAAAAAGTTAGTAAAAGTGACTAAATCAGATCTGAAGAAAAGTGAATAAAAGTGAACAAGCCTGAATAAAACTTGAATAAAAGCAAATGAAAGGTTAAAAAAAAAAAAAAAAAGAAAATGAATTAAAAAAAAAATCTATTGGTGGTGCGGTACTGATGAGTTGCAGATGGATAGTGGGGGCCATAATGGGAGCCATGTCATGGATGATGCTGTCATTACCATCCTGGTGACATCATGATGGCACGTGTCAATAAAAGCTGTGGGACATATTTTATGGGTTCATAGGGCTCTATAGGACTAGGGAGGGGATGTGTCGATCGGTCTCTGTGGGGGACATAGAATGGCATCAGCAAGCAGTTCTGGGGTGCAAGATTAAAATCACAACCCTTTTGCCCCCAGGTGCAGCTCGTTACTTCGTTCCTATCATAACTGCCGTTTACACAGATCCCCAAGAAAAAGGAGGGGGGGCTCTGCCTGAAAGACATTAGAGGGACAACACCCCCAACCCGCCAGTTGCCGCGGTGCTCGTCAATCCCTCCCGGAACGACACTCCCGCGCTGCCATTGGCCATCACGCCCCGCAGCCGTCATTGGCCACCGCTCCCGTCAATCACTTCCGAGACACACACACACACACACACACACACACACACACACACACACACACACACACACACACACACACACACACACACACACACACACACACACACACACACACACACACACCCACAGCACCACCTCCAGTACTACGGTTTGGACAGAGGGTGGCAGCAGCACTACCAAAAAATCCCAAACAGCATGTTTTTCTCCCCCAAAAATTCTGCAAATCCCCTCTCCCCACATCGCCTTGCAGACCCAGAATCTGGGGATCTGGAGTATTTTTGGGGCACCACAGTGTGTTGAGCATCATGAAACGTCTGCAACAAGTCACCCGAAAAACAGAAAACAGAAATCCCAAATTGTATTTCTATGTTATAAAAAAGAGAAAAAAAAACACACAATCAAAAACCTACCAATGAAACAAAAAAAGGCTTTTACAGTAAAAAATAAAGTCTGTTTCTTCTGAACAGTTGAACTCTTACATACAGGTTTTTTCCTCTTTTGTTGCAAAAACTATTTTCTCACTATCATTTAACAGTTAACCACACAGACACTTCTTTCAGGAAAACTAAAGCTTTGCATAGGCGTAACAGCTCCGCAATGGGCCTTATGTTGAGTATTTGTCTTTAAATCTTTCATAGAAAAAAACAGAGAAAGAGAGCGGGCACCTTCTTTATGTCATCTTTAAATCTCATGCTACAAGCACCGCAGGAAAAACGCAGACATGCATCACAGACATACCTTGCGTCACAGACCATGGATTCGGATTCTTCTGTTTTGTCCTTCCATGGCAAAAGAAAGGGTGACCATGGTGGCAGTTGACATCTAGCTGGGAGAGGGAAAATGTACCCCAAAACCTTTATCATCAAGCTGGGTGGGCTCCTGCCCTGGTTTCAGCAGTAGCAGTCATTTTTCTCCTTAGTACCTGGTGCAGTGCTGTGTTTTCAACTTTAGTCTGAGAACACTGATAACACCGATGGTTTTAGTAGTTGCTAAGTAATGTTTACTCTGATAAAGGACTTTTCAGTCTCATGCTCTGCCAGTGAGGAGGGGCACAGGAAGCTGGGAGGAAGCGGAGACAGGACACGTGATCCAAACTAGCCAGAGAGGCATTCCATACTACAGCATTCCATACATCATGCCCAGGATAAAAACAGGGGGGAGTTACATGGAAGGCCCAGATAGCTGCTCGGGTTGGGCTGGGTATTGGCTGGCGGGTGCTCAGCAGTTGAACTGTGCATCACTTGTGTTTATTCCTTTCCTTTTCCTCTTTTAGTTCCATTTCTCTCCCCTTGTTATTTACCTTATCATCATTATTATTATTGGTGGTAGCAGTACTGGTTTTGTGTTACACCTTAGTTACCAGACTGTTCTTATCTCAACCTATGGCAGTTACATTCTTTTGATTCTCCTTCCCATCCCTCTAGAAAGAAGCAGGGGGGGGATGAACAAGCAGTTGCGTGGTTCTGAGTTACCAGCTGGACTTAAAAAACAACAAGAGTCTAAAGCTTCCTTTTTTTATGAAGGCTACAAATAAGCAGAAGAAAAAAGTATTTTGCACCATCTCTGGTACAGTTAGTGAAAGAGAAATGGAGCAAGAAAATGGAGGGTGCAGGACCAGGGCATAAACATGTTGGAGCGTGGGTGGGGAAGGAGAGAAGGAGAAATGAGGGCAGTAGTGGAGCACAGGACGTGTGGACAGAGCAAGATAAAGAAGAGAGGGAAGAGAACAAAGGGATTAAGAAATAAAGAAAGGGTCAGATCTGTAAGAAATGACCAAGAAGGAAAACCATCTAAAACCAGAAATTGGCCAGAGGACAGAAACAGAGGAAGAAAGAAAAGGGGCCAGGGAGCAGGACAGAAGAGGAGAGAAAGGGAAAAAGAGCTAGCTGGATGGAGAGGCATAGCAAGGAATGAGGGGACAGGCAGCAGGCAGAGAAAGAGAGACAGGGAGTTACTTCAGCAGTTGCTGCTGAAACTGCTCATCCATGGCTGCAAGAACTTTGCGTTCTATTCTGTGCAAAATGCACCGGGGAAGCAAGAGACTTGCAAAAACCAGATTACAAAGGATTGTGGTGGTTCCATCCTCAGTCAGCCTGTGTGGTCACTTCCATGTCAGGGACAGTGCCTGGTATCCTGAACACCCACAGCAGTACCTTAGTTCCAGCTGCAGAGCCCTCCTCCTCCATCCAACGGGAAGCCTTGCTAAGCTTTCTGGAAATGTCTTCTCTCTGCTCCCCTGAGGAGAAAAAACAATGCTCCTCCTCGTGAAGCTTCTCCTGCAAAGAACAAAACAAGCGCTCCCATCAAATACCACTGAGCGTGGAAGCATAAAACCACCCATCACCCCCTTGAAACCGGGCTGGAACGTAGACTCCTGGAGTGCTGCCTGCACTGGCCAGGAGATCTTCACTCACCTTCCCACATCTGAGCTCCTGCTCTCAATGTTACCAGGAGCATGATGGCAACACAGCAAGTATACAGACACATGCACACCAGGTATGTGACGGAAAAGCTGTAACCACGGTAACTTCACATGCACTTAACTGCACAGCAATGGTTCTTGAGAAGCTGTATCTTCTTCATAGCCTGAGTGCAAGCATTCCACAACACCTGGGCAGGCACACAGAAAGATACTGTGAACGTAAAACTTAACATGTTAGACACACTTGGAAAAAGTCTTACATTTCTATCAAGTCCCCGTGGGCTTAGCAAGCCTAGAGGTAGTAGAAAAATGACTGAAAGATGAAAGCTGGGCTCTTCAAATCATCTCCCCCCAGCCCAAGCAACTCTTCTGCATTCAGATCAGCCAATCTGCACAAGTTACAATGGTACAACGGGCCATTAAAAACTACACTGAGAGCAATGGATGGTGGGACTTTCAAACACTGGGATACACATTTACCAAAAGCCACCTGGTTGGTCACACCAAGGGATCTGCCAACAGGGCTGGCCCACCCCAATCAGAACTTTTACACAGAGAGGCATAACATTCCTGTGGTCCACATAAAGAATCTGTTGGGGAAGACAGCCTGGGTTATTCCTGCTTCAGGTAAAGGCAAACCTACCAGTGGGATTGCTTTTGCGCAGGGACCTGGAAATACTTGGTGGGTAATGCGGGAAGACTGGGAAGTCTGGTGTGTACCTCAAGGGGATTTAATTTTGGGAGAAAACAGCCAATGGACTCAATTATCTGCTGTTGACTGCTATGTAACACTTCTATAGCCCATGAGCTAGATGCCCATCTCTGCCATTCTGGGCTTTGAAGAAAAGATATGGGCTGTCATGATCATCAGCAGATAATAAAAGTCATGGGAAAAGCCAGCAGCAACAGCAGAACTGTCCTCAGATCACCATCAACTGACCCTGACTTCCCTCCGATTATCACCCCAACAAACAAGGAACTTTGATGAAACCAGATGAGCTCAGCAGTAACCAGACAAGTTTGGCAGTGTCGTCAGCAGGCAATAACCTAATACTTCAGTCTGGGAAGAGTGCTGATAAGTCACCGATGTTTTTAGCTCTTGCTGAGTAATGCTTACTCTGATCAAGGACTTTTCAGACTCATGCTCTACCAGTGAGGAGGGGGAAACCAGAAGGAAGCAGAGACAGGACACCTGCCACAGAAAATATATGGACTCAGTCAGAGATCAATATGATCAGACAAAAGCCATTTATTACAAAGCCTTAATCCCTTAAATACTGTTTCTTACATGCACTTACAGTGATTTGGCATATTATGACTGGATACATGTCTTGAAGACCCTTAGTGACTAACATATAATTGGTTAAGCACAGGTGTGAGAACTTTACCTCGAAAGCTTGCCAACAGTCCACAGTTCTCATTAACTTGGTGAAATCCAGCTTCTTCTTATCTTGTTTAGGCTTCCTCAGGCCTCTCATGGCCTTGCTGTATCTTTCAGGATTATTCAGAGTTTATGTACCAATTATCCATTCTCCTGTGAGAACACTGCCTCCACAGACACCTGACCTGTCAAACTAGCCAAAGGGGTATTCCATATCGCAGCACATCATGCCCAGGATAGAAACTGGGCGCAGCTACCCAGAAGGGCGAGATTGCTGCTCGGGTTCGGCTGGGTATCGGTCAGTGGGTGGCGAGCAATTGTATTCTCTCCCCTTTTTATTTCCCTTATCATTATTATTACTGGTGGTAGCAGTAGTGGTTTCTGTTATACCTTGGTTACTGGACTGTTCTTATCTCAACCCATGGGAGTTACATTCTTTCCATTCTCCTCCCCATTCCTCTAGGAGCAGGGGTAGAAAGAAGGGGGTGGAGTGAGCAAGTGGCTGCTAGGTTCTGAGTTACCAGCTAGGCTTAAACCATGACAAGACACTTCTACCTGCTCTCCTGGTCTTCTAATTTCTTGATATCCTTCTCTTACCTGGGTCCCAAAGATGAATGACTCCAAGCTGTTGGCCAAGTTCTATCTTTCTTGTTTCTCTAGATCTCGGATCATCAAGTCTTGGAGTCTAGCATGCAAAGAGAACAGTAATCAAAGGTAGCAAGTGCCTTTAGCTGAGCAGCACATCATATACATAAGCTTCTGATGACAGTAGCGCTACATGATCCACCACCATTCCAAAGCAATTCACTTCCTCTACATGGAGCTTTAACCCAGCAGAGCCATTTCAAACATCCTTTTTCATCAAGCTCTTCACTTCGTCCTCCAGCAGGTAGGGCACATCGTTTACACCCAGTTCCACAGGGATTTCATGGACAAGCTTCTGCTTCTTGGGTGCTTTGATATTCTTCCCTTCCTCTGTTTCGGTAACTGTGCTGTCACTGGAACTTTTGGATAGTTCTTCCTCTCTTGCATTTTCTCTATTTCCTTTGGGATCCTGTAACAGAAAAAATACATTGTCAGGCAGGGGAACAGATTTGCAGGTTTTCCAGATTTTTTCTCAGGGCAGGGGACAAACAGGGAAAGAAGAGTTCACATGCGGAAACTCTGTGAGAGAAACAGTGTTGTTTTCACAATATCAGGGACGGGGCTTTGCAATATTAAGACTTTGCAATAGTGGGGCTGGGGCTAAGTTACTAAGGAAATGAAACAAAGGGTTTCAAATATGATGACTTAAACAGACACGCTCTGTGGTTAAAGACAATGTCATCTTTGGGTGATAGACACACTCTGTGGTTAAAAAGAATGCTATCTTTGTACAACCTATGAAAACTTAGCTGGTGAAAACTGGTTCTGTAGTTAAACAGTAATTTGGGGTACCACATGTCTGCCAGAGAGTTATGAAATTGAACCATAAAAGGAGATAAGAGGAAGGGGTGTGTTGCAGAATGACTCTAAGAGCAGGACCATAGAGTTCTGGAGGACTGTGCAAGCAAGGCAGAGGGTGGCCCCCACAGGTAGCTGGAGACCGGACCTGGGAGGAGAATGTGGAGGAAGCTGTGGGGGGCTAACCAATACTGTTGTGCCAAGGAGTGGCTGAATACCACTCCTATATATGTGTGAACTGCGTCACAAATAAAGTAGAAGTTGCTCATCACCCATATTGGGTTGGCCTGTCTGCTTCTCCTCGCCGCTTACAGGGGTGTACAAAAAAAAGAATAAGGGAAGGTGTGACCAGAGGCGGGACAGTTAGCACATAGATTATACATGTCAGATACGCTGTAAACCTTGGAGTCCACACCCAACGGGAAAACTTGGGAAAAGGGAGGGAGCTTGCAGACAGGATAGGAAAAAACAAATCAAAGTTCTGGTTTTGCTCTGTGTGCCTACTTGCCAGGACACTCATTTTCGCACAAACGTTAAATAAATACCTGCTTCACTGCTGTGTCTGACCGAGGCCTGCCTGAACCTAGAGACCATTTCTCACCATTCAACTTCACAGACACCAAAATTCAAGACCCATTCCCTCAGCGGGATGCTCATCCAAGACTCCAACATCTCGCCTTCTTCCTTTTTCTGGGATTCCGCTCTGGGAGGGGCAGTTTCTGCCTGACCTGGAGACTGCTGCTTCCCTTCTCCCTGCTCTTCACTGGTATCTTCTGCACTGCTTTTCTGGACTTGCTTCTTCCCCCTTCTCTTCTTCACCCATCTCTTCTCCTTCCTGCTCATCACAGGCAAGCAATGGGGAAAACAAAACAGTTGTGTATTTTTTTAAATATAGAAATCCCACGCAAGCGTTTCCCAGAAGAGACAATCCCCTGCAAAAAAAACACATGTACAAAAACCAGCACTCACAGCGACTGCAGCCATTAGCGAGGGCCTGTGTTTGAGCTACAGTAGGAACTAAGAGTCACCTCAGTGCAGGACGCGACTCCGTGACGAAGCACGGAGCCTCCCGGACACCTGCACAGACAACACATGGCCAGGAGCCTGTCCACAGAGCACCAGGACAACCTGGGAACCAGAGACTTCCCCAGAAACAAGTCCTGGAACATTTTCAGTTCATCCTCAAATAACCTCCTGTGACACCACACTCATTTTCAGCCGCACGCAGTGACCAGGAAGGTCATACATATTTTGTACTGTAGGGTGCTGTACGCGTAGCCTCTGTACTGGGCCATCCACAGCTATCTCATACATTAAACAAACAAATATTTAAAGTGCATTTGTAGAGCTTTAATGCGATACAGTCCGTTTAGTTTTTAGGCAGCATAATTTTTAGATGGCATAAAATTAGGTGAACAAGCCTTAGTTCAACTGCTCCTAGATCTAAAGCCTTCACCTCGATGATCAGAGCAAATCAGCAGCAGAGCAAATAAAGATTCTGCCCGCTCTCAACAGACTGAGACTTGAAATGACTTCGCATAAAATAGAGAAGCCCTAAAGAAACCCACTCTGGTAACTCAATGTATCTCCTGCTACAGGCACCTTGCAACACAGATGAAATTCTGGATCAGCTCCCTCACAACACTGTCTCTGTATCTAGAATAGGAAGCGTTTATGAAGAAACCTAATGACTTTATTGTAGCAAGGCAGGTGTCCAGGAGAGCAGCAGCAGCAACTGAAATCCCTGCTGCCAGTGTCAACAGAAAAGCTGTGATTAGCTGGGATCTACCAAGGCACAAAACACCAAGGTCTATTTGCAGAACAAAAGGAGGGCAATGAGCACTGCCCCTGCTGCAGATCTCACTGATTTCATGAAGAGAGAATTTCAGTCTCCAGATCCTTCAGCATTTTAAAGGCTATGGTGAACAGCCTCATTTCCAAAATAACTGCAATCTTAGAATGGAAGTGAGGAACAGGGAATTCATTGGCTAGTTTCTAAACGGGTATTTCCATCTTCGTCCCTTTCCCTATGAATGAAGATTGTGATAAACACATAAATGTACTGGCTTTTGCAAATCATAGGTGTGGTTATGTGGATATAACTGTATGAGCTTACAATAACAGAAACAAAACTCACTAAAGACACAAGACTAGACAACAAGTTAAAAAGGTTCAGATCTCTTGAACAAACCAGAGTCACATAGCAAAAGAATTTGTAAAGGCAAAAAAAAAGAAGGGGGGGCTTGATATAAGGAAAGCTAGCGTCTGGAAAACATAAAGTACTTTTTTAGCTTAACTTAGGTTGTAGAAAGAGAACAATGTTTATGTTGTAAGTCTGTGGAATGTAGTGGCCCCACTAAACATGAGTTAATTGTTCCACACTAGTCTTCTACAGGGTCTTTAGTTTTAAAGAGCAATGCTTGTGTTGTAAGTCTGTGGTGAGATAACAGGATTTAGTGGCCCCACTAAACATGAATGAGTTATTTCACACCATCCTTCTACTTATCAGTTAGTTTAGAGACAGAGCCTCCCAAGCATCTGCTAGCTTGGGAAGGTCACAGTTTTAAATCTTTGCTAGTTCTCAGAATAATTACAGATATAGCTGGTTGTGTGATTGCTGTGCCAAAGGTGAAAAGTACACTGTGAGGAAGACTGCTTACTTCCGTCTTGAAGACCCCTACTCACAAGAGGAAGACTGTTTACCTCATCCTCAAGACCCCTACTCACAGTCACCGCAGAGCAGTGTACAGACGCCAAGAGGAGGAGACTTACGATAATAAATTCTTGAGGCTAGTTATAATATCCCCCGCCTATATGCGGGAATTATGACTATGTATGTAACTAATGTAATAGTGAAAGTATATAAACCTGTAACAAATGCTAATCACTTGCGCCTCTGGCTACGGTCATGTGCCCAGCACTGCTGCTTTTGCTTTACTGACTTTGTCCCTCAATAAAACCTTGTTATCTTGTTTAGAGGAGTGAGCTGGTATTTCACAAAGATGCAGTATGAATTAAGGACCTTCGGGTGACTCCCCCACTTTCTTTACTCCCCTCAGAACCGAGCATGATGTGCTCTGGTATGTAGGGAATACTCCTTTGGCTAGCTCAGGTTCGGTGTCCGGTCTCTGCTCCCCCCCAAGCTACTTGTGCCCCTCCTCACCGGCAGAGGAGGAGGGACCAAAATGTCCTTGATCAGGTGTGATAAACACAAATGTATTGGCTTTCACAAATCATAGGTGTTGCTATGTGGATATAACTGTTTATAACTGTTCACAAAGATTGCTAAAGACACAAGATTAGACAACAAGTTGAAAATAGCCAGAACTCTTCAGCAAAAGAAGAGCAAAAGAATTTGTAAAGGTAAAAGAAGGGGGGGGGTGAAGCTTGGTATGAGGAAAGCTAGTGCCTGGAAAACATAGGGTTAAAGTACTTTTAGCTTAACTTAGGTCAAAGATAAAGAACAGTGTTTATGTTGTAAGTCTGTGGAATTTAGCAGCCTCACTAAACATGAGTAAATTATTTCACACTATCCTTCTACTTACAGTTAAGAGACAGAGCCTCCCGAACATCTGCTAGCTTTGGATACTCCTTGTCTGCCCATCCTGCAATAAATTCTGCAGGAAGGTCACACTGTTCTAAATCTTTGCCAGATATCAGAAAAATTATGGATCTGGCTGGTTTCAGCTAGTTGTGTGATTACTGGGGCATCCAACTATGCCAAAGGTGAAAAGTGCACCACCGTGAGGAAGACTGCTTACTTCATATTGAAGACCCGTGCCTGCATGAGGAAGACTGCTCACTTCATCCTCAAGACCCCTGCCCACAATCACCGAATGCAGTGCACGGATGCCAAGAGGAGGAGTCTTATGATAATCACAGAATCACAGAATAGTTAGGGTTGGAAAGGACCTTAAGATCATCTAGTTCCAACCCCCTGCCATGGGCAGGGACACCTCACACTAAACCATGCCACCTAAGGCTTCGTCCAACCTGGCCCTGAACGCTGCCAGGGATGAAGCATTCACAACCTCCCTGGGCAAGTAAGTTCCTGGAGCTAGTTATAATATTCCCCACTTATACGCGGGAATTATGATTATGTATATGACTAATACAATAGTGAAAGTGTATAAACCTGTAACAATTGCTAATCAGTGCGCCTCTGGCTACGGTCAGCCCAGCGCTGTTACTTTGGCTTTATTGACTTCGTGCCACAATAAAACCCTGTTATCTCTATTAGAGGAGTGAGCTCGTATTTCACATCGGGGTAAGCGGGACGGAGCAACAACTGAAACATCGGTGCGTTACCAGCGTTATTCTCAGAGTAAAGGTGAAACACAGCGCTGCACCAGATCCTAGGAAGAGAATTAACTCTGCTGCAGCTGAAACCAAGGCAAAGGCAGAGAGACAAGCACAGTGGCAGGGCGCAGGATGCCGGGCCAGGAGCCTCCGAGGCGCCAGAGATTCATCAAGGGAGATGAAAGCAGAATCAAGCGCACTATGGGCTCCTGACCCGGATCGCCTCCGGCAGACCACAACCCTGCTGCACCGGGCGCTGGGAAGTTTCCGCGCCGGGCGGCCAGCGGGCAGGAGACGCCCCTCTTCGCCGGCCCAAGGGACGGTCCCCGCTAACCCCGCACCCCCGCTGGAGTCGGATCTCACCTGCTGCTGCCGCTGCCGGGACCCGGACCCTGCCCGCCGCCATTGCTGCGCCCGGGCGCTGCGTATGGGGCACACCGAAAAGGCCCGCCGGAGGGACCAGAACCGGCCCGCGAACACCGGGCTGCGGCCACGAGCACCCCGGTGTTCCACCGCGCACGCCCCGACACCTGGACGTGGAGCGGCTGCAGCGGTGGCGACTGCTCACCGGGAGGCGGCGGCGACCACGCGGCACGGACCGGAACGCTACCACGACCACTTCCAGCCAACAGCCGCGGGGACAAAGGGAGCGCCGTGGCTCATGCGCGGAGTCCGGTCTGCAGTACCAAACTCCGGACACAGATGGCAGCAGAGAGCTGCTCCCGGCTCAGTGCACGCGCCCCCATCACAACTACCTGCAGTACCGAATTCTGGACACAAGATGGCAGCACGGAGCTGCGCCCGGCGCCACGCGACACAACCCCCAAACCTGCTGTACCGAGTTTTGTGGGGGTATTCCTCCTCTCAGGCACCCTCCCCTGCCTCAATCCTTATAGACTCAGAATCAGGGGTTTGGGTATATTTTGAGGCCACCACAGAGGCTCCGGCTGCACAAGCACAGCCTGTCATGGAAAGGTCTTTTTGGGAGAATCAGCCCCAAATCAAGCTGTTACCCCCCTTTCTCCAGAGGACTCCCCCATCCTCTACTCACTTGTTCCTCTGCCAAAACATTGCCAAGCACCAGCTTTCTGTCCTGCTGGCACCTTGGGCTTAGCAGAAGGGGCTGGATGTTTGCAGCCCCAACTTTCTCAGCCAGGCTTCATACGGGAGGTGCTCAGCCCCTGATTATCCTCGTGGCCTCTTCTGGACTTGCTCCAACAGCTCCATGTCCCTCTTGTGTTGAGGACACCAGAACTGCACACAGTGTTGCACATGGGGTCTCATGAGAACAGAGTAGAGGGGCAGGATCACCTCCTTCGACCTGCTGGTCACGCTCCTTTTGATGCAGCCCAGGACACAGTTGGTTCCCGGGCTGCAAGTGCACACTGAAGCCGGCTCATGTTCAGTTTCTCATTGACCAACACCCCCAGATCCTCATCCGCAGGGCTGCTCTGAATCTTTTTCCTGCCCAACCTGTAGCTGTGCCTGGGATTGCCCCAACCCAGGTGTAGGACCTTGCACTTGGCTTGTTGAACTTCATGAGGTTGGCATTGGCCACCTCTCAAGTGTGTCGAGGTCCCTCTGAATCACATCCCTTCCCTCCAGTCTATCAACCAAACCACACAACTTAGTGTCATTGGCAAACTTGCTGAGGGTGCATCAATCCCACTGTCCATGTCAGCGACAAAGATGTTGAACAAGGTCCCAACACCGATCCCTGAGGGACATCACTCATTACCCATCTCCAGCCGGACACTGAGCCATTGACCACAACTCTTTGTGTGTGGCCATCCAGCCAATTCTTTATCTACCGAGTGGTCCATCCATCAAATTGATGTCTCTCCAGTTTAGAGACAAGGATGTCGTGTGGGACAGTGTCGAACGCTTTGCACAAGTCCAGGTAGATGACAACAACTGCTCTACCCCTGTCCATCAGTTCTGTAGCCCCATCATAGAAGGCCACCAAATTGGTCAGGCAGGATTTCCCCTGAGTGAAGACATGTTGGTTGTCACCAGCCATCTCATTGTTTTTCATGTGCCTTAGCATGCCTTCCAGGAGAATCTGCTCCAAGATTTTTCCAGGCACTAAGGGGAGACTGACTGGTCTATAGTTTTCTGGGTCATCCATTTCCCCCTTCTTGAAAATGCGGGTTGTATTTCCCTTTATCCAGTTGTTGGGAGCTTCACCTGATATCACCATGGCGCAACTGCCATGTTTTTTCAAATATGATGAACAGGCATGGATTTGATGGATGGACTACTTGGTGGATAAGGAATGGGCTGGATGGTCCAAGATTTGTGGTCAATGGGTTGATGTTCAAGTAGAGATCAGTGACATGCTCCTTGGGGGTCAGTGTTGGGGCTGATCCTGTTCAACATTTTTGTTGTCAACATGGACAGGGGGATTAAGCACCCTCAGCAATTTTGTTGATGACTCCAGGCTGTGTGGTGCAGTCGACACATTGGAGGGAAGGGATCAGATCCAAAGGGATCTGGACAAGATGGAGAGGTGGGACTGTGTGAACTTCATGCTCAAGAAGGCCAACTGCAAGGTCCTGGGTTAGGGCAGTCCCAAGCACAGACACAGGCTGGGGGAGACTGGGTGGAGCAGCCCCGAGGAGAAGGACTTGGAGGTGTTGGATGAGGGGGAGCTTCCCATGACCCAGCTTCAGTGTGCGCTTGAGCCCAGAACCCCCTCATATCCTGGGCTGCACTCCCTGAGCGTGAGCAGCAGCTCAGGAAGGGGATCCTCCCCCTCTGATGTGCTCTTGGGAGACACCCCCGGCAGTCCTGGTCCAGCTCTGGGGCAACAGCACAAGAGGGACGTGGAGCTGTTGGACTGAGTGCAGAAGAGGCCACGGAGCTGCTGCGAGGGCTGGAGCAACTCTGCTCTGGAGCCAGGCTGAGAGAGCTGGGCTGGGTCAGCCTGGAGAAGAGAAGGCTCCTGAAGGGGAGACCTTAGAGCAGCTCCAGTGCCTAAAGGGGCTACAAGAAAGCTGGAGAGGGGCTTTGGACAAGGGATGTAGGGACAGACCAAGGGGAATGGCTTTAACCTGCCAGAGGGGAGATTGAGATGAGCTCTTATGCAGAAGCTCTTCCCTGTGAGGGTGCTGACGTGCTGCCACAGGGCACCCAGAGAAGCTGTGGCTGCCCCATCCCTGGCAGTGTTCAAGGCCAGGTTGGACACAGGGGATTGGAGCAAGCTGCTCTAGTGGAAGGTGTCCCTGCCTGTGGCAGGGGTTTAGAACTGGAGGAGCTTTAAGTCCCTTCCAAGCTAAACCAGTCTGGGATTCTGTGAAAATTATATCTTGGCCCTGCCTGACCAGAGAACCTCTGGCTTAGAGCCCAGAAGTGGTGATTGTCAGCCCCAGAGGGTAGGAGGTTATAGGATGTCTGTGCATGCAGTGTGGCCACAGTGGAAAAGGCAGTCGCAAGGCCTGAGCTTGTGAAGCTGTTCTGGCCCTCCAAGTTGGCTGACATGAACACCAGTATGAACTGAAGCATGTGGAGGTACTGTAACTACTCAAAATAAACACAAGCCACCTTCTGCTCACCACTTCAGGGATACTCCAGTAGTAAATAAGGATGCTGGAACTGGATAGAGGATGTTGATAAGAAAAATCAGATAGACCTTTTGCCCAAAGTTGTAAATGTAACTGCAAGGCAGAGACAGATGTGCTTGGCTAATTGCTTGGAAGCATATAAATATCATGTAATCCTTGTAATAAACGATCCAGCTTGTACTCTACCTATGGGTCCTTGCCTTCCATCCTCACAAATGGCGCTCGAGCAGGGACTTGATGGAGAGCCGTGACTCAGTGATCGGTGAGGAAGCCCAGCCAAACCCCAAAAGAGCTGTCCAGCAATTGAATAGTACCTCTGATTGAGGTGAGCAGCTGGGAACATGGGGAACTCAGTATCTCCCGAACACAAATCAGTGTTCAGAGTGCTAATAAAATTCCTAGAGAAGAAGGGGATTACTGTAAATGAAGACAGACTGAAAGACTTGTTAATATGGGTCTCGACCCATGCCGCTGAGGTGACATCAACTAATATTTATCAGAAGAGAATATGGGAAAAGATTGGGGTCTGCCTCTAGGATGCAGCCACAAGGGATGATATGGCAGCCCCCAAATTGCTGGCCGCATGGCGCTCAGTCTATGAGGCACTTGACGAGGCAGCACAGGAGGCATCGGCAACATCAGCCCCTCCTGTCCCAACAAACAACACTCCAGATCCTCTCGACCCATGGCCAGTAGACCCAGAAACTGAGCCAGATCTACTCCCGCCTGACCCTGGCATTGGCTGTCATGAGACACAAGCTTTGCTGGTACTCACGTACCCCCCCGCGCATATCGATCTGTGGGAAGATATCCGCCGGCAGGCTGCAACAGCAAATGAGCCAGCCAAAGATGACCCTTTTGATCCCGACCAATCGACCCTGACAGAGAACCCCACCTCTACCCCCCTGACCCGCATGATATGTGAAAAAAACATTTAAAAAGCAGCAGAAAAGCAAGGTGCTGTGAACCTGCCCCACAGCCTGAATGCTCCACATCCTGTCCGTCACGAGGAGAACCGTGGGCCGGACGGCGATGAGGAAAATGGCGCTCCCGCGAGAACCGGGCGGAGGCAGCGGCGGCGGCTTTCCTCCGGCCGAGGGGCTGCGCCTGGTGGCGGCGGGACAAGAAGCTGCAGAGCACGGGCGTGCCGCCTCCACCTCCGCGTTGCCACCGCCTCACTCACTCGCACGGCGGCGGCAGGAGCAGGCTCCGGCGGGCTCCCCCCATTGCCTGCCCGCGGGCAAAGGGCTGTGATACTCGCCCGCCCCTCGCCTTTGCTCCGGCAGGCGCGGGTACGCGCTGAGCCCGCCAAGATGCGCGCTGCGGGGCGGCGCGGGGTCCACTCCTCCCGGTGAGAGGCGGGAGGAAACCCAGCCTCTGCCCCGGAGGTTTTTCACCCCCAGCAATGGTCTGTTAACAGAGAACGATTCAGTCAAACACGCTACCCTTCAAAATAGAGCTGCCATGGATTTTTTGCTATTAGCTCAAGGACATGGTTGTAAAGACTTTGGTAGAATGTGTTACATGAACCTGATCATTCTGAGTCTGCCCGTGAGGCAATTCAAAACCTAAAGGATGGAGTTCAGAAGTCGCGAATGGACAGTAGCTGGAATTGGCTAGAGAGTTTGCTGTCAGGATGGGGCATCAGTGCATGGTTGAAAGACATTATTAAAATTGTGATAAACACATAAATGTATGGGCTTTGGCAAATCATAGGTGTGGTTATGTGGATATAACTGTACGAGTTTACAATAACAGAAACAAAACTCGCTAAAGACACAAGACTAGACAACAAGTTAAAAAGGTTCAGATCTCTTGATCAAACCGGAGTCACATAGCAAAAGAATTTGTAAAGGTAAAAAAAAGGGCGGGGGGGGGGGGGGATATAAGGAAAGCTAGCGTCTGGAAAACATAAAGTACTTTTTTAGCTTAACTTAGGTTGTAGAAAGAGAACAATGTTTATGTTGTAAGTCTGTGGAATGTAGTGGCCCCACAAAACATGAGTTAATTGTTCCACACTAGTCTTCTAAAGTATCTTTAGTTTTAAAGAGCAATGCTTGTGTTGTAAGTCTGTGGTGAGATAACAGGATTTAGTGGCCCCACTAAACATGAATGAGTTGTTTCACACCATCCTTCTACTTATCAGTTAGTTTAGAGACAGAGCCTCCCAAGCATCTGCTAGCTTGGGATACTCCTTGTCTGCCCATCCTGCAATAAATTTTGCAGGAAGGTCACACTGTTTTAAATCTTTGCTAGTTCTCAGAATAATTACAGATATAGCTGGTTGTGTGATTGCTGGGGGGTCCAACTGTGCCAGAGGTGAAAAGTACACCGTGAGGAAGACTGCTTACTTCATCTTGAAGACCCCTACTCACAAGAGGAAGACTGTTTACCTCATCCTCAAGACCCCTGCCCACAATCACCACAGAGCAGTGCGCAGACACCAAGAGGAGAAGACTTATGATAATAAATTCTTGAGGCTAGTTATAATATCCCCCGCCCATACGTGGGAATTATGACTATGTATGTAACTAATGTAATAGTGAAAGTATATAAACCTGTAACAAATGCTAATCACTTGCGCCTCTGGCTACAGTCATGTGCCCAGCGCTGTTGCTTTTGCTTTATTGACTTTGTCCCTCAATAAAACCTTGTTATCTTGTTTAGAGGAGTGAGCTGGTATTTCACAAAAATCACAGCAGCCTGTGTAAAAATCTTTTTATATATTTTAATCACAGTTCCTTGTTTAATTGCTTGTATAAATTGTTTGATTGCTAAGTCTATTAACAATATTTTGTTAGTTTATAAAGAAGGGGGAGATGGGGGGAATGCTGCACAAGAAGCTGCGCTAGCAGACCTGGACGAGAGCCCAGACATCTGGACTCTTATCAGCCACAAACCTTGGGAGAAGTGAATGGGACAAGTCGGGAAGAACTGGAGAAAGAACATCGGGTGGAACCGAAGAAAGAGCATCAAGATAATTTCTGAGGACTGTAAATTTGGAAACAGGAGGATGCTTAAGACAAGACAAAGAATGTGTAGTCAAGGGGAAGTGGAAGTGAGATTGTAACGAGTAGTGATAGCAAAGAACTATTTTAGAAATAATTATTCAAGCAAAGGTGTGTGGACAGTAATGTGGTTGGCTGAAAAAGTGCGTGATCAATAAAATTGTTTTGTGATGGAAAAGTACCAAAAGAACTAACCGCTACTAACCGCTAAGCAGAATACTATAAAATCCTGTAAGCTCACTCAACAAGGGATTTTGTTTGTAGCCAGAAACAGAGTCCATGCCTCAGTTGCCACAAGATCAGGCCTGGCAAAGGGTGCTATCCCATATAAAGGATGGCCCATGTGCAGTAGGGACCTTAGGTATGTTTATCCCTAATAACACTATGATAATAAATAAACGAGGATTGTGTTCTCGAAGGTCAACGCATGCTTTTCAGCTGAGTTGGGATGACAAAGTAAATTTTTGGAACCCGGGTGAAAAAACAGCTACTTCATTTTCAGCTGCTGGAGTAGCTAGTGCTCAAGCTTTAGCAACATTGAATAAGTTAGGATGTTGGCTTCCTAAACAAACTAATGCTACAGCACCTGCTCTCTCTGCTTTGCTCACTGATGTCGACTCTATTAGGCAGCAATCAATTTTCTCCTCTTAGCACATGGGCATGGGTGTGAAATTTTGGAAGGAATGTGTTGCATGAATCATAGAATCATAGAATCATTAGGGTTGGAAAGGACCTTAAGATCATCTAGTTCCAGCCCTCCTGCCGTGGGCAGGGACACCTTACACTAAATCATATCACCCAAGGCCTCGTCCAACCTGGTCTTGAACACTGCCAGGGATGGAGCATTCACAACCTCCCTGGGCAACCTACTCCAGTGCCTCACCACCCTAACAGGAAAGAATTTCCTCCTTAGATCCAATCTAAACTTCCCCTGTTTAAGTTTTAACCCGTTACCCCTTGTCCTGTCACTACAGTCCCTAATAAAGAGTCCCTCCCCAGCATCCCTATAGGCCCCCTTCAGATACTGGAAAGCTGCTCTGAGGTCTCCACGCAGCCAGACCATTCAGAATCCATACATGAAAGTCTCCACAAGTTGAAAGACAGTATGAAGAAGTTAAGGGAAGATGATGCAGGGGGTGTAACTGGGTGGCTACAAAGTCAAAGGACTTTAAATGCTATAAAGGACGATTGATCTTCTTCTTTGCCCTCTTTGCCATCATATGTGTTGTACCTTGTTTGTTACAATGTATGCAGCGAATGTTATCCCAAGCTTTTGAGAGACATGTCTCTACTGCACTGATACAATAAGAAGGGGGAACTGGGGGGGTTTGAATGCATTGCAATTGTCAGAGACCATGGGAAGGAGGAACTACAGCAGGCAATTAAGAGTGACCCGTCCCTGACTGGTACTTGGAAGATGTTGGAACTGGCAAGGAATAAGGATGTTGGAACTGGATAGAGGATGTTGATACGAAAAATCAGATAGACCTTTTGCCTGAAGTTGTAAATGTAACTGCAAGGCAGAGACAGATGTGCTTGGCTAATTGCTTGGAAGCGTATAAATATCGTGTAATCCTTGTAATAAACAATCCAACTTGTACTCTACCTATGGGTCCTTGCCTTCCATCCTCACACTAGGAGTAATGCAGACATACATGCTGTAACTTTTTTAGCCTTTTTCTGCTAGATGTATTATTATACATCTAGCACAATACAACACTTCCCACTGCAGGCACCTAAAACTCCCCATCAGCTGCAGAAGCTCACAGTCAGATCCAATATACACAATGCTAAGCAAACCTGAAGCATACAGGAATTTTTTTCTCTTGTCAATCTACTTTGGCTCCTTCATCTCATTTCCAAAGAGATGAAAATACCAGTACACAGTTTACCTTGGACACCAAAAGAAAGGAGACTGTGCTTTCTAGAAAGCACATGGGCCTGATGGTGCAGGTAGAGTATGCCTGTCTTTAGGCAAAGTGGGTTGAGCACCTATGGACACTGATGTAATCCTAGCCTGAAATGGAACCAGGGCTGCAGGGCAGGGACAAGCCAAGTCCATCACCCTAGTCTCTAGTCCCAGGTGGCAGCCAGGAAGCAGATAGATGCCACAAAAGCAGCAGAAGAGCCTGACTCCCACCACATCCCAGTGCTACCAGCTGATGGAAAGACTGAGCTCTGCTTCTGTCAGTGAGGCACTCCAATACAGCAGGCCAGGTCAGACGCACTGAAGGCACTCCTGGCTGCTGTGTGCTTAAGAAGAAGCCTGACAGGATGGCCCACGTGTGGGGTCTTGTGCCCCACGAAGGAGGGGATCCAGGTGTGACAAAGATGTGACATGGGGCCAGGACTCAACCCAGGTTCTCCTAGGAAGAGGTGCATGGCAGATGTGTTAGCACATTGGTGGAAGATATGTCCACTGCTGGCTGGGGAATGTCATTCATTCTACCATGTCCCAGAAGGGGATGGAGGGATTTGTGAGTGCATGGCACAGTTCACACAAGCCCTCGAGTCTCCCATGGGTTTGAAAGCTGGTTGCATTTATAACCTCAGCTCAGATGCGAAGTAACTGTACCATCCCTTTGCTTGCTCCAGCTCTTGTTTTGGCTTCCAGCCTTTGCAAGAGATTTGGTTGTGTAAAGTTGTTTCTCTGCTCTGCCTTCTGTATCCAGAATACCCTGTGGTTATCCTCCTTTTTATGTCCACAAAGCTGCAAGTTCCAGCTCAGGGCAGTGGAAACCAGAAAGACTTTTATGCAGTACTACAGGAATTGCTTATGCGATACCACCACGGGTATCCCACATGAAGGGCAGTGTCCCATGGCAGTTTTTGAGCCAGTTATACGTTTACATGTTTATGTGTTAACATGTTCACATGCAGGACCTAGCTGGGGTCATCCAGGGCTCTCCAGAGCCAGCTCCCCTCCCTGCTTGTACTGCAAGAAGCTTGGGCTTCTCAGGGACTGTCCCAGACAGGGTAACAGCCCCTTCTCCAGAGAGGGGAGAGCTGTGCCTCACACCCACTGGGGCAGGATGCAGTTGGCAGGACGCAGGGTACACCCTCACACATTTGTGTGTCCACAGGAGACATGGACAAGGCCTCAGGACTAGCAGTCACCCACAGTCAGGACATCCAGCCCCTCCCTGCAGGACATCCCCACAAAAAGCATCACCCCAATGCCCATGCTGGCCTGGAAGTGCAAAAGGAAGGAATGAACCCTGCCATGACCCAAAGTTCAAGGCAGATAAGCTCACACGTCTCCTGCCCCTCCTCCAGCCTGAAGAAGCCCAGCCGCAGCCCAGACCAGCTCAGTAGCCTTCACCAGTCTTGCTACAGTATGGGATGTCTTTCTTATATGGGAGACCCCCAAATGGGACATGGCATGCAGAGCAGAGTGTGTGAATCACTTCACCAGCCCATCCCTGCACACTTGCCAACGCAGCCCAGGACCTGCGTGCCAGCCTCACCGCACAGGACTGGGGCTGCCAGCACTCCCCTACTCAGTGGTGCCCCAGGAGCTGTGTCAACTCCTTGGGCTCTCAGCCCAGTGCTGACCTTGCCTGTGACTTTGGGTCTTGCCAGTGGAGCTGGTGCAGGCCTGCACAGGGCTCAGACCTGCACCTGCTGGCCAGACCCCAGCCTCACCCCAGCAGTCAGCAGCAGGGCAGCAGTTGCCTGCTTAGACACTGGGGTGCCCTGTGGCGTGGGGCTAGCCACATCCCTCCCCACCTGCTTGGGGGATAAAGACTGGAACCTGGGCATCCTGCCTTATCTTCCATTTATGTTTCAGACAAACCCAAACTGGGTCCTGGGTCCCTGACACACTCACACACTTGGCAGCCAAGGCTTCAGGGTCCTGCCAGTGTGGTGCTATCCCCGTGGGGCCACTGCAGGACTGCAAGCACAACCCAGGCATCAGGCAGCCCTGGGGCATGCTGGGGGTGCAGCGGACAGGAGCACAGTGCAGGATGGCAGAGCCCTCAGCAGAAGAGCTCTGTGGTTCCTGGTGGGGTGGATGAAAGCTGGTTTCACTGGCACAGGGCATCCCCTTGCAGAGCCCACCCCAGCACCAGCATGCCAACCACATCCCGCTTGGTGAACACAGCCTCCAGGGTGGAAAGGTCCTTCCATGGGACAGGGGACATGTGAGCTTAGAGGTGGCCCACCGGGTGACACAGCATCTGGGAGGCCTTTGCAACACCTCAGGCCATGTCATGGGTGGCACACAGCAGCTATATCACTGTTGCAGTGGACTTTGCACTTGTCTGTGGCGTTGGCCTCTGTCCATGCTGTTAGGGAAATCCTGATAAAGTGAGAGAAGGCTCTGCTGCCAAACCCTGGCTGCCAGCCCCTGGCTGCCCTGCAGCACTCATGGGAGCATGGAGCTCTGCAAACGGTCCCATCAGAGCATAACCCCGGTCAAGTACTTAAAACACAGGCTGGCTCCAGAAGCAAGAGCTGCACTGGAGGAATCATGATGGCTCTTTCTGACTCGTCCTTCTCTTTCCAGCCCTTTATCAGCTCCCTGTTGGCAGAGATGAAGCTGGACCTCAGTGCATCACTTCTCTGAGGCAGAGCAAAAATCCCTGAGGAATGCAGCAGAAACGCAGTGGAATGGGGATTCCTGAACCCACTGGCCACCCTGATCAACCCTCCCCTGGGGCACAAGGCGGGGGGGAGTGGCTGTGCATGTGTGTGAGCACTGCCATGCAGCCCAGCCACATTCCTAAGGTATTTCCAGGAGATCACAGTTCCCAGATGGGAAATGTACCAGCATAGTCTGGGCCATCAGCTAGAAAGCAGATCTGCAGGGATGGATCTTGGGATCCTGCTGGGCACTGGCTGAGCAGGATCCAGGGATGTATCCTCACAGCAGAGGCCACCAGTGGCCCCAGCTGCAGCAGGACAAGCATTACCAACCTCTGGGAGGCTAAAAGGGAACGGTGGGTTGCTGTGTCCTCTCCAGTCTATGCCAGATCACCCAGGGAAGGCTCAGACTTGTGTGTCCAGCAAAGGACCATGGTGGTGGAAAGGGACTGGAGTAGCAAAAGAGGCTGTGAGAGCTGGGTCTGTTAAGCCTGGAGCAAGGGAAGTTTACAGAGAAGCTATTAACATATAGAAATGCCTGCAGGGAGGCTGCAAAGAGAGAGATCTCTTCTGGGCCCCTCATTGGATGACATTGAGGTGCTGGAGTGGGTCCAGAAAAGGGCAACGGAGCTGGCGCAGGGCCTGGAGCACAAGTGTGAAGAGGAACAGCTGAGGGACCTGGGGGGTTTAGCCTGGAGAAGAGAAGGCTCAGGGGAACCTTATCACTCTCTGCAACAACCTGAAAGGAGGATAAAGCCAGGAAGTGATTGGTCTCTTCTCCCAAGGAACAAGTGATGACAAGAGGAAATGGCCTCAAGCTGCACCAGGGGAGGTTTAGACTGGATATTGGGAACAATTCCTTCCCCAAAGGATGCTCAGGCACTGGACCAGGATGCCCAGGGCAGGGCTGGAGTCACTGCTCCTGGAAGTGTTCAAAAATGTGCTGCTGAGGTCCTCAGTGACATGGTTTAGTGGTGGACTTGGCAGTGCCTAGGTAAAGGTACTTGCATACACCCACACGCACACCGCTGCCCCAGCGCGGGTGCCCCAGCACCCTCCCGGGAGCTCTACCCCACAAAACTGACCCGGGGGTGTCCGGAACCGGGTTGCGCAGGGCGGGGGGTACCTCCTGCATCCCGCTCCTCCTGCTCACCTCCCACGGGGGGGGACGGGGCCGGCGTGGACCAATCAGCGTTGTGCCCACCGGCCGGCTGGCGCGCGGTTAAAGGGGGGTGCGGTGTACGGGGTGCTGCGCGCCCGCACGGAGCTAGCCTGCGCGGTACGCGCCCTTCCTGAGCCCGGCAGCGCTGGTGGAGAGCGCCTGGGCTGGGCGGGGCCGTCCCCGCGCCTGCTGGGTCCGCCGCGACCCCCGCCTGCAGCACCGCCCGCCCGCCGCCCCCGGTGCCGCACTGAGGAGGGACCTGACGGCGCTGGGGCGGCGCCGCGCGTCCTGTGCCTAACCCGCGCCGCCGCAGAGCCTCCGCGCCGCCGCCGGCGGGGCTGAACCTTTCCGGAAATGCTGTGGTGCGGGGCCGGTGACTTGGTGGGGAATGCTCGCGAGCTGGCTACTGAGTGGGGAGGGCGAGGAGGGAGCAGCGGTCAGGCGCACCCCATCCTCCCGTCGGGGCTGTCCTCACCGACGCTGCCCGTAGGTCTCTTCCGCGGCCCCGACCGGTGCTGTCGTGAGCACGATCAGTGCTCGGCGCAGATCACGGCGCTACAGTTCAGCTACGGCATCCACAACTACCGCCTGCATACCATATCCCATTGCGAATGTGATGTTTATCTTGTTTAGAGGAGTGCGTATTTCACACCAGGTGCCCCGAAGGCCGGGTCCGGGGGGTCACACACCCCCCGGGGCCGCCGAGCTGCTCACCGCCTCGGTGTGCCCTGCAGATTCCGGCAGTGCCTGCTGGACCTCAACGACACCATCTCCAACATCATCGGAGTCACATTTTTCAACCTGCTGGAGATGCCGTGCTTTCTGTTGGAGTGCAAGGAGTGCATCTAGTGGCACTGGTGGGGAGGGTGAGTGCTCTGGTGCTGTAGCCCCATGGCTGAGCATCTGCTGCAGCAGCCCTGGGCATGCCCTCCCCTGCCGCCACCGACTTGGCTGCAGCAGAGTGGGTGTACAGGGCTTTATGGCATGTGATGTTCCCAGGTGTGAGCGTTATGGTGTAGTACCCTGGCCAGGGTGGTGCAGCAGTGTCAGAACTACAGCCTGCCCCCAGAGGCGACTGGCAGCCCTGCTGTGTAGCCCCCAGGCAAGGGAGGGGAGTTCTCAAGAGTAGGGCACAAGAGCCTCTGAGTCAAGACCCTCAGCTCTACCAGACACAGAGACCTGCTACAGCCCAGCAGCCACAGGGACCAGGTACCTTGTCCCCCGTATCCACCAGGGACAAGGCTGAGCCCACGAGCAGGCACAGTGGGGGCTGGAGGCTATGACCCCAACAGCAATGACCATGTTGCAACAGGACCTTGCTGGAGGAAGGTGAATGCCTGGAGGAGCACTGCAAGGGTCTAGGGGCTCAGCACACCCTGCCTGCCCTCAGGATGGCAGCATCCAATCCAGCCCAGCTGTGGAGTGGTGCAGAGTCCCCCTGATAACTGTTGTGGCAGGGTGCAGACAGCAGCAGGGTGAATGGGCACTGGGGGTAGAGCATGAATCACAGCTGGGGTGTCCCAAGGTCTCAGCGCATGTTGGTTGTGTGCTGGGGGTGCCCCTCACTGCCCTGCTGTCCTCAGGCCTGGGCAGGGTGTGCAAGAGCTACAAGCACTTGGATAAGTGTGAGCACTAGATTGTACCCAGCGAAGTGAAGTACCAGCTGCACAACATGGAAACCTGATGCTCTTCCACTGCAACTGCACTCACAGGTGTGTGTCCAGGAGGAAAAGGCTCTTCCCACCATCACAGGGCACTATGTGCAGATACTCTGGGGTCACACAAGGTGGGCTATCCAACCTGGCCAGCAGCGGCTGACTGCTGCCCTGCTGGGCCCACAGGTTGGCATGGTTCCTGCACAGGATGAGGGACCTCAGTGACATGGAGCTGGCTTTCCTGGCAAACCACATTACCACAGACTGCTTTGTTCTAGAGCCACCCACTGACTGCAGCCTCAATAAAGGTTCACAAGTGTGAAGGGTCACACAAACATAAGCCTGTGGGGGCAGCAGGGTGTCCTGGCAGGGCTGGATGCCAGCTTGGTGTGAAGCTGGTATTGCAAGCGCTGTCCTCTACTGTGCCATGAGTAAGGCTGGAGTGGAAAGGAATGGATGTGAGTGGCAGTGTTGCACTGAGGCTTCTTCAGCACCAGTATTGCAGCAGCCCAGGCTGTGCTAGTACCTGTATATCATCTCAAAAAGACCCTGAGACGCTAGGATTCTTTGCATGTGAACTCCAGGGCCAAGCATCCAGACTGGAAGACACAGCACAGTGGTGTCACTCTCTATGAGCAATGCCTTTCGATGACCTTGAAGCAGAAGCGTCGTGCTCAGTTTCACACCATGCCCTGATGATGCCTGAGTACCGCTTCCTGTGGGGAGGAAAATGTCCTGTGCTGCAGCCATGAGGTGAAGCTACTCAATTTCTGGTTCCTGAGACAGAGGATGTCACAAGGTGCAACTGCTGGGGTGACTGCATGGAGCTGGGGGTGCCACAGCTGGAGCAGGTGCAAGCAGATGGACTGAGAAGACTCTTAGGATGAGGGGGTTGTGTATGCAGCAGTGGCTGCCATCCATGAGCATCAAAGCAGGTGGAAAGGAAGAGGAGGGCTTGGGAAAGTGGAACCCCACCCTCTTTAGTCCCTGTTGTTCTCTGGGGCACACAGGTTCTCCCAGGCATGGGGGACAGCACTGCCCCCAACCTGGGTTTGTGCCTCTTCAGCTGGGCCGGCTGAGCACTGTGGTGTGATCCAACCCCCTTCCACAGCCAGGGTGGGATGGGCACTGGTGAGCTGGGCTGGCTCTAAGGAGGGGTTCAGTCCCTGTGTGCAGAAGATGAATACAGGATGGTCTGAGTGTGGTGCCAGGGCAAAGCCTGCTGCCCTCCCTGCACATGCTGTGGTCTCCACAGCAGGGGCTGATCCTGCCACCTCTGTAGTAAGCACAGTGCAGCAAGAGTGGGCAGGATGGTTTATTTTGTCGCTTGCACTAAGTCCAGGCTGAGGCACAGTGGTAGCAGCAGGGAAGGAGCAAGCTTTGATCTAAGGGGTACCCTGGGGCAGTCCTTGCTCTATGCCCATCACCATTGCTACCAGAGCCCTGTGCTCCTGTCCCACCTCATATGTGAAGCCAGCACTCCTCCCATAGGACCAAAGGGTCTTGCACTTTGAATCTCAAGTGGACTCTTCCCCCCACCATACTAGACTAGCCTTGCCTTCCCCTGTGCCATATCCCAGCTCTACCAGGCCCAGGACAGCAGCTCAGGCTGGAAGGACCACAGGGAGGCCTCTATTGCAGTAGTGAGAAATCACTGCAATAAATAAGGGGGAAGAGGGATGTCTCGGCAGGAAAGTGGCAGAGGGAAGCACACAGCAAGCACACTACAGGGAGGAAGGAGACAAGGGTCACTGTATCAGTGGCCCAGGGCACAGCTATGGCTGTCCAGCTCCTGGGGGCTGCTCCCCTCCTTTGGGGAGGTCCTGCAGCCAGGGGGGCTGGTGGGACTCTGGCTAGGGTAGCTCTGGTCTGTGCTCTCCCTCCGCCGTCCCAGAGCTTGGTCGATCATCTCAAGGCGGAGTGCAGGCAGCAGGCCCAGGTTCCTCGGGTCAGCCCTGGCCAAGTGGCTGTCAGCAGAGACATGCCAGGGGCCACCTTGCTCCCGCACAGTCTGGTAGAAAGAGCTGCCCTCCTGGCTGCTGGCTGTTCGCCCTGACTCCTTGGCTTTCACTCCACGGCACCCCAGCTCCTCCTGGGGCAGGTGGATGGTGGGGATGTCCCCAGGGATGCCACGGCGGCTCTGGGGTGAGGGGCTGCGGCTTGTACCCCTGTCCCGGCTTGATGGCCGCAGGATGAGGCCCTGGAACTTGGCTAGGCTGGGGCTTCGGCTCCGGTGCCGTTTCATCTTGCCTGGGCTGGGGCTACGGGACTTGGGGGCCAGCAGGACAAGTGTGCTGTCATCCTCCTCTTCTGAGCTGCTGCCCGAGCTGTCTGTGGGGCTGCTGCCCTCCTCTGACCTGGGCAGGGAGATCTGCACCCCTGCATCAGCGCTGCTGGCTGATCTGGGGCACCAAAGCCACTGTCCTCCTCCAGCCAAGCACCTTATGCACATCACCCCCGGCCTCCCTCCACCCCTCACCCTTGCCTTTTGGCCATGCTGACCTGGAAGGGCTCAGTCACACCAGCAATGCTGCTGGAGGTGTTGCTGTAGTATCCAAGGATGTACTCGCCCTTCCCCTTGGGCAGGGCCTCCTCTGAGAACATCACCTGTAGCGCAGAGAGAGATGATGGGCACCAAGGCTTGGCACAGGGATGCCCCCTCCCACCTCCAGCCCCAGCCCAGAGCCAATATCCCTTACTTCAGGAGAGTAGACCTGCCTAAGGCTCAGCACAGAGTAGTAAGGAGGTGCCAACTTCTACCATCAGGAGCATAAAGAGGTCCCCGTCCCCCCATGATGGGACATGTGCCCAGCAGGACAGGAGGGTTGGCCCAGCTCACCTGTGCACATGGTTGCTTCTCCAAGCAGCGCTCACCATCATCGCTCCTAGCCCAGACATACGACACGTAATCCTTAGGGTGTCGAAAGCCCACCTGTGTGCATGTACATGGGAGAACACTGGTGCACAGGAACATAAGCCTTACTCAGCACCATCACCTCCCACCCTGCCTTAGCTTGCCTCGCTCTCAGCCCCCTCTCCTCTCAGAGCAAAACCAAGAGCTGCCTTGCACCCACTCAACAGTGCCCTGGCCCCCAGCCTCCAAGGAGTGCCAGGCTTTCGACCCTGTGGGGCCCACCAGGCAGGAGAAAGAGGGAACTACTGGATCTGAGCCTCCTGAAGCAGAGCCAAATACTGCTGCTAGCCAAATCCTGGATAATTGCCAGGGCTTCCCCAGGGAAAGGAAAGCATAGAGCACAGGCCCATGCCATGCACCAGTGCCCACCATTAGGGGGTAGCTCAGAAGGAACCCCACAGTGCTGTGCAGTGCACCCCACTCCCTTCAGCCCCAGCAGCACCCAAGCCCCTACCCGGTAGAGTCCTATCCAGTCCCACGAGCTCCGGTGGAAGCCAGCAGCCATCTTGTACCTGACAACTGCTTGCTCAGGCCTGCTCCATTCATCAGCCACATAAATCTCAACCGGGGGCTTGTCTGTCTTGGAAGCAAACTGCAAGAGAGATGTACACCTCTGTGCCTGGCAAAACTTTGGAGCAGATTCTCCTGGAAGGCATGCTAAGGCACATGAAAATCAACAAGGTGCTTGGTGACAGCCAGCAGGGCTTCACTAAGGGGAAATCCTGCCTGACCAATTTGGTGGCCTTCTATGATGGGGCTACAGAACTGATGGACAGGGGTAGAGCAGTTGTTGTCATCTACCTGGACTTGTGCAAAGCGTTCGACACTGTCCCACACGACATCCTTGTCTCTAAATTGGAGAGACATCAATTTGATGGATGGACCACTGGGTGGATAAAGAACTGGCTGGATGGCCGCACGCAAAGAGTTGTGGTCAATGGCTCAGTGTCCGGCTGGAGATGGGTAATGAGTGGTGTCCCTCAGGGATCGGTGTTGGGACCTTGTTCAACATCTTTGTCGCTGACATGGACAGTGGGATTGATGCACCCTCAGCAAGTTTGCCAATGACACTAAGTTGTGTGGTTTGGTTGATACGCTGGAGGGAAGGAATGCCATCCAGAGGGACCTCGACACGCTTGAGAGGTGGCCAATGCCAACCTCATGAAGTTCAACAAGCCAAGTGCAAGGTCCTACACCTGGGTTGGGGCAATCCCAGGCACAGCTACAGGTTGGGCAGGAAAAAGATTCAGAGCAGCCCTGCGGATAAGGAGGATCTGGGGGTGTTGGTCAATGAGAAACTGAACATGAGCCGGCTTCAGTGTGCACTTGCAGCCCAGGAACCAACTGTGTCCTGGGCTGCATCAAAAGGAGCATGACCGAAGGAGGTGATCCTGCCACTCTACTCTGTTCTCATGAGACCCCATGTGCAACACTGTGCAGTTCTGGTGTCCTCAACACAAGAGGGACATGGAGCTGTTGGAGCAAGTCCAGAGGAGGCCACGAGGATGATCAGGGGCTGGAGCACCTCCCGTATGGAGCCTGGCTGAGAAAGTTGGGGCTGTTCAGCCTGGAGAAGAGAAGGCTGCGTGGAGACCTCATAGCAGCCTTCCAGTATCTGAAAGGGGCCTACAAGGATGCTGGAGAGGGACTCTTCATTAGGGACTGCAGTGATAGGACAAGAGGTAACAGGTTCAAACTTAGACAGGGGAAGTTCAGGTTGGATGTAAGAAATAAGTTCTTTACTGTGAGGGTGGTGAGGCACTATCACAGGTTGCCCAAAGTAGTAAATGCTCCATCCTTGGTAGTGCTCAAGGCCAGGCTGGACAGAGCCTTGGGTGCCATGGTTTAGTGTGAGGTGTCCCTGCCCATGGCAAAGGGGCTGGAACTAGATGATTTTAAGGTCCTTTCCAACCCGAACTACTCTGTGTTTCTATGATACACAGTAAGGAAGGGCATGCCAAAGAGCTGCCCCTGCTGCCCACGGCACCTGTCTAGCAGCCCCCAGCCATGGTGACAGCTTACCAAAGTAAGCCCCACACACCCCATCATAAGCTGCACACACAAGCTGCGTGTCTCACCCCTGAAGCCCCTGACTGTGTGCCCACTGGCCCTGGATGGTGCTCACCTGCACTGCAAAGATGGCAGCTACTGGCTTGTGGTCGCTGACTGTGTACTCCATGTGGCTGCAGTAGCAGAGCTGGCTCACTGAGAGGACACTCCGTCTGGGCCGGTGCCCACCCATGCCAAGCCCAACACTGGGAGACTTGATCTTCCAGAGGATGCGGTCAGTCCAGGCAGGTTTCCGCTTCTTGGCACTGCAGGGCACAGAGGGGCATCTCTTGCCTGGCAGGGGCCAGTGGGCTCCACCCCAAGCTGCCTCCCCCGGTACTACCACACGCACAGGCAGGGGACGCAGCTCATCTTGGCACACAGCTCAGTGCAGCTGCAGGGACAGACCTGCACTGGCACCAGCACAACAGTTGCGTCCCAGCTTGCCAGCCCCAGCCTACCCCCATCCCCCCATCTATCTGCACCAGCATCAGTCCCTGCCCCACCAGCACGTGCCCTGGCTGGCATCCGTGCCCCACCTGCATCCCTCAGCCGTGCCACCTGCTCCCAGGCCCAGCACATACCTGAGCTTTGCAGTCCTACCTGCTGTCATATTTGTTGGTGCCTACATCAAACTTGAAAGTGGGTGGGAAGTTCAGGGGGCCCTCCTGAAAACCACTGAGGACAGGCCAGGTGCTTTTGGCAATATTCAGCTGTGGGAAAGAAAACAGGAGCACGCCAGCCCCTATGGCCAGACCCCCCTCTGCAAGCCCCGCAATGCTTCTCCACCGTTAGCACAGTCATCCCTGCCCCACTGCTGCCAGCCCCACACACAGTTCTCAGGGTTTGTCCATGCCATGCAAGCAGCAAGTCTGTAGTCCCCCAGCTCTTCCTAACATACTGCTAAAAGAAACATGTGCCCAGCTCCCATAAAGACCATCTTGGGACTGTGTTGCCCTTTCCACACAGAACCAGGGCCTTTTGTGTCCCATGAGCAGTAAGGGCACGTCCTGCCAAAACTGCCTATACAGCTGTGGGACAAGAGCCAACTGCCACCTGGGGCCTGGCTGAGGCTCTGCAGTGTGCCCATCCTTCTCACCTGATCCTTCTCCCATAGCTGGCTCAGGATGTTGCTGTCAATGGCATACTTCACAAAGCGGATGTCAAGGCTCTCGATGCGGAAGTTGAGGTCCCCAAACCAGAACACGAGGCTGTGGGTAGGAGGAGTGCAACAGGCTGGAAGGGCCGAGACTTATCGATGCTGGCAGGAGAGAAATATCCTGTGGGCAGCCTCAGCCTGTGGCACAGGTGGTCCCAAGAGCACCAGTACAGGTCAGCAGTTGGCTGACAGCTTGACCAGCAGCCAGGCCTGTCAGGGTTATTCAGGTAGGACCAAGAACCATCAACTAACATGCCCACCTTCCCTGAGCATTGATGGTGGAAATTTCCACAGCAAATCACCTACCGAGTTGGAATGCATAGCCAAGACACTGGGTCAGAGCCAGGCACTCCACTCACCACTTCCAAACTCCAATAGTGCCAGTATGGCAGGGAGCTGCTTCATGCCTGGACATGCTCCAGGGGAGACCAAGGATCTCTTTTAACACCTGTCCCAACATACTGGGCTGCTGCTGGGCCATGGGGCAGTTTTACAGCCCTGCAGGCAAAACCCTATCTCCAAGCTGTGCTGGGATTGAGGGAGTCTAAGACAGGGGCTGGCATTAGAGCCCAGACTGGGGAGCAAAGTGGTGGGGTACGCACTCATGGTCCAGGATGCCGCTGGCCACACGTCCCTCGAACTGCTGCATGTGCAGTATGGTGGCAAAGTCCTCCTTGCGCTGCTCTGCCTTCTCCAGATGTGCTGGCAGGTGGCAGTTCAGGAAGCAGACCATGTGGCCGAAGATGGAGAGACGAATACTCACCCCACCCTTGTTGCCCTGCACCGAGAGGATCCTGTGACTCCTTGGGAAGCCAGCCCCTCACCACCTCCCCTAGCGCTACACTCACCCAGTAGCCTCCCAGCCCTGTCCTTGTGCAGTCTGTCTGGATGTCCTGCAGGAAGGGGAGGTGGTAGTACTTGGCAAATACCAGTAGGATCACACCTTGCATCCGAACAGTGCTGACCTGGAATGGGGGCAGAGGCTGAAGCAGGAGGGTAGCCACAGCAGAGCCTGTAGGGGCAGGGACGGCTTCCCCCACCTCCAGGCCATAGGAGAAGCACCTCCATCCTTTGCATGCTCCCTGTCTTGCAGATGACTAATAGCACATTTTGTTCAGAGTTTACTAACACCCTCCTGAATAGAATCATGTAATGGTTTGGGCTGAAGGGACCTTAAAGCTCCTAGAGTTCCAATCCCCTGCCATGGTGAGGGACACCTTCCACTAGAGCATGTTGCTCGAAGACCAATCTAACCTGGCCTTGAACACTGCCAGGGATGGGGCAGCCACAGCTTCTCTTGACAACCTGTTCCATACTGACAGCTGAGATAAGCCCAGCAGCACCAAGGCTGCATATGCTCTGGGGCAAGCACCCTGGGAGTTGAACCTGCCCTGGGATCTGCAGGCTGCTGCCAGAAGCAAAGGCTTGTTCCCACATACACTTCCTTGCCTTGGTGTGATGGAGCAGGCAGCAAGTGTCTCCAAAGCCCCACAGGGGAAGCTCAAGGTGCAGGAAAGGGAGCAGGTTGGCAAAAGCTAGACAGCACGCTGGTGAGGTACATCTCTAGCCCTCAGGTTAGCCCCCACATGCTGCTTGGATAGCTGCAGGCTGTCCTGCCACCAGTTTGTGCTTTCCCACTGCAACTCCTCCCTCCATCCCTGCAGTTCAACTCTCCCTGTCTGTGGCCTACCTGCCTAACAGGCAGGGAGGGAACACCAGCTGCCCAGCCCCTTTGGGAACTCCTTACCAGGACAAAGTGGAAGGGGCTCAGCACATCCATGAAGAGCTCACTCCACTGATCTGTGAAGAGGGCATCCTTCAGGCGCTTGTTTATCTTAGAGTTCACTTCTTGCAGCCTGGGAGGAAAGGGACAGGTCCCATAGCCACACCAGGAAAGCATTTATGTCCAAGCTAGCAGGAGCTCCTTAGGAGAGATGCCAAAGCATAGTGTGTGGAGCAGAACCAGGGCAGGAAGGGCAGTTCAAGGAGGATCCTGGGTTTAGAGCACAAGCCAGCCATATCCTTGCTCCAGCAACGCTGGGCCATGTGTTAGCAGAAGGCATAAGTGGCCCTGAATCCATGAGAGGCCTTGGCCCTTTCTAAAGCAGGAGGAGTTCAGCTGCACAGAGCTGGGCAGCAGTCTAAAGCTTATCTCTAGGTGTAAGAGGGACTTATGGGACATTTCAGCTATATTGGTCTTTACAGAGAAGCCAAGTCTCACCAGTACTTCAGCACAGGGTGTCCAGATGCATCCTAGCCACCAAGCTCAGAGCAGCAGCAAACAGAAAGTTAATTAGCATCCTCCTGGCTCAGCAATTAATGAAGAGGGAGAAGGAGAATGTTCCCAGTGAATGGCAGAATCAGGAAATGTCTTTGCCCAGAAATACCAAGTGCTCAGGGCACAGAGACGTGGGTCAGAGGAAGGACACAGCCAGGGAGAAACAGCCTGGGGGTAGGGAGCAGCAGGACACTGTCCCAGCATGTCTCTTGCTGTCAGCTACACCCCTACCCCATCCATTCATGCTTCAATCTACCTCCACAGCTCCAAACTGCTGGCCTGCAAGGCCAAAGGGACCAGGAGACCAGCTCCAACACAGCATCATAGCTCTGGCAGACTCAGCCTTACACTGCCCCTTCCTGGAGCATGGAGAATCAGGGAGTCCCTGGGAGCCTCCTTGAGGCAAATGCAGCTCTTCCACCTCACACACACAGGCAGAAGCAGTGTCTCACTCCCTGAGCAAAGGCAGCATGTCTCTGGTCTTAGCAGGAATCCATATAGCACAGCAAACCTTGAGGGACCAGTGTGCCCTTAGACTCTGGCCTCACCAGCCATGCCAATAAAACCTCGCCACACTAACATGTCACTGCCTTGCCCAAAGTTAAGTGTTGCAAGGGGAACAGAGCCAATCCATCTATGAGAGAATGGCAAATTTGTGCCCTTGAGGCCTGCATACCATGGGCAAAAGATGAGATGAAGAAAACACTCCCAGAGGACTACAACAGGCAAGTTGAATGCCTCTGCAGACCTGACCTCAGGGCTGCCAGGGCTCATAGCAAAAGCAGCACTGCCAAGGCCCCAGCTCTGTATAGCACAGCCAGCTCCAGGCCCTTTGGGGGTTCAAGGCTACCTGGGATTCAAGGGTTTCTGTTCCTCTTAGCATTTCCATTTTTCTGGGACCTAACTCTCCATTACCTTTTCTGATATTTTGCTGCCTGCAATGCACACCTCTCCCTGCTCACTGTGCCCCAGAGGGGCTGGGCTGCAGCTCTTCCATTCTCCACCCCACAGGGCTATGGTAATCCCCCAGAAAGGGATGTGGTGCAGCAGGGGAGGGGGCCCTGCACCTCAGCCTCTTACCCAATGGCAATCACATCCACATCGTTAGTCTCGCCTGTGTTGAGGTGCAGCAGGGATGTCACATCATTCGGGGGCATAGCTGTGCCCACATTCCAGGTAACCACTGTGATGCTTGGGAGGACAAAGGAAGAACAGACTAAGACTGGGGTTCAGAGGTGTTCCCTGTTCCCCCCACCCCAGTTCAATCCCCAGCTCCACCAAGGAAGCTCTCTGCCCACAGCAGAAATGGCGACAGGTGAACCTCAGCTAGGGCATATACAGGAGATGGGTCCTTTCCTCTGAATTGCCCCATGACCTGCATCTTGGTGCAAGGCAAGCCCCACTATAACCCAGACCCCTGTGAAATTCTAGAAACCAACACAAAAGACCTTTTGCTTTCATCACCACCGACTGACACAGGCAAGCTAGCACAGCAGGCAGCCTGCAAGACAGGGTCTCCCTGGAAAACCGCTTCCCCTCCCTAGAAATCACACATCTCTGGGGCTCCTGGGGAAAAGAACCCAGTCTCAGCCCCCGACTCTGCCCAAGAGCTCAGCCAGTCCGAAACGCCAGGGCACCACACGTGACAGCAGCGCTGCGAGCCCTGCATCAGTGTCCTTCATCAGTGCAAAGCCACCATCAGTCGCAACACGAGCGCTGTTATGCAGCACGTACTAGCAGCCTGCAGGCTCTTCCAGCAGTGCTAGGTCAAATCTCAGTCACAGTGAGAATGTTTCAACAGCAAGGGAGGTAGTGCCACATCGTTTCCAGAGCTCCAGGACAGTGGGGGCAGATGATACCCACTCCACAGCCTGTGACATGCCACCCCATGCACACTGCTTGCACGGACAGTAAGCACTAAGCATCCTTCCCCCCACTAAACCTGTGTGTTCACAGCTCCTCATCCCAATCTCCTCCATGTGAACACCATTTACAGTGGGAAGAAAGGGGCGACTCCAGCCCCACAGGAGGCTGCACTTGCTGCTCCACAGCACTGGCAGCTTTGGCCCAGCATTGCTCCCGCTGCTTGTCCCCCCACAGCACCTGCTCACCGGAACGAACTGTCCTCCGGGCTCCTTCCCGAGCAGCCGAGTGCGTCAGAGGAATCACCAGCACTTGGCTGGCCGAGGGACCTCCCGAAGAGGGAGAGGTCCTCCGGCTGCGCTTTGGAGAGAGCAGACGGCTTGGACAGGCCCACCCTCCCGCTGGCGAGGAACTCGCTGGAGACGGCTTTGGGTAGCCCAGCAGCCCGCGGCGAGGAGCCCGCCCAAGCGGAGATGTGGTCGCTGGACTCGGCCTTGGGGAGCATCTCCCTCCGCTCGGCGGGCGGTAGCTTCCCGGGCACAGCATGCTCCAGGGGACCGAGCTCGGGGAAGGAGGGCGCTACGGGGGACTGCACGCCAGGCCGGGCCGGGGGGGCGCCAGGGCTGGGGGGCAGCAAGGCCGGCAACGGGAAGTTGTGGGGTCCGCCGGGCCCCTCGGGCTGCGCCCTGCCGACCTCCAGCGGCAGGGGCTCCGCGCCCCTGCCCGGGGCCCGCTCCTCAGGACCGCAGCGTTGCACCCCGCCGGGCCGCGGGCAGCCATACGGGAAGGGGTCGCAGGCGGCGTCCGACCGAGAGCTTCGGCGGGCACCCGGGCCACCGCCGCCGCCAAGGAAAGGCGCGGCCGGGGCCGAGCCGCCGGAGCCGAAAGGCACCGGCCGTGCTGGGGGGGCGGCGGCGGGCGAGGGACCCCACGAGGGGCCGGGCCGGGGCCCCAAGGCGGCGGCCGAGCCCTGGTCCGCGCTCCCGCGCCGGGCCGGCTCCATCGGGACGAGGAGCCCGAGCGGGCGACACCGGCCCCGGGCCCGGCCCCGCCGCGCCCCGTGATGTCAGCTCCGCGCACCTGCGCGAGCCTTAAAGGCGCAGGAGCCGCAAAAGTGACACTGAAACTGCCCAGCGCGCATCTGCCCACGTGACCGCCGGCGCGTGCACGACTGGCCTCGCGCGTGCATGCCTGCCCTCGTGCGCACCTGCCCGCGCGCTCTCTGTGTGTGCGCTGCTGCGACGCCGTGTCCCGGTGCACCCGCGGGCACTGCGGCGGGTGTGTCTGTGTCCACGGCACAACTGGAGCTGTGGGAGGTGCCGTGCAGCCCCACAGGTCCTTGCGTGTCACACGGTGCCTTACGTGCACAGGTTTGCGTTGGTGGGTGTGAGAGCAACAGGGGGCTGCTTCGGGTGTGCATATGCACTTGTATGCACCCAAAGGAGGTGGGGGACTTGGTGACAGAGGGCATGGAGAGGGCAGAGGTCCCAGACACCTCCTTACTATCAAGACTAGCCTTCAGGAGCCACAGAGCCTGGGAAAGGCTGGAGCACCATGTGGAAGAGGATCTTGCTGGAGAACAGCTCCCTGAGCCTTAGTGGGATGGACGGCACTGGCTCCTGTCATTGCGAGGCCACTTTCAATAACCTGTGATCAACTGTGGCAACTGGGAGAAGGCTGGAGCAAAGCAAATGTCACTTCTGTCTTCAGGAAGGGCACAAAAGAGGACAAAGGAACTAGAGCCCAGTCAGCCTCACATCCATTTCTGGAAAGGTGGTGGAACAGCAAGTTCTGGCAACCACTGCTAGGCACCTGGAGGAGTCAGAACAGCTTCACTGAAGGGAAGTTCTGCTTGACTAACCTGACCACCTTCTGTGATGAAGTGAGTGGCCCTGCAGATGAAGGGAAAGCAGTGGACATTGTCTACCCAGACTTCAGGAAGGTATTGACACTATCTTCCATCAGATCTTTCTAGATAAGCTGTTGATGTACAGGCTGGATGAGCAGACGTTGAGGTGGATTGAAAACTGGCTTGGTGGCTGGATACAGAGGGTGGTGGTCAGCAGCACAAGGTCTAGTTGGAGGCCAGTTAAGTAGTAATGCACCACAGGGTTCTGGGTCCAGTCCTGTTAAACATCTTCATTACCAAACCTGTATGATGGAACAGAATGCACCCTCAGCAAGTCTGTAGATGACACCAGACTGGGAGGTTCATAAACAAGGGGATCATGCATCCATCCAGAGAGACCTGGACAAGCTGGAGAAATGGGCTGGCAGAAACCTTAAGAAGTTCAATAAATGAGAGTGCAAAGTCCTGCCTCTGGGGAGGAACAACCCCAGGTACCAGGGTATACTGGGGGGGGCACCTGCCTGGAAACCAGTTCTGCAGAAAAGGCTTTGGAAAGATTATGTGGTGGAGACCACACTGACAATGAGTTCAGTGTGTTCTTGAAGCAAAGAAGGTGAATGATGGCTTCCTGGGCTGTATCAGGGGTGTTGTCAGCAGGTCAAGGGAGGTTGAGGAGGCATTGGTGAAGCCATCCCTGGAGTGCTGAGTCCACTGCTGGGCTCCCAAGAGAAAGTCCAAGAGAGATGAACATACTGGAGGGAGTCTAATGAAGGCCTTCAAAGATAATGAACTGGAGCAGTTATCACATGAGGAGAGGCTGGGAGAGCTGGGACTGTCTGGCCTGGAGTAGAGAAAGCTCTAGGGAATCTCATCAATCTGTGTAAATACCTGAAGGCAACAGGATGGAGCCTGGCTCTTTTCAGTGGTGCCCAGTGGCAGGACCAGAGACACTGGCTTCAAACTAGACCACAGGAGGTTCCCTCTGCATGTCTGCATTCTTGTAAGGTGACCAAGCCCTGGGCACCAGCTGCCCAGGCAAGTTGTACCATCTCCATCCCTGCAGAAACTCAACAGCCAAGTGGACAGTGACCTTGGGCAACCAGCCTTGTGTGGGCTTGCTTGAGCAGAGGCTTGGACCCCAACAGCCTCCAACCTCAAGCAGCCACAGTATGCGTGTATGCATGCAGCTGGGCGTGTGTGTAAAGCTTTGGGTGCACGCACATGCTACTACATTTGTGACTGCATGTGCTGATGTGTTTGTGCCTGTTTGCAGCTGTGTGTGCAGTTGCATTCATGCACTGGTGGGTGGACTGCATGTAGCTGTACATAGCTATGCATACAGCTGTGCATGTGTGCTCCCAGCTGTGTGTGCAGAGGGGCGCGAGCGTGCACAGCTGTGTGCATACACAGCCAGCCATGCATGCACACCCCTTTGCGCTGCACACTGTGTGTCTGCAATGTCTGCATGTGCATACTGTGTTTGCACGCTGTGTGTTGGGGTGCAGTCTGTGTGTGCATCGAGTTTTTGATGCGCGTTTGTGGTGTGCAGTGTGCACGTGTGCACATCCAAGTTTGTGGTGTGTGTGGTGGTGGTGTGTGGGGGGGTGTGTGTAGGAGGTGTGGGGGTGTGTAGTGTGGGTGTTTAGGAGGTGTTCGGGCGTATTTAGGGGGTGATGAGGAGCGTTTCCACGTGTTTACGGGGTGTGTACGTGTGTACACCCAGCCAGCCGCGCTGCGCATGCATGGTGTGCGGCTGTTGTCCGCCCGTGCAGCGTGTGTCCTACTGCGGCTGCTCGACGTGCGCGTGCTCCAGGCCGTCGGGGCGGGACCCCCCGTGCGCGCGGAGGCCGTGACGTGGCGTTGCGGGATGCTGCAGGCGCTGAGGCTGCTGCTGGTGTCGGTGCTGGCGGCGGGGCTCGGCGCGGGATCCCCCCGGCACCGAGGGGCTGAGCTGCGGGACCTGGCCCGGGGGAAGGTGGAGGTAAGCGCAGGGCTGGGCGGAGGGTGCGGGGACACCGTGGGCCGCCGCCGGCGGTGACGGGAGCGTCTCGTCCTCCAGACTTGTGGCGGGTGACGGCTGAACCGCCTGAGGGAGGTAGGTGCCGCCGGGTGGGGGATGGGGATGGGGTCCAGAGCCGCCCCACCGCTGAGCCGAGCCGGGCCGGGCCGGGCCGCCCGCTGTGCCCGCAGGTGAAGGCGTTCGTCACCCAGGACATTCCCCTCTAGTACCCGCCGGCCGAGGCGAGCAGCGATCTGTGCGGCTGCGGCCCGGAGCGGGCCTCTGCTGGGATGGGCGCTCCCATGGGATGGAGTGGGATGGGACGGGACGGGATGGGATGGGATGGGATGGGGGTAAAGGATAGAACAGGACTAGGCTGAGTGGGACGGGCTGGAGGACAGGACAGGACGCAATGGAGGACAGAATGAGGGGTGGGATGGAGGATGGGATTGTATAAGGGGTGGAGGACAGGATGGTTGGGCAGTGGTGTGAGATACAATGGGACAGAATGGAGTGGGATGCAGTGGAGGATGTGATGGGATGGAATGGAGGATGGGATGGGAGGGAATGGAATGTGACGGAAAGCAGGATGGGATGGGGGGGTGGGAGGGCTGCATGGACCTGGCCAGTACTGTTGGCTCCTTAACACACCATCCAGCCATAACCTGGAGATGAAGCATCTGCCTGGTGCTGACCCTGAGCTTGTGCTCCTCAGCCACCGATATGAAGAGCTGGAGGTTAGTGGACAGGGTGACACTTGCTGCCACAGCAGGGTTTGGGTGGATGGTGCCCAACAGGCACTGGGCTGCAACCCCTTTGTGTGTGCAGAGAATCCCCCTAAGCGACATGACCCGGGAGGAGATCAATCAGCTGGTGCAGGAGCTCGGCTTCTACCGCAAGGAGGCACCTGATGCCCCTGTGCCTGAGGAGTTTCGGTTTGCGCCTGCCAGGCCTCTGCCCACACTGCCACCTCCCCAAACTCCCACTGCTGATGCCGAGACCCCACTGAAACACAACGAGGGGGAACACCCAGACCTCTAGCGAAGGGTGCTGCAGCCGAGAGAAGTTCCTGCAGCCAGTCCCCAGTGTGCAGGGATAAGGACATCACAGCAGCTGGGGATGGTGCTGCAGGGTGGCAGATGTGCTCCTGTTGTTACTTGGTGCTGTGTAGCCTCTGCACCAAGGACTCCCTGAGCTGCCCCAGGGGTTTCATGGGCATTGTGGCCCTCTCAGGGGTCCTGTGTACCTGTTGCTGCCCTCCTTCCCCTGCAGACCAGTATTCCAGACAGGAATGCTGCTGTGCTCCCTCTCAGTGCCGCGAGGTTTAGCTGACTCCTGGTGTTGGGCAGCAATATCCTACCTGCGTGGGACAGAATGAAACCCTCAGCAGAAAGCCCCAGGTGCTGAGGGTTGATGTGCTGAGTCCTGGAGGTGGAAAGCTGTCCCCAGAGGGGTTATGTCTTTATGCCCCAGCAAGGTTGTCTTGTATGGAGCCCCCAGTAAAGCCTTTGCATACAATTGCCTGCACTGTGTCATCTTTCCAGGGAGGGCTTAGTGGGGTGCATCTTGCAGTGCTCTGTACTGGGTGCCAGGAGGAGCTGGGTGCCCAGAGGCAGAAGGGGGCAGCAGTGTCACAGTAGCTTGTTGCTGGCAAGCTGACAAACCATCCCGTGGAATAACCTTGCTGTTCCTGTGCCACTCCCTCCTCAGTGTGATGTATGGATGGGGCTTGGGATGAGCTGCTTTCATGGGGCACAAGTACGAGCCCATGAGTGGATCCTGCAGTGCTGGAAACCAGCAGCTCTTGGTCATGGTGGGATGCTGATGGTGTCACTGGGCTCTGGGCATCATCTCTGAGCAGGAGGGGCAGCATGTGCCCTGCATCCCCCTGGGCTGGGTGAGCAGGGGGCCCACAGGCAAAGAGGTCTGTTGCAGCTAGCTGCCAGTGCTGGTGGCATGAAGCAGCAGTGTGGCCGGGAACAAGGACCTGAGGAAGAGGTGTCATCATATAGAATAAACCTTTATTGCCTGTTTTGGAACATGTGTCAACACAGGTGTAGAGACAGTGATGGAAGGGTGAGCAGTGCTGAGCACGTGGTGCCCTGAGCTGGGGCAGAAAGCAGGGGCTGCTCTTCGGGCTTGCTCCTTGGGCCTCTTGCTCCCCTGCGACCCCCTCAACCCCCCTGCCCACTCCCCAGCACATGGGTAATGCAGCCCCCCAGTACAGAAGCATCCCAGGGTGCACATGCATGGTGGGAAGCAGGGTTTCAGCACAGGGCCATGGAGCTGGCCACAGGAAGGTGGCACCAGGCAGGGCCTGTGGTGGACAGAGGAACTTCCTCACAGGGGGCCAAGGAGAACCACTCTCAGCTGTGCTGCCTGCAGGATACACCGAGGTCACACCATGCAGCTGCTGATCACTGCCAGCCCCAAGCCTGAGAGCATAGGAGTGCCTGAGCCTCCCCAGGCACCCAGGGGTGCTGCCCATAGGACAAAGAACTCGAGAACAAATAACACACCGGTGTGTGGGAAGCAAGCCAAGCTGCAGAGCATCCTGGCAGTGCCTGCCTTGCCCTGCCCACGTGGTCAGCCCACAGCTGGACAGGGCAGAGGGGGCTCCAGCAAGGCAGAGGCATAGGGGTGCCCTGTGGCAGAGCCCCTCCCCACCACAGGCCTTCCTGAGGCAGGCAGCTCCTTGAGAGCAGGGGGTGGCAGGCAGGACAGGCTCTAGCACTCTTTCTGCCGCATGCGCAACTCGTGGCGACGCAGGTGGTTGTAGAGGGACTGCACATAGGTGAAGACACACTTGGCATCCGGCTTCTTCCCCATGATCATCATGTCTTCCACGTCCACCAGGGGCACGCAGTCCACCAGCGTCCTGTGGGAGTGCAGCACTCAGCATGGCACTGTGTGGGCTGCCCCACAGTGGGGGCTGGAATAGGTGACCCACACCCCAGGGGCTGTTGGTGCTGGGCACTGCTGCCGTCAGCCCCACTCAGCTCTTGTCCACTCCTCTGTACCTACACTTCTGCTGCTCCTGGCACTGTAAAAAGCAAGAGGGACTGCCTGTGTGCTTGCCTGCACCCCTTGCACTCCTAGTGCCCTCTACCCTGGCTCCTGCTGCTGAGAGTCATCCCCTGCTCAGGCTGTGCCCACCCTCTTCCTCCTCCACCCAAAATCCCACTGGCTAGTTCAGGGAAAGCAGGATGGAATTTCATCACATGCTGCCCATCACTCCTTCTCCAAGCCCTGGCCCAGCTCTCCTCCATTGTTTCAGCTCTACCAGCCTAGTCCCCTCCCCCATCCTGGACTGGAGCCTGAGGGGCTGCCTACCCCAGGCACAGAACACCACCACCAGTGGGATGGGTACTGCCCAGCTTCAACCAGCTCAGCACTGGTCTGTCTAACACTTCCCAGGCCAGACTCCTGTGCAGTACTGGGGTCTGTGCAGAGTATCTATAGCTGCCTCCCAGTCCCCACAGCCTCCAGGCTCTGCCACAGTCCATCAGTGGAATGATAACCCTGCCCTTGCTCTTCCTGCCCCACGACCCTGCCCGAGCTCCATGGGCTGCCAGTATAGCTGGGGTAGTCATGGTGAACAGGCAGGCAGGGCAGGGCACAGCACAGAGGGGAACTGGCCACCTCTGTTTTCTCCTTTCTGCTGGGTGGGCAAAGCAGCAACCTTGTCACTGCTGCCACCACCCTGGCCCTGCAGCTCTGACCAGGCAGCTGGGCAGGTGCCAGCACCTACCTGGGGACAGACTACTGGAGCACCCCAGTGTGCTGCTACTGCAAATAGCTGACATAGCCAGGAGTACCCACGCCAGAGGCTATGCTGGTGGCTGCTTTGTGCAAACGGGCAGCACCCACTACTGCTAAGGCTAGCTCAGTTGGTCTGGCCCCGGGACCACCCTCCAGTGGGGGCACTAGGCTCTAAACACAAGGAGGGTCCAAACCCCATGCTGCCCCCCCAGGCTACTGTAACTCCTGGTGGAATCCTGTCCCTCAGCACAACATAATCCAGCAGGCACAGCTGAGGAGGGAGCCCCAGATGGTGCCAGCACCCTGGGGAGCACCAGCGCCAAGGAGAGTCCCCAGCCCAGGGCTCTACTAGGACCCTGCTGCTGTGGTCCACTGCCCCAGCTTTCCCACAGGACCTCTGCTGTGATGGAGTCGAAAGGCTCCAAGGCCACAGCTTGGCTAGCACTGGTCCTACCTCCTGATGTGGTCTTGGGGGAGAACGTACTGGGTAGTGTGCACAGGGCCTTGGAAAAGCCCCCACCTAAGCTCCTGTGCCCCCCAACCCTGGCTCAGGGGCGATAAGCAAAGCAACAGCAGTGCAAGGAGCACAGCTCTGCCCTTATAAAGCCATTGTTTGGGACGTGGTGCACCAGTGCTGCACACGGCCCAGGGGAGCAGCTGCTCCAGCACAGCTGGGATGCCCCTGAAGACAGGCACAAACACTGCAAGACGAGGCAGGACCCAAGCCTTGAGTCACACTTTCCAGGCTTCCCACTCTTGCCCATATATGAGCAGGCAGCACTGTGCAGGCCGGGCATCATGGCCCATGCCTGGCCTTGCACCCATGGGGCAGCCCCTGCATATCCTGGGTGAGGGGAAGGAGTCATCATGTGCTAGCAGCAATACTGGGGCACCTGGGGAGGGTCACCCACACCAGGCACCATGGATGCAGAACGCCCCACATGGCATCCCCAGCAGCTAATGCCCTGTATCAGGCTTGGCCAATGGGGAGGGAAGAGCCATGGTTAGAGTCAGGGACAGTTTAGACTGGATCTTAGAAACAATTTCTTCCCCAAGAGGGTGGTCAGGCATTGGAACAGGCTGCCCAGGGCTGTGCTGGAGTCACCGTCCCTGGCAGCATTCATAAACCATGTAGATGAGGCCCTTAATGATGTTATTTAGTGGGGGCCTTGGCAGCACTGAGGTAAAGATTGGACTTGATGATCTTAAAGGTCTTTTCCAACCTGGCTGATTCTATGATTCTACAGCAGCTCTGCTCCCACTAGCACCCTCCCCATGGCTGGAGACCCAACAGGCCCCCCAGGGTGACACGTGTCATGTTGTGTCCCATGTGTGTTCCCATCACCCTTTCCCCTCCCCAATTCCCATGGGTGCTATATTGTAGGGCTAGAGGCCAGCCAGCCAGCAGCCTCCATCCCTCTCTCCTGGCCAGAGTTTAGCTCTGCTGGCCAACACTGCCAGGACCTGCCCCTTGCCCATGGGCAGCCCCCAGCCTCTTTCCCAGCCATGATGGCCACTCCCTGGGCCAAGCCATGGCGGTGGGCGCAGGCAGGTATGTGGAGGGGAAGATTCTCACCATCGCTCCCGGGGGGGGTGGAAATGGGCTACGACTTTTTGGTTTTTACCAGCCCCTTCTGGACCAGGCAGCGATAGAATTCCTGAATGTATGTGTACACACACTTCCAATCTGGCTCGCGCATCCGGACCATGTCCTCCACGTCCAGCAACTGTGGACAGTCCGCGTGCTTCCTGGGGGCAGGGAGAGAGAGGGGCAAGCCAGTGACCGCAGCCCAGTCGGGGAGGGGGGAAGAGAGAAAACAAAGAGACACAGATCAATGCAGTTCCCATCCCTCCCCCGGGCAGATGCTGCTCTGCTACCACATGCTCTTTGGGTGCACAATGCAGAGGCAGGAGGGCTCCAGGCACCGCTGCGCCAAGGCCATTCAGTGAGATTTGGGGGGGGGGAAACAAGCAAGGGATGGGGAAGGCAGGTGAGTGGCGTGAAGAGGCGTGAGGTCCAGAGATAAAGACAGATGGAGAAGAAGGAGGAGTGAGGTGTTCTGGTGCGCCAGGTGCTCGGGGAGCCGGTTCCAGAGCAGAGTGGCACTCTATATAGCCTCTATATAGCCATCCACTGGGAGGATGGGGGGGCAAGGCCAGCCCTCCTGTCCAGCTCCACTTGGAACCGCGCAGCACAGCCCTGGTGCAGGAAGCTCGGGAGAAGGTGCTCACAAGAGCTGGAGGAGGAGGAAGGATGAGAGGCCACCTGGCTTCCAGGCTGGAGCGATCGATGGCTCTCTCAAGTCTACGCACCGGTTCCCCGATTAAGACAAAAAGTCTGTTACCAGGAGCACCAAGAGTCAGGCACCTGGCCCTCTTCTCGCTCCCCTGAATGGCATCATGGCACCCAGGGAACTCACAGGAGGTCCCTCCCAGCTCACGCCACAACGCCAGGCACTGGCCAGGATGGGATCCCCACCTGCCTGGCCCTGCCCCTGGGCAGGGTGCTGGAGTGGAGAAGTGGGTGGGAGGGAGACAGAAGGAAGGATAGAGGGGCTGACTGCCAGCCCTTCAGCTGGACGAGCTCCCATCTCTCAGCACCCAGGAAAACCAGAAGCAAAAGGGGAAGGGAAGAGACCAGAGAAGCTGCAACAGTGTTTTGAGCCCCGAAGACCGTGAAAGGAGGCACCTGGTATGGACAATCCCTGCTTTCCACTCCCCAGGGGCTGAGGTCCTACACCCTGAGGTCCTACAGGGATGCATCACCTGTGGTTGGGTGGGCTGGGGGGCTGCTGCCCTGCTTTTGGGCGTTCTCCCCCACACCCACTCTCACCATGCCAGACTGGGCTGCACTGACACTACTTTTCCCCTGGTGTCTAAACCTTGTTGCGGAACAAGGGGGAGCAATACTGATGGGCACCCACCTCAAGCACCATCGCGCCTGCCCACGTGCCCCCTCGCCCTGGGCAGCGAGCAGGAGAGCTGCCTGAGCCACCCCAAGTGCCCATGGTGGCATACGAGCTACATACTCTGCAGAGGAGAAGGCCACCTCAAAGTTGTGGCGACGATTCTGGGGTGTCAGCTGACTGTAGTCAAACGCCTCAGGGAAGAAGTTGTGCACCAAGGCACAGAAGGCCATGCCATCACTCCAGCTGGATGAGAAGTTCTGGATGTCCACGTGCTGTGAGGGCAGGAGCGTTACTGAGGGGCAGAGTGACTAGCCCTGGAGGTGGGGAAAGTAGATGGTACTCACCTCATAGCCCCGGGTCTTGGCTCTGCACCAGTCCAGCAACATCTGCTTGATGCTGTTGGCATTGGGTACGCCAAAGCTGGAGGAGCGCTGCACCGCAGTGCGTGCCGCTATGGGGTTTGGTGAGCTGTGGCAGAAGATGCGGAGTGTTAACTACACAGTGCCCACCATCTCGGCCAGCCTGTCCCCTGCCCAGCCTCACCTCCCACCCTCCTTCTGCAGCTTCTCCATCATGGCCTTGCGAGCCTGTGAGGCTGATGTCTTAGGCAGACTCTGAGCTTTCATCAGCTCCTTCTTCTTCTCAGCCTGGCGCCTCTCCAGCGCAGCCAGGCTGCTCTGCCTCGAGGCACTCTCATCTTCACGGTCAAAGATGCTGGGGAAGAGATAGACACAAAGATAAGGGGGCCACGGGCAGCCTGGGAAAGGGCACATGGTGGCCCCAGCCCATTGCCAGCCCTGGTGCTTTGAAGACCTCCACATCCCTGGGAAAGAAGAGGGGTGGCTTAAGGTCCCCAGCTGGCAGACACGTCTCCATGCACATGGATGGACACATGGGGACCACTGAAGGAAGCAAGCATGCCCCAGGGACCAGGAAGCTTTGGGGGCACCCCAGCACAGGGACACTGCAAGCTTGGCAGATAGGGTTTGTACAAGCAGACCGTCCACCTGGGGCTACCCAGAGACACTACCACTCACCTGCCAGTCTTCTTGGAAGAGGAGCTGTAGGATGACTTGGTTTGAACAAATGTGCTGTTGCCATCTGCAGAAAGAGAGAGGCCTTGGGCAAGAGCCGAGAGAAGCTCTGCATGCACCACAGGCAGGAATGGCTTGACAGCAGCAACACCCATGGTTATAACCAGAGGATGCTGCAGGGAAAGGGCAGCAGAAGTTCTTACTATCCGATCTCTTCACATAACTCGACTCCATGGTTGTGGTACGGGAGGTCTTGGTACCATCGCCTGCAAGAGAGCAATGCAATGGTGAATCAGCTGGGGCCAGGTGCAGTGGCACCCACAGACACACACTGTTGCCAAGCACCCTGGCATCCATGTAGTGCAACAGGAAGAAGTCTCAGGGGGCAAAGCCATGGCCGGGGCAGGTAGAGGGGGCACTGATTGCATACACCCCCCAGGCAAAGCCCTGCAGCAACTGTTGGCTTGAGCCACTCAGGGACTGTGAGAGTAGATGTACAGGGTCCAGAAAACAGGTCTGAGATGCAGACAAGGCCCCTGCCATGCTGACAGGCTGGAGGATTGGCTGGGAAATCTCCAGAGCAGATTCCTTAAAGATCCCCAGGCAGACAGAGCAAGCCAAAGGAGATGCAGTAAAACTCAGCCCTGACTCATAGTCCTGCTCCCAGTGCAGTCAAGGCAGACCCAGGACAAGCAGTGGGAGTGGCACAGGAGCTGTGACGGCAGAGCACTAGACACTTTGCACAAGTCCCTGAGGGGCTGGCACACAGCACTGGCTGTGCTGGGTAAGTGACCCCCACACTCCCCCAGCCCGTACTAGACTGGACTAGCCGCTCGGTCTTTGTGACGGTGCTGCGTGCCAAGCCATCGGCTGACTGGGTGCTCTGCGTGGTGGTCGTCTCTGTGGTGTGCCCAGCCCTCCCTGCGATAGCCTGGGTCCTAGTCTCCTGCAGCCGCTGGTCCCGTTCCTTCTCTCGCTGGTCTGCAAATGCAGGTGGGAGATAGTATCAGCCACGAGAGGCAGGAGCACTGGGCACTGTCCCACCACACACCAGGGGTCCTGCTGGCCATTGCTGGTCTAGAACTGGCTTATGGGAAGCACAGTGTCCTCAGCCTGGCTCAGCCAAGGGACCAGCATAAGACCAAACATTCTCTCCTGCTTCACCACAGCCACAAAGCCCCGCACCAGTGTCCCAGCACTTCACTGGCAATGCCACCACTAGAGCCCTGACCCCTGTGGGAATCACCATCCCCATGTACCTCTCTTGCGCTGGCGCAGCTCCCGCATGGCATTTCGGATCAGTCGCCGCTCCTCAAAGTCTGTTGTCTGATCCAGCTGCAAAAGAGGTGGAGCTCAGCATCACCTCTCTGCCACCAGTTCAGGGTCTCCTCACCTTTCCCCAGGAGCCCAGCGGTGGCAGAGGTACCATCTTATCCAGAATATCCTCATCCTCAATCCTGTTCAGTTCCTCAACGTTCAGTTTGCTTCTTCTCTCCATCTCCCTCACTTGGACCTTCTCCATGCCGTTGGGCAGCTCTGACTCCAGCCTTGGTGCCTGGGGCTGCTCTACAATCTCTGGTTCCATCTGCAAGGACAGCACTGTGCAACTGAACCCCCGCAAGCTCAGCCACCCCCACTCCCTGCTGCTCAGGGTCCAAGTCTCCCATCACCCTGACACTCGCTCAGTGCCAAGGGTGATGGGGACACTGGAGAAGACATGCTACGTGCAGCATAAGAGCTCACAGCTGGTGGGATGCTGCAGCTGCCTGCGGTGACCAAGGCAGGCAGGAGAGCACAACGTCCCTGACTGCAGCACCCCCTAGTCTGCGAGGGCCCAATCTGGCAGCCAAGACATCTCCAAATATTCACCATGTTCCATCACCACAGGCTGCCAGGGCTCTCCAGCAGACAGGGACTGCATGGGTGCTCCAGGCTGAGCAGTGCCTGGCGCAGGCAAGATGCTGGCAAGGCCAGTGTGGGCCATTAGCAGCACAAGGGATTTCCAGGGAATTAAAGGACTTAGCAGACAGAAAAGCTTGTGCAGAAGATCAAGAGCCTCCCCCGCATTCCTACCTAGAATCTAGGACACCCTGGCCCCCACCAGAGCAAAGCCAGAACGCCAAGTCCCTTTCAGCACGACTCCCCAGCAATGTGTGGCAGGCAGCAGGCCAGGCCCGGAATAGGGCACGGAGGCTGCAGAGAGGAGATGCCAGCGTGGGGAGCCGAAGTAGCCCCAACACTCACCTGGCCCCATCCTGCATCCTGCTGCCCCTGCCTGGCACCCAGCCCATGTCAAAGCCACTGGTGGGAAGTGACACTGGCCACACGCACCCATGCCACCACTTGTGCCCCACCACTGCTGTGTGGGATGGAGCAGGACAGCTGCCTGCAGCCTGGCTGGAACGCTGACAATGCAGAGCAGGCAGATGCCGTTTGTCCCCCACAGCAGCGAGCCCAAATGGTGGCAGATCCCGGTGACATTACATTGCCTGTGCACCACAGCCACGGTCCCACCTCGTGCTAGGAGTGCTGCTTTGACTCCATGCACCCCCAGGGCTGCTGGAAGCCCTGTGGGCTGGTGCCACTCCCCACCCCACCGCTAGGCATTGCCATGGGGCAGGGCTGCCCGCACTCACACCACTGTTGCTCCGGGAGAGATGCAGGGCTGATTGCTGGCGAGTGCTGGAGAAAGTGGGCGGATGGGCCACGGGGCCGCTGAGCTCCTCAGTGCCCTCAAAGTGGGCGCAAGGGTCCTGTGCTTCCAGAAAGAGCGTGCTGAGGTCCTCCCCAGGGGAATCCTGTGGCCCCAGCTGCAGCACCAGCAGGTCGAGGCTGCGAGCCAGGCGCGCCAGCTCTGCCCGCAGCTCCCAGTGCTCTTCCTCCAGTGACCGCAGCACCAGCACCAGTGGCTGCACCCGTTGCAGCGCCTGCTCCAGCTGCCCCTCCACCACTCCCCGGAAAGCTCCCAGCTCCTGCCGCAGCTCGGCCAGCTCAGCCGCTCCGGCCTGCGCCAGCCCCTCCATGCTGACCCCCAGCATGGCAGCAGTGCCGGTGCTCAGCTGTCCTCTGCCCTTTATAGGGGCGCCAGGCGCTCCCCCCTGGCTGGAGGCTGGCCCGGCACAGCTCTGCGCCTGCTGGGCTATTCTTATCGCAGCACCCGGGGGGTCCCGCACAGGGGTGCTGAGGCAGGTGCCAGCACTTGGACATGTTTCCAGCCCTGGGACCAGGTGGTTTGGCAAGAGGGAACTTGATGAGTGCGCTCCACCTGGAGCAGCTCCCAGGGCCCTTGACACCAGCCAGGGGTGGGGGGCTGTGGGGCACAGCAAGTGGGGTAGAGCCCCCAGGCAGGGTCAACCCCAGACCAACATTTTGTTAGGTGCACTCCAGGGCCATGGACCACCCATGCACCCTTCTGCCTGGGTGCCCTCCTACTCCTGGCCAGCATCACCCACAGAACAGTATCTCCAGTCCCAGGCTAGCACTGGTGATGGCCTTGGCTACCAGCTGTGATGTCTGGGGACTTCCATCCCCTGTGCTGCCTGATGAACACCCCAGGGGGACCCCACCAGCGAATGGACATACTGCAGCAGCACTGTCCCCAAATCCCCACAGCCCACCAGTCCCCTCCACCAAAGCCCTACCTGGCAGGGCTGCCAGCACCGCTGTGGCTGCTGCCTCCTCCTCCCTGCCCACTGGGAGCACACCTGTAGGCCGTGTCTCCTGCTGGGCAGCCAATGGATCCCAAAGCCCCCACCCCACCGGGTAGCACAGCTAATACCTTAATGAGAAGTGACGGGGCTGCTCAGGCCAAGCCTGTCCAAGCGCATTAGCACAGGGCAGCCACCCCTCCTGCAGGCAGCAGGACCCAATGGCTCATACAGGCAGTACTAGAGGGCAGCCCTGCCAGGTTGTAGGCACTGCCTGCTTCATAGGGTGAGCCAATGCTGCCATGGCCACCAGCAGTGCTGTGCCTGCAGAGGCAGCCAGCTGAGCCGGGTGCTCCCAGGGCCAGGAGCAAGGTAGTGCCCTACTTGACATCCCAGCTCCTGCCAAGGCTGCGTGCACAAGTGCCTCACATTACCCTAGATGGGCAGGAGCAGATAAAAGCACTTGAAGGGCTGTGTGTGCAGGGCTGCCTCCTGTGTGCACCCGGCTCCCCCCGGCCAGCACATGGGAAGGGGCCACATCATGCTCTGCCCCAAAGACAGCAGAGGGTTGGCTTGTTTTTTCCAGTCGTACCCAAGAATCCCCCCCAGGCCAGGGCTGCTGCTCTGCTGTTGGGATTGCCAAGTGGGAGAAGGCAGGACCCCAGCCTGCAGCTCCAGGGTCAATCAGATACCCTTGGGAAGGCTTCACAGCCAAAGTCCATTTCCAAGAGGAAAGACAAGAAGGAAGGGTTGTAATGGGTTTTACCCTGAGCTCCTGCACCATAAAAGGTGTTTTAAATGGAAGGAGACCCACAAAAGGCCCCCAGCCCACCTCCCCCACACCCTCAAGTGTTTGTACACACAGTGGCACAGTACAGCATGCAAGGAGCTGCCACGCCTGGGGCTGGGCTTCCACATAGAGATCCCCAGCATCTCTTTGTTTAAAACAAAGAAAGAAAAAGCAAATAGCAAAACCCCAACCTACACAAACACCCCACTCCCACCCCCTCCAAAAGAGCCCACCCAAAGAAACAGCCAGAGGCTACAGACTGTGCTGCCAGCACCAACCCAGCTTCCCTGGTCATTGTTCCCCACCCTAGGCCAGGAGCCCCCAGGTCATGCTCAAGTGGGACATGGCCCCATAGCTCCCAGCCGTTCTGGGCACTCACCTTGGTGACATTGCTGCTGATGTTGCAGATACTGCTGACACTGCTGGGGATGGTAGTGATGCGGATGGGGGTGCTCCGCAGCCCCAGGGTCACCTCTGCAAGGGGAACAAGAGGCACATGGGGTTTGCCCCAGCTCGGCAGGCTCAGCCCTGTATCCGAGAAGTGGCTTCAGCTGGACTGCTGGCCTGCCGCACACATCCTGCCTCAACGATGGCACTGAGCTCTGCCAAAGGGGAAGGGCTCTGGGCACAGCCAAGGGATGGGGCAGCTAGAACCCCCTCAGCACCCTGGCTCATCCTCCTCCCCAAGGGAGGGCACTTTCAGCAACATGCCATCTGGAGCCAAGACACCCCCTTTTGAGGGACTGCCCCAGGATAATTCTGAGCCAGTCACGTCTGTGAGCCGGCAGGGCTGGATCAGGGGCAGGGCATGAACAGCGCAGCACGGTGGGGACGGGAACAGGCTGCAAGGCCAGATGGCTGCCCAGTACTGAGATACCATGAGCAGGCTGAGCATCCTTGCCAAGCAGTGCAGGCTGTCAAGCACACTTCTGCCACAGCCTCTGCTCTTCTGGTAGTGCTCATGCTCAGTCACCAGCGCCCAAACGCCACTGTTGCTGCTGTTTTTCAGTGATCCCTGGCTAGTCCATCACTACCCACTCCTGCCCACATGCATGCTGGTTTCCACCTCCTCACTGGTGCCCATCTGCCCACTTACATCCATTTATTACCTGCACTGCCCAACTGTGCACATCATGATGTCAGGAGCACTCTCCCATGGTGCTCATGACCCTACCAGCACCCACCTGCCTGCTTGTGCTCATTGCCCCCATGGTGCCCGATGGGTGCTCACCTCTCCCAGTTTCACCTCCCCGAGTGATGCCTACTTAGGCCCATCATCCTTACACTACTTATTTTCCCATCCCATCTTCACCACGGGTGCTCTCTGTCCCTGCCACCCATCTTCCAGTCTTCTGATGGATGCCACACGTCTGTGTCATCCTCACCCCATCCCTGATGGCTGCCCCTGCCCTTGTCACCCAACTTCCTGCACGATGCCCACCTGCCCGCTGGCTGCCAGGAGTGGCCAGGACGCGAGGTGTGAGGGGCTGCACGCGCCCATCCTTGATCTCGATAGTGAAGTAGGTCTTCATGCCGTCGAGGCCAGGACTGCGACCGGCGGCGACCGAGGCCGGGCACTGCTCTGCGCCTCCTCCGCCGCAGCCCCGCGCGTTTTGAGAGGGCCCTGGCGTGGCCGTGCGTGGCCCCCGTTGCCATTGGCCGGGCCTGGCCCGTCCCCCCGCCGCTGCCGCGGCGCTGGGGGCCGGCCCCGCGCCGGCAGGGACGAACCGCTGGGCGCGCTCCCGCACGGAGGCAGCCCGCAGCGGCGGAGCGGCGGGGTTCGGCTCTGCGGGGACGGGAGCGGGGGGTCACCGGGCCTGCAGCAACGCGCGGGTGTCCCTGCCACCCGTGATGCACTCGCCGACACCATGCATGTGAGCTCCGCGGGGGACCCTCCAGGAAGCATGCATAGCCCTTGCCCTGGGGTGCCCCACCACCCGGCTCCGGTGCCCTGCCATGCACGAAGCACACAGTGCATGCTGCCCCCCAGAGACCCCACCACACATGCAACACTGTCGGATGCTCTCCCCCTGGGGTGGTTGCAGCCTCCTGAAGCGTCTGTGTCATCCTGTCCTCATCCGCCCCCACTTCTGCTGGGGCCTGGCTGCTTCCGCACAAGGGTGGGGAGGAATAAATGCTGGGCAGCGAGCAGGAAAGCAGGAGCACAGTCATCCAGTATCCCGACACCATGAAGCTCTATGCCTGCCCAGGCTCCACGATGGACCTCCCACCACTGTGAAGCAAAGCGGAGGCAGCTGCTGTAGGAGCTTACCTGTGCGTCCAGGCAGGCGCAGGGAGGAGGATGTCTGCTCCCACCGGTGAGTGTTCAGGCGAGCCGGGGTCCCTGCCACATCCTGGGTTGGCACTGCCACTTTGGAAGGGACAAGCCAGATATGCAAGGCGCAGGACAAGGGGAGCAGAAGGTGAGCACAGCACAGGGTTCTCTTGCCATCCCTTCCCACCCCTCTGCCAAGTGCAGCACCCTGTGGATCCCTCCCTGTCACCCCACACTCTCTGGAGCATAGAGCTGAACTCTGGCAGCACTCACAGGCTGTCGTGCACTCCAGGCAGCTGGCTGTGCCCTGCAGCACCAAGCCACACTGTGGAGCAGGGCAAACCAGAAACTGGGGTACCCACACCCTGTCGAGTCAGGAGTGGTACCTGGCGCCTTCGCCAAAACACTGCAATCACTCCTGTGCCCACCAGGCACTGGCACAGCATAGCCAGCCCGGCAATCAGTTCTGGAGAGCAGGAGTAGGTGGTGTTCCAGTCCCCATCCAGGGAACCCCCGGGGTGCAGGTAGGCACTGAACAGGCAGCACTCTGGCTTGGGGCAAGAGTCACTGATGCCAAAGTTCTGCATAGGCAAGGACTCAGCCTTTCCCCAGCACCCAGGTTTGAGCCCCTAGTGAGGCAAGGGATGTCTGTGTCAGGTCCTGCATGCTTCCCTCCACCCCAGGGCTGTGCCACGCTGCAGCCCACCACCCCCAGCATCACCCCAGGGTTTTGCCTTCCCAGGAGCCAGCAGCTCCTTGGGGCTTCTTGGAGGGATAGGACCTCTGCCTGCAAGGGTGAATCTGAGGATGCCTGACCCTGATCCCTGGGGGCAGAGAGCTGCTTTCTGGATTTTTTTTCGTGTTTCCTCCTGGCACAGCTGTGGGGACAGTTTTCCCAGCAGTTGGGAGAGGGCAGCTGCTGGCCTCAGGACCTGTCAAGGTTGTGGGGAGGACCCAGATGGTGCTGGGTGGTGGCTGGACCAGTGAGTGTGGCCTCGGTGGGGGTGGGGGTGTCAGGGCCAGCCGGGACATGGCTCCTGGCCTTATTGGGTCAAAGAATGTAAAAGGACCGAGTTTGCTGCCGGCACGGATTCCCTTTCATGGCCCTGCTGCTGCCTGGCCTGGAGCCGGGGGATGGGTAAACAGCCTGTCCAGCATCAGGCTGGTGCAGGCACTGCCACTGCAAGCTGGGGGACAAATGACCCCTGTCTGGCAATTGCCCTTTGTTAGGCCACATCCTGCCCCAGACTGCATGGACTTAAGTCACATCCCCAGGGCTGACACCCTTCCTGGCACCATTGGGATACATGCGCTGCAGGGCAGGGGGGCAAAGCACTGCCTAGCTGCGGGACTTAGGGCAGAGCCCCAGTTCTCCCTCCCCATGAGACTGCACTTACCCGATGACTGCTCCCTGCACCTCCTGGCTGGCCCTGGCACATGACCATGCACCGCGGTACCAAGCTGCAGGGAGAGAAACACGCAGTGCAGTCAGCATACACCACCAAGCCTTCACCCACAGGATTGCTGGCCCCTGGCAGTGGTGGCCCCAGCCCGTGCTGCCATGTCTGTACCTGGCTGCCAGAACTGGGCTGGCTGGGGGGGAGCTGCTCCACTCGGTGGCTTTGCTGCTCACTGGGCTCCTGGGTGGTGGCAGGGCTGCCTGGGCTCCCATCTTTCCAGGCTGCCTGTTGCCCATTGGGTTGGGCAGTAACTGGGGAGCACAGCTGACCCCGATTCAGGTCCTTGCCAGCATCTTTGAGCTGTGGAACAGGCTCTGGGGCCAGCTGCAGCTCCAGGAGCACTAGGGTACCTGAAACTGCAGCTGTGGGAGACAGAAGAGGCTGTGCATGGGGGTGAAGCCTGCCACTGCCTGCAGAGCATCCCTGCTCCTTCAGCCACACCAGGCATCTGGCTTCCCTGCCTGCATCATTGGGAGATGCTGCGCCATCCTCTCCATCCTCCCACCCCTCCCCACCGCTCATCCTGGTGTTACTCTGACCCTGGACATGCACCCAGATGGGGTTCTGTCACCAGCATTCATGGGAACTCACCCTGGGTGCTGGATTTCTGGGAGTCTCCTGCCTGCCAGCTGTGTAGCTCCTGCATCCCACCTGGGATGCATTCCTGGTTCACCATGTCATCTTGCTCACGGGCCTGGGGAGAGCAGAGGCTGAGAGCGGGGCCAGCCCCACTCCACTCTGACCAGATCACCCTGTCCTATCCCTGCCACAGGCTGTGGCCTGTTCCCACACTGTGCAGGCAGGGACCTGGGTGCTGCCAAGGATGGACAAGCCAACTCCTGCACAGGGGTCACTGCAGGACGCTGTCAGGAGGGCAAGTGTCCCCACGCCCTTCTGCCTCCACCAGGTAGGGAAGTGGATGCTGTGCCTATCAAAGGGGGGGCCAAATCCTGCGCACCCTGGGCCTCCTGGCACTGTGTGGGGCTGATGAGCACCAGGGCATGGAGCAAGGAGCTGGCTCTTGCGTCCCTCTGTGGCCCCTGCCAGAACTACACCAGTCTTGTCTAGCATGGATGCCAAGAGGTCGGAAAGAAAGGACAGCTCCTGCACAGCACCCCACCCCTTCGTGCCCCCAAGCCCACACTCTATGTGACAGGGAGCACCCAGTTTTTCATCATCCTGTCTCTGCCTGCGGCACTGGTGGTGCTGGCAAACGATAGGATGCTCTTAGTGCAGGACCACATACAGGTTACAAGGGTGTCCCTGACATATGCCTGAGCAGAGCCAGGATGTCCTGATGTCACCAGCCAGGGCACAGGGTGCCAGTCCTGGCCATGCCAGCACTTCTGGGATCCTTGTGGGCTCCAGGGAGAGGGAGGTGGAGAGGAACCCATACCCTGAGGTGGCACAGGGAAACCACGATCCCAACGCAGGTGCCACTGCAGGGAAAGGGCCTCAGGTTTGAAGTAACCAGCCAGGCAGTGGGACCACCATGCTGGCTGCTCGGGAGGTGTCCCAAAACAGCCAGACCTGGAGACAGCATGCCAGCATATCTGGATGGGGAAGGCAGACAGTGCTGAAAGGTGGCACAGGCCCATGTCCCCCATGCAGCCTTGTCCCATGGCTGGCAGAGCAGGAAGCTGGGCTCAACGGAGGCACCCTCTCCCCCAATGGGCAACACTGCACGACATCTCTGCAGAGGCTTCCTACTGCCATAAGACCCGCAATCCCCTGCAGGGTCATTGCCGCCATGCAGAAAAGCCAGACTGCACCCATTCCTTCCAGTCCTGCCAGCCAGCTCATCCTACCCCTGTACAGAGAGCTCCACAATGGCTGGTGAGCACCAGCCTTGCTCCACTGAGCCCCAGCCCAACAACGGCCAGTAGGAGAAACCCACACGGAAGGCTGCTGGGGGATCAAGGCTTCTGCCTGCACCAGAAAACTGATGCAGGCAGGATGAGCAGTGCACCAGGCACAGTGTGGGTACCCACAGACCTCTTGCCCACAGACCTCTTGCCTGCAGCACTTGTACCCAGGCTGCATGCTCAGGGAGGAGCCCGGGGCACCCTATCAGCAGCTCACCACTGCTGGGGGCACACTGACATAGCACAGCCCACCTGTGTCCCCATACCCCCGGAGACTCCACCTGCCCCAGTATTCCTGGGTGGGTGAACCCCGCATGCCCAGGAGCTCGTGTCCCAGGTAGGCTGACATAGGAACTCAAGGGAAGGGCAGGCAGGTCTTCAGTGGTCCTGATTCCCCAGCAGCTCCATGCTCACTCACCGCTGAACTGCTGGGCTCCTGGGCAGTGGGCTGCTCTGCAGCCCCTCCATGGCCACTCTCCTCTGGCCCGGCCAGTGCTGGTGGCTCTGCATCATCCTGCTGGCTGCTCTCCCTGCTCCTGGCTGTGTCCAAGGGCTCGGCAATGGCCTCACCACAGCTCTCCCCGCACCCTGCCAGGGCTGGCAGCTCGATGTTACCCCTCTGGCCGCTCTTCTCCCTCCCAGCCAGGGCTGGTGTTTCAGCATCATCCCTCCGACTGCTTTTCACATCCCCAGGCACAGTGCAGGACTCACTGCCGACCCTCTGCGTGCTCTGTGCATTCCCAGCCAGGGTTGCAGCTGGGTAGCAGCAAAGGCAGTGTTTAGGAAGGAGCTGTCCATGTCATGGGCTCTCCAAGGTAGCGGCTCCAGGACATGGGGATGATGCCTCACCTTCGATCTCCTCAGCCCGTAGCTTGCGGATGGCAGCTCGGATCAGCTTGCGCTCCTCATACTCACCTGCTGCCCGCAGCTGCAGGATGGAAAGACATGGGAGAGAAGCAAGGTCAGCCCCAGCACACACATGTACGGCCCTGGCACACGGATGCCCCCAGCACACAGGTGTCCCCGGCACACAGATACTCACCAGCTTTGTCAGCTCTTCCACATCGGTGATGGCTTCAAGCTGCCGGGACAAGGTGGCCAGGGCTGCCTGCTGCTCCTCCTCCAGGTGCCGGGACCTGCGTGGAGTAACAGTGGCTGGTGGGAGCTGCTGTGGGTGTTCGAAGTAAGTCCCCTCATAGGCAGCCAGCAAATTGAGGCAATGCCCCCCTGACACGCCAAGCCACTTGTCACTGGCTGCTCCCACCCTAATGCCCTTCCAAATCTGTCCAAGCCACGTGTGGCTGGACACTGGAAGCCACCATCCTCTGGGACAGAGGCAGGGGGTGAGTGGGAGCCTGGTCCCAGTCCAGACTCACCGTGGCCAGTTCTCCTTGTTGTCCTGCTGGTGGCTGCCACGTTCTGGGCGGAAACGCTTAGATGCCAGAGCCTCTTCATCCCGCTCCAGCTCCTGCCGCTGCAGTTCCCTGATGGCTGAGCGGATGCGGCGCCGCTCAGCCAGGTCCAGCGTTGCCTCCAGCTGGGTGTGACAGGTCTGGGCTCAGCACCAGCTCTCGCCACCGTGGTGCCACCCATGCTGCCACATCCATACAACGGGGCCATTTGTCTGGCTGGGCCCATGCACGTGCTGCTGGCACTATTAGGCCCCAGGGGAAGCGGGGCAGGATGCTGGGACCAACCGTGGCAAGGAGGGGCTTCCAGGTGGGCATGTTAGGAGCAAGGAAACAGGGCACGTGGTGTAGATGCCCACTGGTAGCCCACACAGCCTCCAAGGGTGGGTCCCCTGCAGCCCTACCCCACATGCCACCAGCACAGGGACAAGCACTCCTATCCATGCCAGCCCCTCCAACAGTGGGGGAACACACAGGAGAGTCTGTTCCGCTCCCACCCCCGCAGACCTCAAAAGGTGCTAGTTGGGGATGTCTCAGCACCGTACAGAGGAAGGGTTTCCCCGATCCCCCTAAAGCCCTCTCCCCTACCCTCACTAGGGGATTGCCAGCAGCTCTTGGAGCCAAACCTGTGAGCAGAATCTGTCCCAAATCAAAGTCCAGTCCTTTGTACATCAGAAGCATAGCCTCAACCTCACCACACCCCCTCCATGAAAATCTTACGGGTGCTCCTTAGGCCACCAAAGACCACTCACCAGGACTTGGCAGAGGCACCCAAAGCCCCAGTCCTGCCACTGGCCCAAGTGCTTTGAGGGGGGCCATGCTGAAGTGGGGGTAGAAGGCTGGATCCACAAGGAAAGGCCAACCAGGGCAGGCACAGGCCTACTGTCCTCCCACTGTCCTGCTGCGAGACATCAGGACTGAGCCGGTGCCGAGAACCCAGGAGGCAATTTCCCACAGAGCTCATTCAAAATAAACCCTGTGACCCACAACAGCTGCTGCCATCATCAAGCCCTGGCATTCTGGGAGCAGCCACAGCTGCAGCACAGGACAACAGCATCAGTCCCCTTCCTTCCCTTCCCACAGGCCACTGCCAGGCCACCCATCCAGGCTCTTCAGGTTGTGCTGCAACAGGAATCAACACTGGTCCCTCAGCCAGATCCAGTCAGAGCAGTGCTGAGGGCCTCAAACTACTGCCCCCACACAGAAACCCCCCGGCACAGAGGCCCCAGCAAAGCCATAGACCTTCATGCTCCTTGCTTGGGGTCTGGGGACCAGGGGAGGATATTTCCATCCCAGTGAAACCAGCAGGTATGGAGCTGCCACGTACCACCACAGTGGTAGCCAAAATTGTGCTCTTCCAGCCCCTACCAGTGCTGAGGCCCAGCCAGGAGCATTATCCTTCCCCAGCTGTGAAAACTCCAGCAGGATGCTTCACAGTTTGGACTGTCACCTCCAGGGCATCTCCCCTCAGCCAGCCTGGTGCAGAAGATGCACCTAACCCTGGGGACAGTCACTTGAAGCCAGAGTGCTCCCTCCCATCCTGGCAGGCCCTGCCATGCTGGCTCCCAGTGCCATCCCTCCCAGCACACTGCAGCCACTCGCCGAATCCCATAGCAGCCAGATTATCTGCCTCAGGGCTGGAGCTGGGGCCTGCAGCCCTTCATGCTCTTATCTGGAGCTGGCACCTCTGGTGGTACAAGGGCAGGGAAGTGTCTGGGAAGAGCAGGAGCCACTGTGCTGCCAGGACATGGGAATGTCAGGGAGAAAACCAGCCCCTCAGTCTACAGGGCCTCCCATTTCCCATCTATGCCTGCCCTACCTGGCCTTGGGGATGCTGCTGCAGGCAGACTGTCTGCAGGAACAAAGGCATCAAGATGCCTTTCCCCCTGCAGCTCCAGCTGAAGCCAGGAAGCCCAGCTCTGTTGTTCACAAGGTGGCAGCAATGGGCTGGGGGAGTGATGGAGTATAGTCCAGGCCAAACCGAGGGGCTGGAGGTGTTGGCCCGGTGGCAAACACAGCTCGCTGCAATCATGCAAAGGCCTTGAGGACAGAAAAACTCCTTCACCACATACCAAGAAGCCAAGCCCCTGGCCATTCCCCAGGCTGTGTATGCCTCTGCCCCAGCAGCTGGGTCAGGGTGATAGGGGGAAACAGGAGTAGCTGCAGGAGCTAGGAGTGCTGGAACAGGAGGATGTGATAGAACACAAGTCCCATGCACCCCAGAGCAGGGAGCATTCTGGCACTTGTGTGCTGTGCGACACCTGCCTGCTAGCTCCAGGGTCAGCTCTGCCTGAGAGGCTTCAGCTGGGATCTGACCTGCACCTGGGTCCTGGAAGGATACTCGCAAGAAAAACAGTGGCAGGACAGGAGAAAGAGCCTTGTCTCCAGCCCACATCAGCATGGACCTGGGATGAGGCAAATGAGTGGCTTTTGAGGTTCCATGGCCAGCAGCAAGGAGCAACGTGCCGGAAACCACAGCTGGAGCCAGGGATGGGAAAGGGCTGAGGGGCCCTTCCCTGCCAGCACAGGCAGGCCCAGGATTGGTACATGCCAGGGCCTCACCAGCCCTGCCCAGCCAGCAGCAAATTAATGGTTATGAGCAAACGCCCGCCTCGGCACACACACAAAGCAGCTTTGTAAAAAGGGTGCTGGCAATGCACTCTTGAGCTGCCTTCCTGATGATACCCAAGCACGGCAGTGGTGAGAGTCCCAGCACAGTAAGCAGCTCCTCAGGGAGTAGCCCTGCATTCACCCGGCTCCCCAGAGCAGCTGAGTACAGAGCACTTGGGAGGCTGGTGCCCAACCACAAGGAAACTACTCAGGGGATAGGACCTCAAGCACCTCCTGCAGCCCCAAGCTTTGCTGTCACGTTTGGAAGGAGCCATGGGGTGTAGCTGCCTCCCAGGCAGAGGAGAGCAGGAAGGACAGACAGGCAATGGGTACGTGGCAGGGATACAACACCCCTCAGGGCCATTGAAACCTTTCCCAAAGGCCACTGGCTGCAAGACGGGGACCTTATGGCCACAACTTTTCTCCAACCTGTCCTGCCTCTGCCTGCAAGGGGATTTGCATCCTGCCTGTCTAATTAATCAGGCTGAGATCTGGAAGGACGGGGTGAGGGAAGCACTGGGCCAGCAGACCACAGCCTGGAGCTCAGCACAGCCCTGAGCACTCAAATAACCCCCTCCTTCCAGACACCCAGCTAAAAGCCACCCTGCAGCAGCACCCACCACATCCCCTGCAGTTCTCTCTCTAGGTTCCTCAAGGCCTTAGTCACCTTCGTGCTACATCATAGGTTCATCCCAACTGGCTTCCCCCCTGGACTGGAGTACCAGCAGGCAGCTGGTGAGAGAAATGCATGGATGCCTATGAAAGGGAGATGGGGGTATAGCTGGGCAGCTCCCAGCACAGCAACAATCCCAGCATGAGGGCTGCAGGGACCTGCTTGCATACCCCAGCCTCCTTCTTCTAGGGACTCCAGGGATGTAACGCACTGCTGCCAAAGTCTCACTTGCTGGGAGACAGGAGGAGAGGAAGAAATCCAGAGCAGAGGGCTGGGAGAGCAAAGGAGCAGGGAGGAAGCGGTGGGAGAGGCAGTTTTCCCTTATATGGACTAATCCTCCTCCAGCTGATCGGAGCCAAAACCTAACCAGAAAGAAAAATAATTCCATCCCCACTTCACGTCAGCTTGGAGCAGGCTTTCCCCAGCCCAGGCACAGGGAAACCTGAGCAGGGTGCTCTGGTGATGCAAAGCCCCACCATGTCAAAGACAAAAATTCACCTACTTAGGCTGGCTAGAAATCAGCCACCACAGACCTGACACCCATCCCATCGCCACTCCTGGGGCTTCATTTCAGCCCAGAGACCTCAGCTGGGACATGGCAGGGCCGGAGCACTGGTAGTACGGGGAGAAAGCCCAGATGACCCATCCCTGCTCCTCCAGGACCCCACGCTGGCCCCAACGGAGGGCAGTGGGCTCCTGAGCTCAGGAACAAAGGGTAGGGCTGCGCCTTGTCGCCCAGGGCAGGCTGAGGACGGTTCATCAGGAGGATCTGGCAGCCCCTGCCCGGGGCCCGGCGCAGCTCCCGTGGCACCCAGACCCTTTCCTGTTCCCGCAGCCGCCCCTTCCCGGCTGACTCAGCTTCCTGCTGCCCCAGCGCCGGCCCGGGATCAGCCCCCGGGACACCAGGCAAGGCCCCGGCCCCGAGCCCGCCGGGCTAGAGGGGACTGGCGGAGCTGCCCGAGGTGGGCAGCACATTGTAAGAGATGCCCAGAACAGCCCTGGCTGAGCGGGTCAGAGCCCAGCGCCCAGAGTCCCACTTTCGGGCTCATCCCACTACGAGCCCACTTGGCTCCGGCAGCCGCGGGGCCACAGCTCCGCTCCAGTTCTTGCTCCCGAAGTAAGGGAAGTGCCTCAGACGTTGCTGCAGCAGCGGCTGCACAAGAGGCGCTGCCCAGCCGTGCGGACGCAGGCCATGGGGAGCTCCTCCCGGCACCAAGCCAGGACCGGGCACCAGAAGAGCAGATTCCCGAGACAGATGGCACCGGGAGGGTTGCGAGCAGGTAGTGGAGCCGGCATCAGGAAACGTCTCAGGAGGGAGCCGCCGGCCAAGGCGATGAAGCCAACAGACAGACGGTACAGCCGGAGCGCGGGTGCGAGCAAAGGGCCGAGCGTGGCCAGTGCTGAAGGGCCGGAGGCTCCGGCGGCTCCGGGGCAGGGCGGCGGCTTGTGCTAGGCGCTCACCGGTGCCCAAGGCTCCAGCCCAGCCCGGGCTTCCCTCAGGTGCCGCTGGCCGGGATCCCCCAGCACTGCCCCAGCTGAGGGAAAGCGGCAACTCCACCACCCGCGGAGGCGCGGACAGGCCCAACGCTGCCGCTGAGCCACGGGAGCCAGCGCGGCCGCCCCTCCCCCGCGGCGGGTCACAGAGCCAGGGCAGGCAGAGCGACCAAGGGCTGCGGGCAGCGCGCGCCGTGCCCCGGCCCAGCCGCCGCTGGGACTCACCAGCTTCCGCAGCGCGCCCTCATCCATGCCGAGCAGGCTCTCCTGTGACATCTCGCCGCCGCCACGGACCGGCAGAGACAACAAAGAGCTGCCGAACCGGCGCGCCCCGGCCCTACACTACACCACACCACACCACACCGCACCGCACTGCACTGCACTACGCTCCCCTCCCGTCCGGCCCGCGCTCCTCACAGCACGACCCCGCCCCCCCACGCGCCCGCCACGGCCCCCATTGGCTCTTCTTGCCGGGCGGGAGTCTCTGGACCAGCCACGCCCCGTCTGGCCACGCCTCTTCACGCGAGGCCACGCCTCCATCAGCCCCGCCCCAATTTGCCCCGCAACGCCCCTCCCGCCGCAGTGCGTGGCGGTATTACCGCCCCTGCAGGCTCCTGGTGGCCGACCCGTTACCGCCGATGTGCCCCGGAGTCCGGCCTGTACCTGCCCCTGCTTCTTTTCCTGCCTCAGTCACTGCGCCTGTTCCTGCTCCCACTTCTGCCCCTGCTTCTGCCTTAGCCCCTGCCCTTGCCCCTGCCCCAGCCCACAGGAGAAGCTGCTGGTTTCTTCTCACAGGGAACAAGGGATGGGGCAAAAGGAAACGGCCTCAAGCTGCACAAGGGAAGGTTTAGACTGAATATCAGGAAAAATTTCTTCCCCAAAGGAGTCGTCAGACATTGGAACAGGCTGCCCAGGGCAGTGGTGGAGACACCATCCCTGCAAGTGTTCACACACTGTGCAGACGAGGCCCTCAGTGCCATGGGTTAGTGGTGGCCTTGATAGTGCTGGGGTAACAGATGGACTTGATGATCTTAGAGGTCTTTTCCAACCTGACTGATTGTATGATTCTATGACAGCTCCTTCCCAAACAACTGCTAAAGCAAAACCCTCTAAGCACTGTGCCTCCCAATGGGCCTTTCCTATCCCTCTGCCAGTCTCAGAAGTGACACAATCTTCACTTGCTGGATGATTGCTGTGTGCCAGATGTGCCACACAGAGGTCTGCACTGCCTGCAGCTCTGCTCATTACACAGTCCCTCGGCTGAGGTTGTGCCTGGGGAGCTGGCACACCTGTCAGGCAGTGGCTGGCAGCAGCATTCATGCCTTTGGGGTGTGGGTGTCCCCACTGGCAACCTTGAGCTGGTGGTGACACAACTGGTTTGCAGGTAGCATGGCTGGCTGCACTGATGTTGGGCTTCCTGCACAGAACACCTAGCTGCAGAAACACACTGAACTGTGATGATAAAGCATCCTTGGATGCACAGCTCTCAGCATGTGCAATGGTATTTATCCTGCCCCTGCTCCTGCAGGTCTGCACCTCTCCTGGTTTCATTCACTCCAAGTAATGACCCAGTCTCATCCTTGCAGACACACCACAAAGGGCTGGTGCAACCTGCAGCCCACAGCCCTGGTCAGTTCCATGCACACCCCGTGGGACTCTCCACGGCAGCTAGGGGTGCGTGCTTCCAGCCAAGTGCAGCCTCGGAGAAAAAGACATTCTTACTCCCATGGAAATGGAGCAAGGAGAGATTTCCAACCCTCTCAGTGAGCACAAGGGGGTGTGGTACCAGGCCTGGCTCTGGGAAGAGCAGGGTGGGCTGCCGGCCGGCTGCTGCCCCGCGCATCCAGCGTGCGCGGGGAGGATGGGATCCCACCCGCTGCAAAAGCCACAGGGCTGCCATGAGAGGGCGCAGGCGGCAGATTCCCCTGCAGATGGGACAGTCACGGGTGCCTTGAGCTCCTTTTGTAGGTACTACACGGAATGCTGAATACCCGTGATGGAATTGTGCCAGCATGTGTCTGGGACTGGTCTGGAGCAGGGGCAGGGATTACCGGCCTGACTCAAGGATGGAACAATGCAGACCAGTGTAGGGACCTGGCAAGGAGATTTCAGTATCTTTTGGGCCCATGGGCCTTCAGACCCACAGCAGTGCAGGGCTGCACAGGCTGCTGGACCCTGGCAGTGGGAAGAGTCCTGGGAGCACGCAGCTTTCTCAGCCTTGCCCCTCCTCCCTTTGGAATAGCTGACACCCACAAACCTGCATGCTCCCGATTCTTCCTTCACCCAACACTGTGATTGCTCCCCACAGCACACATCAGCTGTACCTGGCTGGCCCCACCTCCCAGAGAAAGGCAGGGAGGGGGACCTGTCACTCAGCCCTGGCTGACAGCAGCTGAACATGCCCATGGAAAAGAGGGAGGAGGAGGATGATGATTTTTGCTTCATCACACTGCTCTTTGCCAATGGCAAATAGCCTGATGCTGTCACTCGTTTTCTGACACCAGGGCAGTTCCCATGGAGCACCCTGCTATTACAGTCAATAACACCACATCATGCTGGCCAAGTTTTGAGGCTCTCAGACGTGCTTCCCTGGGCACCAGTGCCCAGCTCCCACGCAGGTGAGAAACTGACTCTGTGAGGTTGCAGCTCTCTATGCCTCCTCCTCTCCCTTATGGAGATTGCACCCTTGGGTGTAATGTGCCAAGATCTTCCTGGACAACAGGTTCCTGGGTATCATGTAGCTGGGTTAGTGCTGAGAGTGGAATGAAGACAGGCCAGAGCAGCAGGACCTGGGGGTGGATGTAGGGCTGTCCAATCCCAAAAAGGTGGCAGCACCGGGGGGGGGGGTGGGGGGTGTGCACCCCACTGAGACATGGCAGGACAAGGGATGAATAAAGAGCTGTCCCCCAGCTCTCCCCATGAGGTGTGGATGGAGGCTGGGCAGGACAGGGTGGGTGGCCAGAGAGGACACATAGGAGAATGTCTATGAAGAGATAGGACAAGCAGTACAGCTAGAGGTGGATGAGGACAGCATTACAGCAGCTCTGCTGTGGCCAGACCAGCCACAGGGACCATCTGCCTGCACAGAACTGGTGTACTGGTGCCATTTGGTTAGGACAGGGCACTTGTGGCAAAGCACGTGTGCCCATTTCCCAAGTGTGATTCACGTCCTGCTGGGAGCCAGGGCAAGATCGGGTGTGATGGATTCCTCACATCCTGCTGCTGGGCAGCCTCCTGCCCTGGAGGTGCTGCATCACCCAGGATGGGATGGAACCATGTGACAAGGGAGGTCTCATTTCTGGGTCACCACAGTGCCTGTGGAGGAGCAGTGATGTTGCAGGCACATGACTACAGTTGTACCTGTCTGGCACATAGGAAAACCAGCATGCAGAAAGCACACACTGTTCTCTATGAGCTAAAAGCAATTTGCCCCACATGTGGCTCTCCAGGACTGGATCTCTTTTGTGCCTCTATCTGCACACAAGGAAGTGAATGGACAGATTTGTCCATCTGTCTCCTGGCTCTAGTCTGTGTGCTCCTGCTGCCCACAGAGGTGTGGGCACCCTGGCCGAAGGCTGGGGGTGTGTTTCAGGCAGCTGTGACATGCTGGGCATTGGTGCACATCTCACATCCTGCTGTGACAGGGATCTGACTGCACTGGTGCCACACTGCAAACAGGAGTGGCCAGGTGCTCAGCCCTCTTGGGGCAAATGCCATGCAGAGGAAGGATCCTGCACTGCATGTGCAAGTGCTAGATCAGCCAGCACATCCTCTCTGCTTGCACCATGCCCACCCTGGTCTAGCTCATGTCCTGCTGCGGGGCTGCAGCACAGGCACTGAACTCCTGCCTTGGCTAGTAAGAGTTAAACTCCAGATGAATGAATCCATTGCTTGGATTTTTTCCCTCTGCTCACCTTTGACCCTTGTCCTGTGCAGAGTCCCCTGGGATCCTGTGAAGCAAGCACAGCCTGTCCCACCCCCTGCCCTGGAGAAGGAGCCAGCAAAGGACCCAGCAGCATGTATGAGCTCCTCTCCCAGGGGCTGTCCTGCGGCACCACTACCACCATGGCAGCCTGAATCTGCTCCTGTTGCAGTGCCTCTGACACTGCCTGGGGACCTCTCTGCCATGAATCCACCTTGCCTACAGTCCCAAGAGAGGGAAACACGATCAGTCCTCAGTGCTGCAGGAGCCCAGCAGTCCAGGGATGGACCACGGTGTTGTGCAGCATCCTGGTATCATCCTGGTATACAGGACATGGCTATAGGCAGGACGCTGCCAGGAGCAGAAAGTGCCTGGAGGCAGAGGCTGGAGTGAAGCAGCATCTGCTCAGGACTCCACCCTTGAGATTGTAGCCTACTCCTGGGCTTTGGGCCCAGGGGACTGGAGTGCTTAAGGACAGTCAGGGTCTTGCTATCAGCATCTCCAGCACTGACAGGGCTGCCACCACTGTGAAGAAGAGTGGGCATCTCCATTCTCTGCTCCACTTCCAGATGGATCTGCCCATGGCAACATGTGTGCCCAAATTGAGCACATGGTCCCTGTCCTACTAGGTGCCCACAGGAGCGCTGTATGGCCTCACTCCCTGCACTGCTGGCAGGGAGCTTGCTGCAGAGCTCCAACCCTGTGCAGCCAGTGCTGCTGGGATAGAGAACTTCTCCCCCCAGCCTTCCCAGCCCCCCAAATGTTACTTGTCTGCTTTTCCTTCTTCTGAAGGGTTGTAACCCTCCCAAGGTATGGGGGCACTGACACACAGGGTCTCATCCTGCTATGCTTTGCACCTAGAGTAGCTGTGGGAGCCAGGACACATGGAGACCATAGCTCCTGGCCATCTCAAAATCACTTGGAGCTGGAGAGAAAGACTTCTGTGCTTTTGGACCAGAGAGAGGCTCTAGCTCAGCCCCAGAGCTGGGAGCTTGCATAAGGCCCTGGCTGCGTGTGCTGGAGAGGGAGACTGCTTCAGTATTTCCACAGGCAGGACATTCCTAAGAGGTGATCTGTCCTTCTCCAGCACCCTTCCCCCCCCCCCCCCCCCCCCCGCCTTTCCAATTTGTCACACTGAGCGAACAAAGTTATTTTTTCCCCTTTTGGAACACCTCTAGAGCCCATAAATCACAATATTGAGATATGCTGTGGCCAAGAAAGGAAGGGTTTGGAAAAAGGATGGGGGGTTCAGGAAAAATGCCACTCCTGGTAACCTACTCCTAAGAATCCCAACCTCCAGACACCATCAAACATGCCAACCCTTCCAGTGGTTTCCAGAAGACTTCACAACAGCCACCTTGCCTTTCCAAAGACCTTGCCTGTCAGGGTTTTGGCCATCAGGTTGCTGAGGGGGAGCCAAGGAATCAGTTTTTCAGACTGCCCTAAAATCTGGCTTCATTCACAAGCTGTGTGTTAAGAACAGGGTGACTGTTGTTGCAGGAATGGGTTTAGGGTAGGTCCTCAGAGTCTAGAGGAGAGACAAAAAGTGGCACTACTGTGCCATGGGCAGAGGTGGCCAGACCCCCTGGACTCCCCAGGTCCTCTCTGCAGCCTCATGCCAAGGCAAACAGACCATTTATCCCAGAGCAGCAAATTGCCTTTGCAGAGGAAGATGCAGCACCAAGCCCAGGGCTACCCTGGGTTCTGCAGCCCCAGTGAGGAGCAGTGTCTCCTCCAGGGCTGAGGACAAACCTGCTGCAAACAGCCCCAGAGGGGCTGCAGGAAGGTGAGAAGCCCAGGCCCCTTGTGCCTCACTGCTCAGTGGCTGCTGTCTTGTGGGCCCCCAACAACATGGAAACAGCATCACAGTCGCCAGTGCCACATTGTTCCAAGCACTCTGGAAGCTGTGCTGGTACTCAGTCCTAGTATTGCTAATGAGCTAAATCAGGCTCTGACAAAGGGCTGCACCCAGTGGGTCATGTCCTGCCACCTGGTGTGAGGCTTGGCTGCGTGTCACACCTCCAGGCTTCTGACCCGTGCTTCAGGACTATCATGTCCTTACCGACCAAGAGGCTGAGCCTTGCTCTGCTGCTCTCTGGTGACAGCTCTGGTTGCTTCAGCACCAGTCCCAGCCACAGGCCTTTCTGTATCGTTTGCCATGTGACCTATTTTAAGACCAGTCTTTTTTGTGATTACATTGTCTCCACATATTCACTCGAATCTCCCCTGGAACAGACATAAGGAATTAAGGAAATCTGGCAAAATATTTCTGAGTGTGTGTGTGCTCTTGGGGCTGCTCCTCCCCAGGACCATCCTTCTCCTCTCCCGGGGCTCAATGCTGCATCCTCTTGCACTACCCGAGTCTTGCAGGCTCCCTGTGAGGGCACGTCTTGGCAAAACTGGACCTTCTGTGTGCAAAACATCAAATGTTTTCCTAGCAATAAATCTCATCAGTTACTGTTCTTTTCCATTATTTCTACAGTTGTTCATAGACTATTCTCCTATGCATTGCTGTCTTGACTACTAATATCCTTCTTCACCCCCTTGCTCTGCTCAAGCTCAAATATGAAAGCTGTAGGTTGGAGACCCTCTGTGCAGGGCATGAGAGTCTTATGGCTCTGTTTCCTCGTCTGGTCTAGACAGCTTATATAAGAAAGAACTGAACAGCTGCCTGGTAAGGAGTCTTCTCGACCCAGCTGTAACTCTGCCAAGTCTTGCACTGGACTCTTAATCCCTGTTGGTATGTCTAGTCTGCTGCAGGCAGGCTGAGTTACGTTGCATTAAAATGCCCTGTCCATGTACAAAAAGATTGCTAGCACACCATTTGGCATTTCGTATGTGGTCTCAAATTCAGTTTGGAGATGGAAGCTTCATTCATCCACTGCAAAGCTGGTACAAGCTGGTCCTTATCAAGCAAATGATTCCACCAGCACCCTGTTGCTCTGCTGAATCCATGAGGTGCTTTCCTACCCTTTCCTTTTCTGTGGGTCATTCTTGCAAGACCCAACTTCAGTCATTAAATTGGGGTCATCTGTAGCTCCAGAATGCACAGAGGTCACAAACCAGCACTGTACTCCTTGGGATTCAGTCACAGCTGACTGTTGCACTCCAATCCAACAGCAGATCCTATGCTTCAGTGATTCCAAGCTCCTGCTCCAGTTACCTGGGATGCAAACAACTTGGACACAGACTAGGACCTGAGTTCTTCACTGCCACTACACCAGAGAGACTGTTACCTGCAAAGGTGATTACAATAGATCTCCTTCAAAGAAGTTATTGGGAGTGACTTTGGAGTAATTTTTATCTTCCATCCAAAGCAAAGGAACAGGAAGGATTTATCTGGCACTGCAAAGAGGAACAATGAACCTTACTGCAGGAATGACAGCCTTCCTGGCATCAGATACCTCACAGCACCCTCTAAGGCCAATGGACTCTTCCTAGGCATATTTCCAAATCTACCTATAAAAGGTACTGGGGATTTTATGCTAGTAGTTTTGAATGCTGCAGTTTGCTCTCTGTTGAGGAGTTTTGCTACTTTGACATCCCCACAGACACCTCTTGAACACCAGCCATGTTTCCATACACATACAGCAAAACACACTGTATATAACCCAGCTAGAAATATGTGACCAACAGCTACTGCCTGCTACTACATGATTTCTTCACTCTGCTCATTGGTATGATGGCACATACAGAAATCTTATAATAACCTTTCACAAAACCTCTGACTTTTCTTGCAAGTTGTGCCCACATTTGGAGGCCCTTCTTACTGTATCTTTTCCCTTGAGGAAGATGCTCTACCAGCCACCCAAAATGTGCCCCATTCTTGCTCCCACTCCTGCAGCTGTGATACAAGACAAAAAACAGCTGTCACAAAATAAAGCTTCTCCTGATCCACTCACAGCATTTATCTTTCATTCTTAAACACGTACATGCCTTCGCCATCCTACAAATCAGTAAGTTGCTGTTACAAGTTTTTCTCTTCTCCCAGTACCAGTTGTTTTCTGGCCCCAGGTACACATGATAAAGTGAACCTAACAGAATGATTAAGGGTATCAGCAACATTCACTGAGATCATAAAATGGATCAAAGTCTCAAGCTGATGTTACAAAAACCCCCTCACAATTCTTAAGATGCTCTATGGACCTCCCTAACCACCCTTGTAAATACAGTGGGTACTTACAGACTGGCCACTCAGAATGCACCATGGAACAGATGCTGCCCCATACTAATCTGTGCTGCTGAAAGCAAAAAAGTGGACAGCCAGTCCTGCCAACTACCACATGCAATAAGGGCACCATCACTCCAGGTCCCTGTGAAGGACATGACCTCTCAGTGGCAGCAGGGATCTCCAGCTGATCCAAAACTCACTAGCTATGAGTATGCAACAGCAGGCTGGGATTGTAGATTGTCAGCTGAGTGTGCTTCTCCATGAATGCTGCACACTATTGCTCCTATCCCTCAGTTGTCTGGCCTCAGCTCCTGCATCTTTCTCCTTGTTTCAGGGAAGTACTTGCTCAGAAGATGTCCAGCTCCTATCAGTTACCAGCACTGCTAAAAACAAGCTATCCTTTGCTTATCTGCATAACTAAGAGCTGGTGCCTGCTTGTTCTAAAACCCACAGCCTGGCAGCCTGACCTCAGCTCTGTCATGGGCTCAGAAATAGGAAGAGCAGGGCCAGCCCCCTGTGTGCTCTGATGGGAGCCCTGCCAAGTTGGAGCCCCCAACATCCTCACCACAGGCTTGCACCCCCACTCTCCCTGGTGGATCTCTGGACCATGAAACCAGCACACAGCAGAGACCTGGGTGTAAAATAGGACACTTCTCCACAGCAGGAACTACCCAATGTGCCTGAAAGCCTGCCAGGACTACAAAACCAATGATACCTTTGCCAAACCAGAGGGAAGATGAACCTCTTCACAGACTGCACAGCTTTGGAGAGCCTCAAGAAGTTCTCAGGGACAAGCCCCAGGTGTGGTAGAGAGTCCACACTGCCTGTTTCCCACCACTCTGTGGGATCCTCATGTTGCGTGGCTTCTGACATCGCATGGCCTCTATTGCAAGGGCACGTTGGTCCTGCCAAGTGCCCCCTTCTCTGCACAGCCAGTGCAGGTGGGACAGGGAGGCTCTGCTTTTGCCTTGCCATTGTCCCATCCTCTTCCAATGTGCACTTTTCCCATCTTCCTTGTTCTCAGTGGAAAAGTCTGTCAGACGAAATGCTATTTTTCAGGATTAACCAAGGATAAACTGTCTTCCTCCTCCCCTTTTCTATGACTGGATTGATGCCTTAGTCATATGTAAACAGATGACACAGTGGGGGGAAGCCCTCATCATACCCAGAGCTCGAACCATGTAATCTGCAAAGAATCAAATCTCTGTGAGCAGATGAAGGACTATCTTAGAGCAAAATATTTAGATTCTATGGAATACTGGCCAATTACAATATTTTTCTTCAAATAAAACATTTACAAGAACACTGAAATAAATATTTGAGAATACAATTTGCCAAAGCCCTGACTCATTCCTGACGCAATAGTTTTCTCTTATTTTTCAGGCAGCTTCCACATGTCGGGTTTGGAGTCGGGATGGCTTCTGGTGGCACTGAGGTGCACTGACAGGTCTGGTTGCACATGTCCCTGCTGCCTGCAAGTGGCTGAGCTCCTCCTGGCAAGGATCACCTGGCTTGAGTTAAATACCTGTGAGTGCTGCAGAGTCTGTTGTGAGGTCTGTGAGATGTAATGCCTTGAACTGAAAAACACACTGCCAGCAGCAAACTGGGGAAAGGCCTGTGGCCTTTCTCCCTGGGAAGTGGGAGGAGAGGACACTTTATGACCTTCCTCCTTCTTCCAGACTCTGCAAAGGGATGTGGATACAGATGACATTCCTTAGAAGGTCTTTTCTGAGATTCAGATGAACTGTGATGCTAATTTGAGCTACACTGAATGTAGACTTTGTCATGGAACTTGTTCAGTGGTGCTGGGGGTCACATCCCATCCCCCTGGCTGCAGTAGCAAGGCAAACCCACTCACATGGCCACAGCATATTTATTATCCTGATGCTGGCAGCATCTGATCTGATGTGCACTGGGGCCAGCCAACCACATGCTTTGCTTTGCCCTCTATTGTGCCCCCATTTCCCGCTGACATATAAGCAACCTACCCCAGTTCTTTCCCCCTCCTACCGGCTCCCCAGCCAGCTCAAATTCTTATAACTTTGCACCTTCACTCAGTAATTCCAGCCTGGGTGAGTCAGGCCTCACTGCCGTTAGGCACTCTCCATCCAGGACAGGTCTGACACAACCTCTCACCCCTTGGGTTGCTTCTTGCTCTGTTTGCACAGCTCCAGGTGAGGGCTGGAACCCCCCTTAGCTTCTCCACTCTTTGCAGTGCCCAACAGTCACGCCTCCATTTAACCTCAGGCTAGGCCAGCTATCTGCCAGCAACTCAGAGAAAGCTCCGGGGAGACCTTACAGAGTACATGAAAGGGGCCTATAAGAAAGACGGGGAGAGACTTTTTAGCAGGATGTGTTGTGATAGGACGAGGGGTGATGGTTTTAAACTAAAAAAGGAGAGTCTCAGGCTGAACATGAGGAAGACATCTGTTATACTGAGGGTGGTAAAACACTGGTATAGGTTGTCCAGAGAGGTGGTGGATGCAACATCCCTGGAAACATTTCAGGCCAGTCTGGATGTGGTACTGGGTAACCTTCTCTAGGTGAAGATGTCTCTGCTCATTGCAGGGGGGTTGGACTCAATGAGCTTTGAAGGTCCCTTCCAACCCAAACTATTCTACAATTCTACAAAGTCTGCATTAATGTCATTAATGCTGGTATTTTCCTGTTTCAACTGCTGCCACAGCTGCTGCAGTATCTTAGTTGACTTTCAGCACATGCCAGAGACAGTCTCTTTTCACTGGCTTTCACATACCTACTATCACACATGCCTGTAGAAAATGTGCCACTACCACACTGTCTGAGCCTACAGATCTTGTCAGCTCTTCCTTGTCAGGTCAGGTTAGGTGGGGAGAGGGGAAAGAAACAGTGTGGAAAAGACACACAGGCAAACCCATCTTTACAGAGCAAAGGTCTTTGTCTTCTTTAAATGCTTAGGCTCATGTAAGAATAGAACATATATTGTCCAGTTCATTAGTACAGGACAAAGTCAGAGCCCATGAAGCAGGGGATCCCAGGATGTACTGAACAAGCATGGTGACACTAACAGGATTACAGGATTGCTGAGGATCGGCTAAACCATCACAAGAAATGATCCAAGTGTGCTGATGAAACCTTTCCAGTGTTTCTTTCTCTTAATGAAAATAACCATGCTTGGACGAAAGGTCTGAGTGACAAGAACAAATAACTTCAGGATGAACTTGCTGGAAAAAAAAAGCCATTGCCCCCACAGCTTCTTTTGATTTTTGCTTTCCTCCTGACGACCAGGCTTCCTGACAGTCCCTGCTCAGGCTAGGGACAAATCTACAGAGCTGTGCACTGACACAGTGCTGACTGACAGCTTTTTGCTAGTCTGTTTCTGTAGTGCTTTTTCTCTTCATACCACCTCTTGTCTTCATGTTGACAATCCTCAGACTGACCAGCTTTCAACTAATCATTACATGCCAGAGAAGATGCACCTGTAAAGTCCCCCTCATTCTCTCCCACCAAGGCAGCCAAGCTCATCTTTGATGTCTATTTCACGTAGTGCAGAAGGGCAATCTGGAGTTTTGGTGCACTTTGTACCTGTCTGCATCTAAAATTTGGGGAGATGAACATCTTCAGAGATGACATAAAACGTTTAACACAAGGTAGTGTTCACAGCACACACTAGAAGCAGCAGCTACCTATTGTCAGTCACCACTGAGAGATGTCTTAATCGGAAGAACCTGTAGAGCCTTGCTCCCTACTGAGCACTCCCCAACCATGTTCTGTACCAGATGTGGTTGTATGGGTGTTCATCTCTTCATTCTTATCACAGCTTAGTCTACTCAGATGTTATTTCTAAGAGGCACCCACACATAAGTTTTCCATAAGGTTTTTCACTACAAGATCATTTTTGTTTGTTGCAGCTTTGCCAAACTGAAATTATTTGAGCTGCCCATGTTAGACACATCCATCAGGCTGGTTTAAAAAGATGCTCGGAACTGAATAAACCCAACAGGTGACATAGTCCACATATTGCAAATAAAGGAAAACTATTTACTCATGAAAAAAATAATTCTGCAAGTTAGTCAACTTTTTAAGAAGCCTGCACCCCTTCTCATGTTGGTAGAAGCCTCTAGAAATGTCTTGCAATCACAGCTTAGAAAGAAAGAAGCCTGCAGGCTTCAGTCCTTTTCAGTATCCATGTGGAAAACCATCCAGACAAGGCCAAACTCTGACAAATGATTGGTTCATGCCATTTGCAACTCTTGCAAGTGTGGCAGCTGAATTCTTTCAAGATGTTATCATCACTCTTCTTCTACTAGCTTCTTGTGGGCTCCTCTGCAGGTCATTCTCACAAAGACACATGGTATTTTCTGTCTTGGGCCAGAGGTTATGCAATAATGCTATACTGACATTTTACATTTTCTTTCATGTCTGTTAATTCCATTCTTTGCTTAGTTCGTTAATTAAAACTGGACTCAGGACAGGATGAGCATGACTGGTAGTGGAGGATTCTCACCATCCACCATTCTGCTGACAATTTCCTGCTTCTCACTTCAAGAGGTCGCCCTGCTCTCATCTATTCTTATCCTTTCCACTCTCCTGTAAATTAATTTACAAACTCACTTCTGACAGCCAACATCTCACTGAGACTGGTACCCAGACCAAAAGAATGAATTTAAATACATGGTGTCCTGTGACTTTCCCTAGAGACAAAGAAGCAAGAGGCTGACACCTGGCACTACAGAAAAGGTCTCTGAACTTTTATGCCTGCCATACACATTTAGATGCTCACACTGGAACATCTTGGTCTGCATATCTTGCAAGGACTGACTCAGTGACTGCTCATTAAATGACTGTTCCATTAGATCTCCCAGCGTAGGAGAAAATGATACTTTCATCAGGAAATTGTTCTGCTGCTTGACATGAATGACAGGGAGGCTGGACAGACGTAATTATGAACACAGAAACTGGACTACCCCAGGTCACATAAGGCAGAACTCCTTACTAGGAAAAGCCAGGGAAAACCACTTGTTTCTTCTACATTCTTGACTTCAGGTATTGTGTTCTTGTATTGCATTGAGTTGATCCTGAGATTCAACTCATGCCCAAAACAAGGCAGAATGTTTTGATGAATAATGCAACCCTTCTCTGGGAGACAGGCACACTCCATTTAAAGAAGACCTTATGCTGTTTTGAGGGAGGAGTGTATTTCCTGGCTGGAAGTTTCAGAGAGACAGTCAGATGGAATCAGGCAGCTGACCCAGTGTGTGGCACCACACAAAGGAATGAACCAAAAAACTGTGAGCTAACATGATTTCACAGCTCATTAATGGAAGGTACTTTGAAATTCCTTCTATAATTTCAGGATCTATGCCACTTCAGTCATCAGGGCCTGTAACTGCACCATAACTTCTTAAAAGAAGTATCTCAAAAGTGAATGCTTAGTAGAAAAAAGGACACTTCAGCAACTTCTGTCACAACATGTATGGAGGACCTTGTACTCAAGAGTGTCAGATGCTATTTTTTCCTTCCAGAGTAAAGGAATGACCTGAGAATTACTGGTGTTCTCAGATTTATTTCTTACTGCCTGCAGTGGTTACGTCACTCAGCCAGGGAAAACCTCATTTCTACAATGCACAGGTTTGCATTTTTTTATGTGCATGAACACAGCATAAAGCCACTAAAAGTTAACTCGGGAAACCTCACAGGAGTGTAGAAAAGACACTTGGATACAGTCTTAAGTACACTTGTCTGGTGCAGGATATAGTACTCGCCACTATGGCAAGTCACCCATAAAATACTGGCTTGGAAGTCTAGTTTCGTAAAAATTAGGGGAGACAAGGAGTAACTGTTGATTCAAGACCCACACAGGTGTTAGAAGCAGTTATCTCCAATTTTTAGAACAAGGACTACTTAAATAAACCATTCACCAACCTCAGGCTATGGCCTAGGTTCCAATGCAAAGAGGCTGAGCAAAATAGCACACCAGACTAAGGACCCAGCAAACAGTCTACAGGACTGCATGGGAATGCTCACTCTCCAGCCTTGAAACACAAAATTTGACCAGTGTGGTGGGATGAAAAGACTAGTTTTACAAGGGGATTATTTCAGAGTAAGAAACTCAAACTCAGCCACGGGTTGAAGAGCAGTACAGTTTGCCTCAAGCTCCACAGGTACAAGCTGCACAAACCACCAATCTACAGGTCATTTATCTGGGAAGTTATGTGCTGCTTCCTACCGCAACAACAGCCCCTCAAGGGTGAGAAGTATTTAAGAAGCCAGTCTTATTCTGCTCATTTGTGGAAGCTGGCTGCAGAGACCCTGGTGCTTACAGCAAAGCAGGGAAACGGTGCTGGCAGCAGACGGAAAAAAAAGGCAAGTTGCCTGTCATAATCCTTCCAACAGAGCGATCTATAACTGTTTACACAAGTATGGAGAGAGAGTTTCCAAGATGAAACAGCTGCCCCAAAAGAGGGTAATGTGAATTTGTAGTGTGAAGACTTCCAACTTCCATCTCAAAAGCACTAAGGAACTCAACAATTTGCAACAGTGGCACATTTGCACAAGCAAAAACAGCGTATGATCTCCCCATCCATAGACAGACGGGTTCCCACCAAAAAATAGCTCTGCTTTGGCGCAGGTAGAGTTATGGTGTTATCCAAATGCTGTCTGCAGAAGGTAAATGAATTTTGGTATTCCTAGACACAATATCTGGCAACTCAGAGGGCAAATGAACAATCATATAATTCTTTCAAGACTTGGGCAAGAAAGACCCAAGAGCAGAAGTCAGAAACATGTCTGAAACCTACTTCACAACAGCTATTGCAAGTGTAAAAATTAAATTTTCATTTCATTTCTGAAAAAAAAAAGTGAAAAAGACCTGGAATTCAACACCATGGAATGGTGGGATGGAAAAGAGTAATTTTCTGTTTGGAACTGGCCAAATAAAATGGAACTACAACGTACTTGTCTTCTCCCAAGGGCCAGATGGAAAGGACTGGCATTCTGTCAGCAAGTCAGATCCCCCAGTGTCCAACTGTTCCAGACAGCTGCACTATGCTGTTGTTGTCAACCCCTTCAATCTCAGGAAGCATATACTTGTTCCTTCCTGAAGGCAAAGTATGATGATGAGGCAAAGTATGATGATGAGACAAAGTTCCTGTTAGGCAAAGAGGAGATACCAGAGTGGCAAAGGCAGCAAGCCTGACAAGACATACAAGTTCAGGTTCATGTTCCTTAGGAACATGTATCTGAGTAGTTACTTTGCCTGTACACTGATGGGATTTATATTGCTTTTGAACATGTGCTTCCGATATTGACTGCAAAATGATGCACATGAGATGATGATACAATCTTTAAGAGACTCATACAGATACTTTAAATTGTCATAAACTAAACTGCACTTGAACACAGTTGTTGGCAGTAGCTTTCCTTTCATGCAGTTTTGATGTTCTGCTGTGCACAGCTTTTCAGAGATAAGGCCTGAAGAGTCACTGCATGCATGTTTGCAGTGACTTTTTGAGGACTACACACATGCACACACACACACAGAATGCCCTGTCAGCAGGAATAACACAACTTGTGGGCTCTAAGAAATCTTTAGACCTGAACAGGTTGAACTGAGAATGAACAGAACTAAATGCAGTGCTAGGAAGCAAAGTTCTGGGGTCAAAGCTGCAGACTCATCAGCTCTGGTTTGCTGGGGACCCATTTCACACAAACACACGGACTAGAAGGTACTGCAAACAAAATCGGAGGCAAGCAACTTAAAGACAAACTCGGATTTTAGTCATTCATGATTAATAGAACGTTGAATTTAACTTTTCACTTCCTAGCTTAGATATACTGCACCAGTTTCTGCACAGACTGAACTCCTTCAGATTCTGGATCCTTAGTTTGGATTCCTATTATCTGAGGCACAGGAGATGCAGCCATCTTGTTTTACAGTCCATTACAGAAGGAGAATATGGTATGTATTTTCACTGGGCAAATCAAGCGTTCAGCAAAGTATTCTTGGCCTTCAGGATTCCTGGGTTCAGCCTGTGGTTTGGAGGGGAATAAGCAAAGGAGCCCGACTTTGCTCAATCCCTTCGGATTTCAAAATGAATCAGAGGCATCAGATTGAAACAATAATGAGTTTCTCTGCCCAATTAATATGTTTCCTTAAGCACGGGCACAACCAGCAGCTTCTCCTTAACGACTTCCCAGAGCTTTCACCGGCTGTACTTGCCGCCGGCTGCAGGCACCAGCCGCCCTCTGAAGTCCGTGCACGCTGCAGGCCAGCAGCCGGTTTCAGCGGCTGGGTCTCTCCATCCGGCTGCGTCCCTCTGACCGAGTCACGGAGGCTCCTCTCGTACCGCGCACCGCCCGAGACCGCCGCCCGCTGCACCTGGCGCGCGCCGCCCGCCGCAGCCATATCCCCCAGCTCGGAGGAGGGCGCCGGGCCGGTCACCGTTTCCCCCCCGCCCTGCTCCCCGCAGACCATCGCTCCCGCGGGCTGTCCGGATGCACGGGAGGGGAGGGGAGGGGAGCGGAGCGGAGCAGCGCAGCTCCCGCTGCCAGGCCCGGGCGGGCCGCAGCACCGTCACCCACCCCCTCCCACCACGCGCCATCCCGCGCGCTCCCGTCACGCGGCGGAAGAGAAGCTGCGGCGGCCCGCGCCATGACTCTCTCGTCACGTGCGGCGGCCCGGCCAATGGGCAGTGAACGCCTCAGCCCCGCCCCTCCGCTCGGGGGCGGCTGCGGGAGGAGGAGGCGGCGGCGGCGGCGGGGCGCGACCGCGATTGCCATCGCGGCGGAGACAAAGCGGGGCGGGGGGCGCGCGGCGCCCCAGAGCAGCAGCAGCAGCCGTTAGCCAGCGGGCGCAGCACGGCGGGGGGCCCCGCCCCGCCTTGCGGTGCGGTGCTGGCCGTCCGGCGGGGGCAGTGACCGCCGGCAGGGGGGGGCGGGCGGGGAGGCCTCGAGGCGCACGCGGCCCGGCCGCCGCCGCAATGGCCTTGGCTAATTACAGCAGCCTGAACCGGGCGCAGCTCACCTTCGAGTACCTGCACACCAACTCGTGAGTACCGGGGCGGGCCGCGTGGCGGCCGCCGGGCAGGGCTGCCGTGGGGCGGGGCTGGGGCCGCGCTGCCCGCCCCTCCCCCGGTGCCCGTGACTGTGGGTGATTACGGGGGCGCCCGGCCGAGGCCCCGCAGCACCGCGCTGCCCGCCCTTTTCCCCGCTCGTCCCGGGCGCCTCGCGGGCTGTTAACGGCTCCGCTGCCGCGCACGGGGGGCGGGCGTGCGGATCTGGGGAGTAACAGTGGCTGGAGAGCACGGACCGCTGGGGGTTCAAGGGTGCCGCCTCGAGGGCAGCCGTAGTCTCAGGAACGTGTCCTTGCAGTGCAGGCGCTGCCATCCCTCCAGCAGCACATTTCATTCGTGCCTGAATATTTCGTGCAGGTATATTTCAAGCAGGAATATGACGTTCTTCTTGTGATCGCTTTTTTGAAGCTGCTGTGGCTTTTTCGTGTCGCTGATGAGTCCTCCAAACTAAAATCTTCCGAGAAGAGACAAAGTTCTTTTTCAGAGGGAGTTATATCAGGGTGCCTTTCTCGAAAATGACAAGCACCGCCACGAAATGGTGTTTACCAGGGTTAAGCACTCATCTTCCTGTTGCACCTAAGTTTTGTAGTGCCACATACAGAAGAGTTTAAAGAGAGCTTGTTCTGGCTGAACTGCCTTGGAAGAACAGTGTGGAACCACACTTGGCATTTCCTCATATTGATCAGCTGATCACCAGCGTAAGGTTATCTTCTAATGACTCATGGAAGAGTTGACTTACTGCTGCCATCAATAGAAGAAGAAATAAAGTGCAGGCTTAACTATTCATTTCCTTTGTGTGAACATAAGCTTAGAATGGAGGACCACAGTGGTCTGCAGCAGTCTGAAGAATTCTGATTTATGATCAGCTTCATTGCAAAGTAGGTTTTGTTGATAACTCCGGATACATCTGCAAGAGCAACTAAGATGAATCTCCTATGCCAAGAGCATTATAACCCGTTTCTTTTCAGAATCAGGAAGATAATGGTTTTTGCACAGGAGAAGAAACCTAGGAACAGCCTGGTGTCACCCTTGGATCCATGTCCTGTGGCTTCGCTCTCTTTCTTGACTGGTAGTGGTTACATGTGCAGTGAACAGTCTGGTCCCTGAAGACAATGGATGAAACTGACTCATGTTCTTGGTGCTGTCACTGATTTGTGAAATTCTCATATCCAGCTGCAGGAAACAAACTTTTTTATAGATTGGAAGACCATACGGCAGAGCTCTGTCAGCAGCTTGTGTTTGCCTGCAGAACACCAGAAAGCTGTTCATAAGAAGTTAATGTTTGTGCTGCAGAAGAAGCTGATGTATTGCTGCCCCTAAGTACCAAATACTAAAGCTACTTCATGTTGCCACCATACTTCCTGTTCTGCTTGTGCTGCTGGTCTCTTTCCAGTGTGTCACATGTCTGCATTGTATAACTACATTACAAAATTTTTAGGAGGAGGTGGAAGCTAATGAGTATGAACAAGCCAGAGCCAGGGCTTTTGGTGCATCATGAGTGAAGAGCCTCTTCAGATACGGGAATAAGCATAAGACAAATGCTTCACTAAGAATGAGAGTGAAAAAACTTGAGTCATTATAAAAGCAAAAAAACCCCAAACCACTCAAACCAACCCATGACAAATAAACACCCTCCCCCACTCCCTCAAGAAAAAAATGAGAAAAAACCCACAAACCACACAAAACCAACCTATGAGCAGCATAGGGCTTTTGATTATGGAGACTCCCGTCTTTTGGACTGCTCTCTCTTGCTAGGAAAGCCTTACCATCTCAGAAAAAAAATCATTTCAGTGCTAAAGGTGTTCTTACAGTCATGGAGGTAGAAGTTCCTCAAATTGTAGTTAAAAATCAGCTATCTGGCTGTTGAGGTGCAGAAGGAAGCCATGACTTCTCTTTCTTTCTCCTTTAAGACTTCCTTTAGAAAAAGTTTTAGTGTATCTAACACAGAGTTCTCAGTCTGAAGTGCTTTACAGAAGCCAGTTTATCTTGCCTCTGAACTTGAGGACTTGCAGCAGATCTTTTCAGTAGCTGCTTAATGCTTACATGTCTGATGACAAATTTAACAACTTGTATCTTAATCACTTCAGTTGCCATACTTTTTTTTTTTTTTTAAACACGAATATAGCTGTGCTTTTCCAAGCACTTTTCTTGAGAAATAATTGAATAGGGACAGACTTTTAGTAGTGCCTGTAGTGACAGGACAAGGGGTGATAGTTTTAAAATGAAAAAGGGGGATTTAGACTAGGTATAAGGAAGAAATGTTTTACGATGAGGGTGGTGAAGCACTAGCACAGTTTGCCCAGAGAGGTGGTAGGTGCCCTGTCTCTGGAAACATTCAGGGTCAAGTTGGACAGGGCTCTGAGCAATCTGATCATATTGGAAGATGTTCCTGCTCAGTTCAGGGCGGGGGGTTGGACTAGATGACCTTCCAATCCGAACTGTTCTGTAATTCTTCTGTGTGAATATTCTTTTAGATCCTAGAATGAAAACCACGTGTGCAAACGTGGAAATTGCCCATGCATTGTTTTTATGAGGCAAGCCACCTGCTTGGGTTCACATTACTTTTCCTTAAAAGTAAATTGTTCAAGGTATTTCCAGTGCCATTCATTAAGGTAATCACAGAAACACACCTGAGCCCAGGCAACTTTGGTTTGCATATTTTTAATATCTGCAGTGCAGAAATGATGGAGTTTGTTAAAAGTTGAACAGTTGAAATTTTCTTCTGAGAGTATGTAGGGTTTAGCTTGTAATTGAACTTCAGGGATGTTTTTTTTTCCTGTAACTAGAATTGTCCTGTTGAATGCAGCTTGAGTGGAAGAAAGTCACTCAGATAGAAAGACTTGAAAATAACTACATGGTGTTCTTCATGAATATTAGCAATAACAGACCAGTGTTCTCCCATTCCCCAAGCTCTGTCACTTCCTTCCTGTGCATTGTTTTCTGTTCTGGCCTGAAATGTAGTGCAGTACTGAGAGAATAGTTCTTGGTCCTGAGGCAGGTGCCAAACTTAAATGTTCTCCTGGATGTGGCCTCTTTTCAGAACAAAAATGAAGTCTTACATGTCTCATTAGTACTTGCCTGACTGTGCAGGCTTAGGAGTCCAGCTGGGCTTAAACGGGTGACCCTTTTAAGCTTTTCTTCCCTTAGGATGTTAGGATAAATAGTTGTTGTAGAGGTGTTTGAAATTTGTCATGTTCTACGGAGTCATCTGACTTGGCCTTTTGTAACCAACATTTCAGTAAATTGTCAGCATTGGACTTCCCCATTGCATTTCTTGTCAAGCCTGCACTCCTGCATGGAGCTGTCTTGAATGAAAACTGGAAGTTGTAGGGAAGTCCAAGCCAGTTTGTTTCTGCCACGATGAGTTGTTGCTGAGACTACAGATGTTGATAACACTCTCTCCCACTTCTGTGTGTTATTCAACAGCACAGTTGTGTGACCTGTAATAGATTTATTTCTCTGACTCATGGACGTTACTGATGCTTCTCATGAGGCCCACCTAGCTTACACTAAAGTGTTTCCAGGTCACGTGAAAGCTCTGATAGACTCAGTTTTGCCAACAGCTTATCTCATGTTTTTTTAAACTTATGTTTCAAGTAAAATAATCCCAAGGTTTTGGGAGATAGGGGGAAAAATTGTCACCAGTTGATCATTTTGGACATTAAGTATTTCAGGCACTTTTGACCATAAGACAAGTTAGTGGCTTTTGGTAAAGCTGAGTCACTTCATATGACTTTAGTTAGGTATTGACAAGACAAATATAAGTGTTGCGATTAATATACTGAATAGAAGATATTTATAGTGTATCTAAATTTTTTGTTAGCTGGAGAGAATTTCACTTGTTTGTACCAACGTGTCGCTTTGCCTCTGTCAGCATGCGAGGTTCCAGTTTTGGTAGATGTTCAAACTGAGTATTATGTGGAAATAATGTTTTCTCTTGCCTCTCTTATAATTTACTGCTATGTTTTTATATTTTTCCAAAAATACTGTTCCAAAATATTGTTCCAATATTTTCCTTTGGAAATCCCAATTTGTACCTTATCCGCATCTTTTCCTTAGTTTGAAGCATTTTTTAAATTGTAGAGTGAAAACAGCTAAAGAGGCATGGTGACTAGTGCTAAAGTATCCATTTGCTGATGGGCTTTTCCTGGCAGGGTCTACTTCCTAAATAAACTTCTGGGATGTTGATTTATGAAACTGAATCTGTGTTTATAAACTCGAGGGAGCACTTAAAATCAATGCACAAGGGTTCTTTGACCCCAGCCGGCAACTAAGTACTAGGCAGGCACTTGCTAATTCCTTCTATCCCCTGGCAGGATGGGAAGGAGAATCAAAAAAGGTAAAGCCTATGGGTTGAGATAAGAACAGTTTAAGAATTGAAATAATAATAATAGTAATTATGGTGAAGAAGAGAAGGGGGACAACAGAAGGAGGAGACTAAAACCCAAGAATGACAAGTGATGCACAATACAATTGCTCACCACCCACTGACCAATACCCAGCCAGACTGAGAAGCAGTCCGCCCCATCCAGCCCACTCCCCCCAGTTTCTATACTGGGCATGACGTGCTGGGGTATGGAATATCCCTTTGGCTAGTTTGGGTCAGCTGTCCTATCTCTGCTTCCTCCCAGCTTCTTGTGCCTTTTGTCACTTGCAGAGCATGAGAGACTGAGAAGTCTTTGATCAGGGTAAGCATTATTTAGCAACAACTAAACCATCAGTGTGTTATCAGCACTGTTCTCAAACTAAACCCAAAACACAGCCCTGTGCATCAGCTACAGGGAAGAAAACTCCATCCCAGCAGAATCCAGGACAACAGAAAATCCTGCTCAAAGGAAAGAATACAAGGGATGAGCTTCTGTGGAAGCTTTCTGATTTGGAAGATGGTCTTCAAAACACTATTCCCTTCTGTCTCCTGTTTCTGTGTAGGCAAGTGGGAGCTTGCAGAGATGAAAGAGAACCATTCTAATGTTTCTGGTGATAACTTCAAAAGTGGATATGTTTTACCTCTGACTCAAGCTGTGTTGATTGGTTAGGTGTCATGACACTGAAGATGGATATCCAAGTTCATTTTGTGACTTTTAGTGTTACGGACAGCTATGTTTTATATGTGGGAAGTATCTATGCATTTGTTCTCTGAAAGCTGAAAATATGAATAAGTATCCCTTCATTTTTTTGGTCAGCTGTTGTCTTTTTTGTGTGGTAGTCAAACAGGTTTCATGCCGACTGAAACGTTGATAAAAGCAGTTTCTGAGGACTTGTCTTTTCATTAAACATCCTAGAGGAGCAACAAATTCCATCGACTGTTCCTCCAGACTTTGTAGCTGCTGTTAGTATGGGGGTTGATGTGGCTCATCTACATTTGAAATAATCGTTAGGTTTTGAAGATAGGTCACTAGGTTGGGTGTTGAGCAAAGATACTGCATTAATGTTGGCAGACAATGTGTTGTAATGAATTTGTTAGTTCTTCAAGGTTTTCTCACCATGTGTCTTTCAAGGTTGAGGCATATAACTGATGGTTTTCAAATGGGTGCTGCTTATAAAAGGTGGCAGTTAAGAGGCTGGAAACTAAATATGGCTTCTGAGATTGTGCTGAAACGGTACCCAGCTAGATGATTTTAGTATTGAGTTTGGAAGGTGGTGTGGTACACTGATGGCAGAAGACTGTCATTCTATGGATTAGAAGCAGTTGCAGCTATTGAAAGTCTCCCAGGATCTGGAAGCTTCTGCCTGTCAGAAATAGCCTACACAAAGCGAGTATGTGCGTTGGGGAGATAGATCTTATGCATAACCCTCATCTGTCTGTCTTTTACATACAGGCAGTGTTTAGTTGCCATGAAGGCAATTAAATCCATTACAGAATTATGTGAATTGTTGACTTGTTCATAGGCTGGTTCATTGAGTCAGCAATTTCTATTTTGTCTGTTTACCACGCCATGTTCTTCAGACTGTAGTAAGCAGCAGTTTGTTGGATCAGCCTCTCCACGGGGCAGCCTGTCTGCTGTGTCTCTCTCTGACAGGTGACAAAGTGGTCATTTCTAGTCTGCTGTCAGTCATTGCTGTAGACATACACTTGGATTTGTTTAAAATGAGGTTGAGATTCTCGTTTATTTAAAGGTCTCTCTTTCTAAGCATCAGTGTTACCCTGCTGATTCTGTGTTTCATTGCAGAACCACCCATGAGTTCTTGTTTGGTGCCCTTGCTGAACTTGTAGATAATGCCAGGTATGTACCTGAGACTGCCTAATTCCCAGCATAAAATTGGTAAAGACGTAATCAACCTGTCTATTTGTTGATCTTGAGCAATTTCCACTTTTAGCAGATGGCACAAAAAATACCCAGAATTGAAGACTTTGCTGAGGCTTTGTATAGGTATTTCCTTTGGTCCTCTTACACAAATGACCTCTGGTCTCTTCTCCCAAGAAACAAGGGATAGGACAAAAGGAAATGGTCTCAAGCTGCACCAGGGAAGGATTAGACTGGAGATTAGGAAAAACTTCTTCCGCAAAAGGGTGATCAGGCATTTGCCTCCTAAAAAAGTTAGGTTTGAGTGAATCATAGAGCAACTCAGATTGGAAGGGAGGTTGCTAAAAGACACAAGATAGATTTAAGGAAAAAATAAGCGTGCCTTTTTGTTTACAGAAATTGGTAAAATAATAATTACTGGAGCTGGGATTCTTAAGTACTTAGATAATCCTGGACTCTTAATATCAAGCATGGTGATAGGATGAAAATGACATCAGAAGCCGGATGCTGAAAAGTGCAAGAACAGTTAGAGCAGTTGTGATATCTGAGACTTGGAAATTGCAGGTTTTGGACCATGTTTGCATTTGGGAATCCAGGCTATAGCTGTTTCCCAAGTCTTGCATGCTCATCTCTTCATAAAATAAAGGCTGAGACAGGCTAAGAAAGTTTGAGCTGTTCAGCATGGAGAAAAGAAGCTGCGTGGAGACCTCAGAGCAGCTTCCAGTGTCTGAAGGGGCCTACAAGGATGGTGGAGAGGGACTCTTCATCAGGGACTGTAGTGATAGGACAAGGGAGAATGGGTTCAAACTGAAACAGGGGAGACTGAGCTGAGCTCTTAGGCAGAAGCTCTTCCCTGTGAGGGTGCTGAGGCGCTGGCACAGGGTGCCCAGAGAAGCTGTGACTGCCCCATCCCTGGCAGTGTTCAAGGCCAGGTTGGACACGGAGACTTTGAGCAAGCTGCTCTAGTGGAAGGTGTCCCTGCCCGTGGCAGGGGTTGGAGCTGGACAACCTTAAGGTTCTTTCCAACCCAAACCATTCTATTATTCTATTCTATAAATATTCTGATGGAATTATGGGAATATTTTGAGATCATTTTCTGTCTGTGTGAACTGTCATTCTCTGTCACTCTTAGTTTAAGGAGCTCAAACAGGAAGGTTTTGGTGTAGGGAATCAGCTGTGTGTGTGTTTGCACCATTGCTGGTTCACACTTCTGGTACAACATAGTTAAATGTAGTATCTGAAATTAATAGGTTATTTTCTCTCCAGCCTGGTTCCTCCTCTGGGAAAAGAGAGGTTGGCCTTCTGGGAAGGAGGTAGCTATACTTGGCTGTAGATATAAAGACAAGACAAAGTAACTTTGGCATTTGGGAAGTGGGGGTTTATTATGATGCTACAACTGCACTCTTCTGATCAGCAAACTAAGGATATGTGATGGTCTACATGAAAAAAATGTTTGGTTTTGGGAAGAGGGCAGTAATGCTGCTTATGCTGCTTTTTAAATAGAGGATGCACAGTATATGAAGGGCTTTACTTACATGATCTTGTAATGACACAGTTTCCTATGACAACCGTGAATGTATTTCGATGGAGTTTTTTGTGGAGTTACTAAACTTTTCATAGGCAGCTTGACAGGAAAAATGAGGGTATTGTCTCTTTTGAACAGGAAGGAGCTCAGGCTTATTTGATCCCTCTCCCCCCACATGACTTATGTTAAAATACCGTCACTGTACAAATACAGTGATACTCTGCTGTAACTAGGCTTAATTGTGTGGCAGCAAATGTCTTATGCTGGAGTTCGGGTTCAAGAAAGCAAAAAGTGAAACTGTGTGTTTTCACTTATGTGTTAGTGTTGACTGAGGGGCCTTTATGGACTTTGATCTGTGCAGCAAATATTCATTTTGGAAATTATTGCATGCGCCTGGAGTTCAACTTTTTGACATCTGAATACCAATTGTGTTTTTATTTTGTAGAGATGCAGATGCCACAAGAATAGACATTTATCCTGGTAAGTCATACCTGCTGCTTCATTGCATGTCAACAGTGTGTTCTACCTGGTAGAATTGCAGTGAGCATGCTTATACCCAATACTGTGTTCAGTTTTGGGCCCCTCAGTACAAGAGAGATCTCGAGGTGCTGGAGCAGGGCCAGAGAAGGGGAGCAGAGCTGGTGAAGGGCCTGGAGCCCAAGTGTGATGGGGAACGGCTGAGGGACCTGGGGGGTTCAGTCTGGAGAAGAGAAGGCTCAGGGGGGACCTGATCGCTGCCTACAACTGCCTGAGAGGAGGATGGAGCCAGGAGGGGCTGGGCTCTGCTCCCAAGGAACAAGGGATGGGACAGGAGGAAACAGCCTCAAGCTGCACCAGGGGAGGTTTAGATGGAGATGAGGAACAATTCCTTCCCCAAAAGGTGCTCAGGGACTGGACAAGGCTGCCCAGGGCAGCCTGTGTCACCATCTGTACATTTCTAAGAGACAGGTAGATGTTGTGCTTAGTAACCTGCTTTAGTAGTGGATTTGGCAATGGCAAGTTTATGGTTGGACTCAATGATATTAAGAGTCTTTTCCAACCTAAATAATTCTGATTCTACCATTTGTCCTGTGCCCCAGTGCCTGTTGTCTTTCAAAAACTGGTGTCTTCACAAGTAACTCGGGCAAGCACTTAGATCAGCCTCCAGCTGAGGTTAGGCAAAGAGGGTAGCTGTTTATACTGGATGCTTAAGAAACCTGTTTTTACAATACGCTCTTGTAGCATATATGTACCTGCAGTTTAAAGTGCAGGAGGAGTTCTTAGTTACTGTGTAACAAAAATCTGCTGCTCTTTCGTGCAGCTTAGCCATGGTGTTATTTGTGCTTGTTGTGTTACTTCTGTCATTAACACTGATTCCATTTTATGGAACTTTTAACTTTTGCTCGTGGGAGTACTGAATAATTCTTCTCTTGTAGAGCAACGGGATGACCTACGAGGTGGATTCATGCTCTGTTTTTTGGATGATGGAACAGGAATGGATTCAAGTAAGTTGCAGGAAGTCAAAGTTTCATTTTCAAGCTGAGATTTCATGTTACAGCTTAGGCTCAATTAACAGCATGGTTCTGTTGAAAGAGGCATATTCCATGCCTGGGTACATGTTCCTGCTGCTGCACTGGCTCTTTCACACCATATCATGTATCAGTCTATTCACCTCTTCAGCTGCAGAAAACTAATCTGGCCAAAAGCAGATTGTTTTGCTGCATTATAGAATTAGTCAGCCTGGCCTGTGGTGTTCCAGCACACCAAAGTTGGCCTTGGGGCTGGAGAGAGAACATGGTAGCCAGAAAAGGCAACAAGCACAGGCTTTGGTGGGCAGAAGCCTTTTCTCTATTAGAGGATGCCAAGTGGTTGGTGTTTCTCAGCTCTTATAAGAAAGCGTACCATGAAAAAAATTAAAGCTGTTGTAAGAATTGGTGTAGATCTGAGTTGTATCTAGCAGGAGAAAAGCCTCTTGCTTTGCTTTAGCATCAGTGAAAGCACTGGCAACCCACTCCACCTGCTCTGTGTCTTGAAGACAGGTAAATCCTCCTGTGCGGAGCTCTCTACTGGCAGAAAGGTTGGGCTGAATTGGAAGGTTTGTGAGAAGGTAGAGAAGATAAGTAAGGAAGTCTCGACTAACATTTTATTCTGATCCCTCAGTACTTTAAGATGTGCTTGTAATACTGTGGGTTAACTCCAGCCAGCAGCTAAGCACCACACAGCCCAGTGGGATGGGGGAGAGAACTGGAAAGTTAAAATCAAGAAAATTCATGGGTTGAGATAAAGACAGTATAATAGGGAAAGCAAAACTGTGTGTGCAAGCAAAGCAAAGTAAGGAATTCATTAATCACTTCCCATTGGTTGGCAGGTGTTCAGCCTTCTCCAGGAAAGCAGGGGTCTGTCACGTGTAACGGTTACTTGGGAAGGAAATGCCATCACTCTGAATGTCCCCCTTCTTCCTTCTCTCCCAATTTTACTGCTGAGCATGACATCCTGTGGTCTGCAATATCCCTTGGGTCAGTTGGGGTCAGCTGTCCCAGCCTTGTCCCCTCTCAACTCCTGGTGCATCCCCAGCTCCTTTGCTCATGGGGCAGTGTCAGGAGCAGAAAAGGCCTTGATGCCGTGTAGGCACTGCTCGGCAGTAGCTAAACCAACACTGTTTCCAGCAGGAATCCAAAACATAGCCCCATCCAAAGCCGCTATGGAGAAATTTAACTCTCTCGCAGCCAAAACAAGTGCAGATATGAAGTATTCAATTCTGTTTATTAATGCTTATAGAAGTACATTAGCATCTTTGATACACAAATCTGTGACCTGCATGAAGGAATTTACTTTGAACCCCAGATACCTTCTGTGTACTCTCTGGAAAATAATTAAGGATCCTTAAGAGGTCTTCTGAGAATACTGCCACCAGTGGAATTGAAGGAAGCAATTAAGCCCTATCCATAAAACAGGTTCAGAGACTTAAGTGTGGCCTTCTCATGAACCTTTGGATCAGGGAGAAGAAATACAACCTGTTCTGCGTATCTTGAAGACTACGTGTTTGTGTCTGGGTTGAGTGTAGGTGGTGACAAGTATCTGTTCCAGTGCGGCAGAGTCTTAATAGCAGCTTTTATGCTGTTGTTGCTCTTGTATTGCTGATTTTGTGACAAAGTGGTATTTAGGTATTGGCTAAGTATCCAGTTGCTTCTTTTGGCTGATCTTTCTACTAAATAAATCTTGAAGGATTTTATCCTAACTTTGGTAGTCTGAGATCCTCTGTAAAGGAGAGCGGCAGGTACTGTGAGTTGTGGTGGTATTTCACAGCACTAGGCAGCATATATGGCAAATACAATATAATTTACGTCGTTTGACTGTTGATGCTTGCATGAAGTGTAGTTCATTCTGTGCCTCAAAAATTTTTATTTTATTTTAGATTTGAGGTTGTGAGGTTACCTTTGCCCTGTTCCAGGACATCGCTTTTCAGATGTGAAATTGCAGCTTTTAGTACTTTTGAAAAAGCCCTTCTTAATTTTCAGCAGTCTGAGACATACTGTTTTGATGCAGACTCTGGCTCTGGTGGTCACATCTTCATGGCTTCAATGCTGGGTGGTCATAGGAAGCTTGATAAACTTTTAAAAGTCACTTAACCAAGGGCAGCCAGGTAGAAACTCCATTTGCTGCACTGTTCGCCTGTCAACATGGACAGGAATGGCTGGAGAGAGGCTGTTATTCTAACTCCCTACATGGGCCTGTCTCTACACCCGACTATAGAGGCCTGAGTTTTAATTTCTGATAATGCAGGATCTACCAGTTTTGAAGACATCTTGAAGATTTCTTACCTGAAAGCTGATTTTAGGATATGTCAGCAGAAAACCTTTTACTGGACTTTTCTCTCTCCTTATCGTGAAAATAGCATCAAAATCCACACAGACCTTCCCTTCAGCAGAAATCATAGAGCTTGGGAGGAGTTTATTTTTCCACATGATAATTTAAGTAAGGATTGTTGTAAGCTGACATGTTAAGAAGAATAACTGTATGACTTGTCTTAATCCTGTATGTGAATCACTAGTATGTGATCTTCCTGAGTACACTGAAGGGGGAGCTTAGAAGGCTGGATGAGGAGGATGAGCCAATAAACCTGGATATCTCTGGATGCTTTCACACAGAGGGAAGAGCTGAATGGCCCAAGTAAACTGTTCAGTTAACACGTTCTCTGTTATAGAATCATATAATGGTTTGGGTTGGAAAGGACCTTAAGATCATCAAGTTCCAACCCCCCTGCCGTGGGCAGGGACACCTCCAGTCCCTTTGGTCTTGTTCTGTGTTGGTCAGTCCTAAATTTGTCTGGCAAGCTATGGAAACATAGAAGGGTGTAGTGAGACAATAGCTCAAATTTGAGCGCTCTGCCTGATAGCTCAATTGTCAAGGCAAATGGCAGCTCCCCAAGTAAAATTAGTGAAAGGTATGAGTGATCAGCATTTCTAAAAACTGTTTGTCAAGCGACTCCTACTATAGTTGCATTCAGAACTTGCTGCATTGGCTCTCTTAATGATCATGCTGGATTGGGTTGCCTGAAGGTCAAGTTACATTTGTCCTCAAGCTGCGAACATGCTCTAGAGTCATAAGTTATCAAAAGATCTGAGGATTCAGTGATGCCGCAGTACAGATTGCTTCTAAAAAAGCATCATGTCTCACAGGGAGATACTGGGATAGTAGTGCTGGTTGAAAAGTTTGGCTTTTTCATAAGGGACTAAATAGGATTTGATTAGAAAACATTAGGTCAGGATTTCTCGTATTGTCAGTGGCATCACTACTGAGGATACTTAGCTTGAGAATTTTAACCTCCTGCTTGTGCTCTGAAGGTGCTGTATGAATCAGAATGTTGGTTGAATGAAGGCTGAAGAAGTATAACAGCTAATTTAGGAAGTGCTTTGTAATTGTATTTTTAAAAGATTGAAAAAAGTAAATCTTTAAGTTGCATTTTAGAATCAGAACAGCCCAGTTTGCAGGGGACCTCAAAGATCATCTGTACATCATGGTACAACCTTTCATGGGAAGGGGAACCTAGCATCCTGATGATTTTGCACCCTGTCCCATCACATCTTGAAAACCTCCAGCCACAGGGACTCCACCACATGGGGAGGTTGTTTTGTCGACTGATTATTCTCCCAGTGCAACTTTTACCCATTGCCCTTTTCTTTTTCGTGTGTCTCCCTGTGAAGGGAGAGCCTTCATCCTCTTTGCAGCTGCCCTGTAATACTAGGGTAGTGTGATGTGATTCCCTCTGTGAGACCTGTCTTCCAGAAAGAAGAGACCTAGATCCTTCAGTCTTCTCTGATAGAGCTGGTTCTTCAGCCCTTTGATCATCATCTCCTTTTTTACCTTGTCTAGTCTGTCCACATCTTTCTTGAACTGAGATCAAAAGCGGAGAGTACTCCAGGTATGGCATGAAAAGCACATCTCTGTCTCTGTAGTAATGCCCATACAGATGCAGCCCAGGATCCCATTTGCCTTCATAGCTGCAGAGATACACTCCTGACTCATATTCAGCTTGCTGTCTGCCAGGACCCCCAGGTCCCTTTCACCAAGGCTGTTTCCCAGTCACACAGATCCCAGACTGTACCGAGTTCTTCGGTTATTTCATTCCAGGTTCAGGACTTTGCCCTTGCCTTGAACTTCATACAGTTCTTGCTTGCCAGCTCTTCCAGCCTGTCCAGGTCTTTCTAAGATGGCTCTCCTTTCTGATGTGTCCAACTCACCCACCATCACCAAACCTGGTGAGGGTGCTTTCCACCCCATCATCCAAATCCCATATGAAAATGCTGAACAGCATCGATCCCTGGGTGACCCCACTTGTGACAGGCTGCCAGCTGGAGTAAAAATCATTGATGGTCACCCTCTGAGTGCAGCCTGTGAGTCAGTTCCCTGCGCATCTTGCATACCACCCATCCAGTCTGTGTCTTGCTAGTTTGTCCAGGAGAAGGCTGTGGGAGCCAGCATCTAATGCTTTGCTAAAGCTCAGCTAAACAACATCCAGTGCCCTCCCCATGTGGGCAGAAAGTGATGTCGTCTTGTACCAGGCTCAGGTAGCTGATTGTCTTGTGTTTGTTATGGTGATGAAAGACCTCAGAGCTTCTCTTCCCCTTTCCTGGGGAAAGCTTGACTGGAAGTAATCTTGGTTTAGGCTGATTTCCCCCATGTAGTATATTAGATACTTTGCCTCTGGGATACATTTTGAGAATGCTATTGAGTCTGCTGCAAGTACTCCACCTAATGCGAATGTAGCAGATGTGTTTATGGAGAAGGCAGGAAGGATCATTTTCTGTGCTTACATAGAGACCTTCTTTAGCGTATTCCAGTCTGGTGAACTTGGGAATATGAGAGGACTCTCCTCAAAGGGCAAGCCAGGTCTGACTTCAGTGGGTGCCTGGTGGCTGATAGTGGGAGAGTGGAGGGGAACAGCTTGTGACTCATGGTGGGGAGAGCAGGCAGCTTCCTGCAGGGGTGTCCGTGGTGGGTTGTGTCAGCAAGCGCGTGCTGAACAGCCTGCCTGTTGTTCAGGAGGGTGCTCTGCAGCTGTTCTTGGAGGACCAGGAGTCAGGAGCTAAACAACTCCGTCCCTCAGTTCTTCATCCCAGGTGTCTCATGTTCTCATGTTTCTTAGGAGGAAACTGTTTATCTGTGTCCTTGATTCCTTTTCTTGGGCTCTGAAGATCAATCTGCCATCTTGAGCAAATTCCTTCAGATTGTTTTTTCTCTCATGTTTGGCATAGGTCACCCCCCACTTTACGTTGCCAGGGAGTTTGTTTTAAATCTGGTAACTCTGAGACACGGCAAAATGAAAACACTGTGACTAAAATAGCTGTGAGTGAAACTCCCTCCAGAGCCTTAACTCAAAGCTAAAAAAAAAATAAAAATAGTCATTTGTACATTGATTCTTGGGAGGAGGTAAAGCCTAAACCTCTGCCAAAGACAGCAAACCTGAAGCAGAGAGAGATGCTCCCTCACAGTCCCTCTGCTTGGCATCATCTTTGTCCCTCTGCCCAGAAAGAGGAATCTCTACAGGGTGGTTTTCGACATCCAGCATTGAGTGATAAACCATATGGTTGCCTTTTCTGAGAGAGGAAATACTTTAGACAATGATTCTTTACCTCTTTTAGGCTTCTCAGAGTTTGCTTAAAAATAGTCACTGATACAACTTTCAGTATAGCAAAAGGGTTCCAGTTTAACTTCTCCTCTTAGGACATCCCCTATACCCTTTTCTGCCTAGGCTTTCAAACTTAACACAGTAGTAGCAATAGTAATAATATGATCATCATCAATATTCTTACCCAGATCTCAAATCTGAGGTAACCTAATGTTTTCCTTGTTTGGCTAGAAAATGCTATTGTAGACTGAAGGAAAGGAAGAGGTCCTCTCATCCAGTCAAAAGTTTGTTTTGACATGCCTGTGGATCTCCATTATGAACATACTGCATTGAGGCAGTGGGGTGCTTGCACAATTGTTATGTATTTTTGCCTTGTGATTTGTGACTTTAAATCTGAATGTCATTTCAATGGTAAATGGCATTCTGACACCCAGCTCGGTGATTTCATGTGAGACCAGTGGTGTTAGTACTAAACATCTTACTGTAAAGACTCACTGTCAGTAATAGTGGACTTGGGCAAGCCCCTTGCATGCTTAAATCCAGCTTGCTCAGCCTCTATGTAGCTGGCTGGTGGGGTGAGCTACACTCACAGCTTGTGTCCTGAGCTCCCTCACAGCTTGTGTACACATTTGAGGGTTGTAATTGTTGTTAGCCTTCCTGTTAAGGCACTTGATGTTCCTTGTTCCTTGTCTCTGGAATTGAGTTTCATTTCTCCCAGCAAACTCTGCTGTGAAATGATTGTGATCTCTTGGGGGAAGGGAGAGGAATTGTTCTGTTAAATGTTAAAAGGCTTTATCCCTTGAACAATATAAAGGCTTGGACTAAAAATGACAGACCCTCTCAGATGCAGATGCATCACATCCTTTCATTTAAGTCACTGGTAATAAAGTACTCTGTTAATTGCTGCATTACTTGCTCATCCTGCTTTTCCCCCACAGCTGCCCTTCTGCCAGCAGCCTGCTGTGAAAATCACCCTTTGTCTTAGTAGAGCATTAATTAACGATGGTGTTCAGCTCAACACCATGAAGAGAAAGTGATGTTTATCCCGAATTCAAGACCTTTTTTTATAGCGCTGACTTATGCTCTATTGGCAGTGGGTTTGAGTCTGTGGTATCAGCAGTGCATACAGCACAGCAGAGCTGCAGTGGCCCAGGCTATGTTTTGGTTTATGAGCATGTTGATGATTGTGGTTGACACAACAGATCATCTTGTGGATTTTTTTGGTAAAAAGAAATGCCTTTGTGCAGTTGGGACGGAGCATGGGGCTCATCTGGAATTTAAAACTCTTTTTGTCAGCATAATGGCATCTGCACAAAGCTTTTAATGATGTAAATGCCGTTCAGCAATGTGTATCTTACAGGGCTGTACAGCAGAGCTTCAGGATGACGCTTTGGCTTCTGGCATTTTCCATGCTATAATCTTTCTGTGCTACTTACAGTGGTGAATGCATTTATCTAAAAGATGTGTGTCTGATTGTATACTGAAATAAAACTTCTGTTGTTCCCTGTCTCTCATTCTAGATGAAGCTGCCAGTGTTATTCAGTTTGGGAAATCAGCCAAGCGATCACCTGAGTCAACTCAAATTGGGCAGTATGGGAACGGCTTGAAATCGTAGGTATAACAAAAGCCAGCCTCCTGATACGGAGCTCAGGGCTGAGGTAGTAAATGTATTGTTTGCTTGCTATCTTTTTTTTTCTTTTTTATTCCCAGAAAAAAGAAGGCAGGTGAAATCTAAATCCTGGTACTGTGGTTTGGGGGACAGGAGCTCTGACATCTACTATAATTTTTCAGTGGCTGAGAAGTCTGTCAAGAGTTGATGACGGTGTTTTGCCATTATGTTTGCATGATGCAGAGGATACAGATCAGAGCTGGTGGAAAAAAAATGGTAGAGCAGGAAACAAAACCTTAGTATGCCTGTGGGAGACAGTAAAATGGGAACAAAGTAGTCCTCTCACTAAGAAGGTTGTGGGCTGCTGTCAGATGGACTTCAACCTTTTCTTTTTTATCCTAAATCAAACAAATGCATAGAGAAGGAGAGTAATGGAAGGAATGAGAGGAGGAGTGGGATTAGGTGGCAGCTGAACAAAGGTGGGGAGGAAATCTCATTAGCTGGAGGGGATTTGCTAGGAAAGAGAAGTGTTTCTGTGGTAAACTGAAGTCTTTGGGAAAGCTAGAGGGCTTTCATGGCTTACTCTGGCTGTTCCGCTTTATACTGTTCTGTGTGGCTTGATTTTTTTTTATATGTATCCTCCTGGGGAAATCTGTGGGACCCTATAGCATGGGAGGAAAGAAGAAAAGGGGATGTAAGGGACTTTGATATCCCATTGATACAGCTGCAGTGTGGGACGCATCCCAGATCCTGGCTGGGCACTTCCAGGACAGATCTCTGTCCTCTTCTTAACCTTGGGCAAGAGTCATACTATATTACAGGTGAGAAATGCAGACTGAAGCCTAAACATGCAAAAGGTGTGCTTTGGTATCACATCAGGCCAATCTGAAGAGAATTGAACTGACAGAACACTAATCCTTTTTTTGATGCAATGCTACGTTTCTTTGTTAAGGTTTTTTTTTGACAAGTTAGGGTAAAATAGAGAAGATGGGGAAGGCACTGTTGGGGATAGCAGAGTGGGGAGGAAGATGGGACTGTGTCTTTTGTGACAGCTAGCTGCTAAGTTGCACTGTCTGAAGTGTCAGTGAGTCTTTTAAGTTAGACATAGGAAAAAATTGTCTCCCAGAAACTTGTTTGCTGCTGTTCATTCTGTGTGAAGTGAAATGAAGTGTGTCTTTGCTTTCTCACACTTCTGCTTGTCTATTTGCAGGATATTGTCACATCTCACGTTAGTCATCTTAGATTTTTTAAAAAAAAGATTTTTTTTTTTTTAAAACTTGCTATCTAGGATGAGCCTGGGCATGCTGCGCATCTGCACTTCTGATTGTGACTCGTGTTAAGGGATTTGAAGCCTTATGAGAATGATCAGATTAAGATGCCTTTTGAAAGGAGAGATATTTAGAGAGAAGTGGTAGCTGCTGTTTAAGCCCTTCTTTTGCCTTACCTGGTTTTGGCATCTTGAACATAATAGGAAGAAAGTTCAGCAGCGTGGTCTGCTTTCTAGAAAATGTTATGCATCAGGGGTAATATGCTGCCTGAAATCTGTCTGCAGGGGTTCCATGCGGATTGGGAAGGATTTTATCCTGTTCACAAAGAAAGACAACACCATGACTTGCCTTCTCTTGTCACGAACATTCCATGAGGAAGAAGGCATCGATGAGGTTTGCATGTAGTTTGCTATAATGAACTAATGTGGTGAATGCTATCTCAGCAGAACCTCTCCAGCTCCCTGAGGAGAAGTGTCTGTCTCAGTGTTGGCTGCCACTGGTTGGACCAGTGGTATGGTTTTCTCTTGGTGATAAACTTGTAGGGGTTCTGCAAAGTCATCAAAGGATTTTTCCTTTAGGTTTTAATTCTGAGAGTTCTCTAAACTCCAGCAAGTTTGAAGGGCTTGTTTTAATCACTTAATGTTGCTTATGCTGAGTTCAGGACGTGCCTAGACTTCTTGCATTTTCCTTTTTCCACACAATTTGAGTATGGGATGTATTTAAATTTGTTGCTCTGATCCGATTTTCTGTAGAAAATTAAAGGTGTGCTTGAATGAGTCCTACCCACAGGACACAAACTCCAGACATGTCTTTTCTTTTGGATTTTTTTAAAACAAAAAATCAGTGTGGTTCTACGTGTTGAAAACTTGCGTATCTTAATATATAATTCAGGCATTGTTGTTCTGTATCCAGACTCTTTAACATGGAACTATTTTTGTGCTCAAACACAAGTGTTTTCCACGCAAGACTGATAATGAAAGGTTGTAAATTTGCACCAGGGTAGTATCTAAGAAAGTATTTTCCATTGTGATCATGGAGGGAGCTCTATAAAGAAGCTTTTGAGGGAGCAATGCTTATTAGTGGCCAGCTGATGGCTGAAGCAAGTTGGGAACAGTGATGTAGTTCTCACTGCGGCTCTGGAATCAGAAATTTGTGCTTGACCTCAGTTCTGAAGTGAGATCAGGATTCACTGTCCTTGATAGGCGGACCCAGGCTGTAATTCCCTCTGTGGTTTTGTTCTGAGCAACAGAAAACACCAATAGCCTTAGCTATAAATATAATAAAGAGTGAGATATGGATGAATATGAGTGAAGGATATTTGAGTTCAAGAGAGAAGTTAAGTACAGAAATTTAAATTTTTAAAAAAGCAAAATTTGGTTGTTGTTTTTTTTTTTATGGTAGTATTATGAAAGTCATTGCAAGAGGAGGGGAAAAAACCCATTGAGTGTGTGAGTAGCCAGTACCATAGAGGTTACTTGGAAATAGCTCAGTTTAAGACTAGATGTTGTAGGAAGACAACTCAGAGGCTGGTAAAGAGAGGTCCTTGGGCATTTGTCAGGAGGGGCAAGTCACTCGGTCATGTTCTGCAGACCAGAGTGGGTGAGCTATGCTCTTGATACAGTGCAATTTGCAGGTCATTGTTCCCCTGCCCACCTGGAATGCACAAAGCCGGGAGCCTGTGACTGACAACATGGAGAAGTTTGCTATTGAGACAGAGCTAATTTACAAGTATTCCCCTTTCAAGTCAGAACAGGAAGTGATGGAGCAGTTTAATAAGATATGTGGTGAGAAAGGTATGTATGGACAGTGCTGGTCACAGGCAGAGTATTTGGGGTTTGGCTGGAATTCATCTTATCAACTTGTTACTTGCTCAGGGACCCTGGTGATAATCTTTAACCTCAAACTAATGGATAATGGAGAGCCAGAGCTGGATGTGACTTCTGACCCCCGAGACATTCAGATGGCAGAAACATCTCCAGAGGGAACGTAAGTGTGATGTTACAAGCGTTTGGGCTCTGATCATTTTATGTGTAGGGTTTAGCTATATACTGTGTGCATGTGCTTTTTAAAAGCTGCTCTTTCTGTGGTGAATTGGAGAGTTTAACAGATCTTTAGTTTGTTCTTAGCGGTTTGGAGTTTATGTGGGTAAACATCCTGGAGGTGTTATGTTTGTGTGCTTGCGTGAATGCCTACTTTTTCTTGTCTCAGTTTAGTCAAAGCAGCAAACTCAGCGCTCTTCTTTAGGCACCTTAAAACAAAGGAGCCCTAAGCTATAGGTTTAATCTTCTATGCTCATCAAAGATGTTTTCATCAGAATGACAGCTGGTTGTGAGTCTGTGCTGCTTTCAAACTCATGTTCAGTTGTGTGATTAAATAAACCCTGGCAAGATGTGACCACCGCACAGGTCAGCCTGTATGAGTGAATGGTAAAAGGGTAGTACTGACGGGGTGTATCAGCACATCATCCTGGGAGCACGAGCAGCTCCTGGATTTCCTGCAGAGGAGAAAGGAGGATGTGCTCAGAGGACAGTTGGAAGAGCATAGAGGGTTGTTTAGGGAAAGCTGCCTGAAAAGGAAAACATGAGCTCAGCTGAGACAAATGCTTGATTAAATCCCAGAGCTCTATGGGCACACCTAGTGAGTTTTACCTGTATAATGAGATTACACACTGCTTCCCTGAAGTGCTTGAATTTCTCATAGAAATACAATTTCAAACACTGTAAACCTAGCTAATTCTGTATGCATCAGTTTGATGTTACTGAGTGCTCAGGTGCAGCAAACTCCTTGGCAATCTGATGTGATTCTCAGTTTCTTTAATGTGTGCTGGTGAGCTTTCATGATTAGCACTGATCACTGGAAGGAGCTTCTCTCTGACCTTGTGATAGCATTTATGTGTGTGATCAGTGCCGTTCCTGTCAGAGCATACACTCCTGAGTAACCGAAGGGTAAGAGAACATGCTAGCAAGTGGGGCACACGCTTAGTGTTCAATGGGCCAGTTTATAGGTTTGACCCATATTATCCAGCTGTATTCAAAACATCCTTTTCAAGCTACGGTGATACGTTCATCAGTGTTTTGTAACAGTATTTAAAATGTACAGCTCAATAGAAACTCTCTGTAGAAGACATGGGTAAAACAATATTAAAAGAAAAGCCTCACTTAACGCTCCTGCCCGGTAATTAAAATAGAAGGGCCTTGTCTTGTGCCTGGCTTTCTTGCTGAAGATTGTCCCTTTAGCATGTTTTGAAGGAGAAGGCTATGAGCTGAGATGCATGGGGTGTGAATCCTGCTTCAGGTGCTTAAAATACATTGGGGTAATGCAGAGCAGTGTGGGCACTTGGCTACTGGGTAGCATTTTGTTGTAAAATAAGAATCTTACAAGTTTTGTCTTGGAAAAACTTGTTCATTTGGTTTGGATAGAGGACAAGTCTCTGTGACAGTAGTATGTGACATGGCTCTTAAATGGTTGGGAATGAAGGGGAAAAACTGTGGAGGAAAGAGGAGGTGGAAGGCAGACTGAAAGAGACTCCAGGATGAGCACTCTGACTAAAGAGACACTGATTACTCGGGGCTGAACTGATACAGGCATCTTTGAGCTACATGGGCCAGACTGGGATAGTGTCTGCTGGTGGTTCTACCAGGAAATGCTGAACAAACTGCTCAGTTTCTGTAAGCATCCATCCCTCTCTTGCAGAAAGCCCGAGCGCCGCTCCTTTCGTGCCTATGCTGCTGTGCTTTATATTGATCCCAGAATGAGAATCTTCATAAATGGACACAAAGTACAAACAAAACGACTTTCATGCTGCCTGTATAAGCCCAGGTGAGTATTGGACCCAACATCTGCAGATGTGTAGGACTTCTTGGAGATTATTTATGGAAAGGGTTTAACATTTTGCTTTCCAGGTGTATCCTGCATAATTCCATGTTAAAGCTACAGAAACAGATCATATGGAAAAGGAGGTAGATAGTGGAAAATTTAATAACTTGAGTAATTTGTGCAATTTGGCTCCCTTTCAGAGCAAACCAAGAAATGAAGATAGTTTTTGTTCAAAATTACATATCCATATGTAATTTGGGTATGTATCGGTTAGGTAGCTGTTTTTAAGGAAATAAATATGGTGTCTGTTAGAATTATTACTGAAAAGAAGGGAGGCTAAGCACTTTGAAACAGTTGCTTTGAAAATTAACTTACATATGTAGCTGGTAAAGGTTTGCATAGAGATTAGGAAATACTATTCCGTCTTCCTTTTAAGTTCCCTTATACAAAAAAGTTGAAAGCAAGAGAGGTGTGCTGCCAGTTGTCTTAACAGGGACTTGAAAAGGATATAAGGATGGGAGGGGGAAGAAAAGCATGTATTTAAGTCTCCTTGAGGCAGTAGTGTTCTTCTGTCCCTGGGAGCACACAGGCTGTATTCCAGATACTATAACATGATTTGTCTTAATAAGTTAGTAATAATTTTATACAGTATTTGTGGATAGCTTTTCTGACAGCAGAAATATCAATTGTTTCAGTAGTATGGCGCACTGTCAACTTGTGTACTCATACTAACCACAGTCTTTTGTCATGATGGTTGCCTGGAGAGCCTGGCCTATTTTCAACTTACAGCCATGGCCTGCTTGTCAGGCTTGTACTTCCTCAGCTTTTTAAGTGACAATGTGTGAAATTATATTAGAAACTCGTGGATGAACAATGCCCCGCGGTTACACTTACTAGAATCAATGCTGGTGCAGGTTTATCTAACAAATCTACTTGTGCCACATCTGTGCAAACTCCTTGTAGATCTGCTTATGGTGGTTGGGCAATAAAAATTCCCAGCACTGTAAAGGCATTTACATTTAAAATCCCTACTCCTGCAGCAGAATAGAAAAGGCTACAAAGAAGGCCTCCCTGTAGAGCACAGTGTATGTCTTTTTGGTCTTGTGGCAATTATTGTAGCCTTGTTTTTCCATAAAAAGTTATTTGGGATGGGATTTGCCTCTTGAAACATCCAGAACTTTGTGTCTTAAGGCAGTTTCAGTTCCTGCAGACTCTGATCATCCTTCTTGGTGTCATCTCCTCTTCCCCAATTATGTGTCTCTGCACAGAGGTGATGCATACTCACAAGCTTCTGCCTCTTAAACACACTTGCCTTTCACTCTACAGTAGTCAGTCTGTGATCTGCATTTGGCACGTTATGATATGGGAAGGTAGAACAAGCCACTGTGTCTCAAGCACGGTTTACAAGGCTGGGAGTCGGATGTGTAGTACACACAAATGTCGTGAAACCTTAGAACTGGAACTTGAAGATCCATTCAGAGTTGCTTTGCCGCTTAGGGTCTTTGAGCTACACTGTGTGATGGGCACTGTCAGACTACATCTGTGAATGGCTATTTGCAGGAGAAAGGGTTATTTATCTATAATGTGAGGTTTTTGAGAAGCTTACCATATATATTTACTCTTCCCTTCCTCTTCCAAACAAGCTATTCCTCGAAACACTGGGATTTCCCCTGAGAATATGGGCGTATTTCACTTCCAATGGTTAATGCAGAAAAGGGGATTGTGTTTGCAGCTGCTGTTAAAGCATCACTGATTTCAGAAGTTTTTGCCTAATTGCATCGAAAACCACTCAGTTCCTGATGTGTAAATCTCCTTCTCTATTGAATCTATTGAGAAGAGTAGAATAGCATGTGGAGACTTCATTCTTTCATACAGTGATGAAATCTTGGTTTGACCTTACTGCTGAGTTTGCTGATTCATAAACTTCAATCATGACAGGATGTACAAATATACTTCAAACCGTTTCAAGACTCGTGCAGAGCAAGAGGTGAAGAAAGCAGAGCACATGGCGAAGATAGGTGAGTTTTGGGGGTATGCATGCATCCTGACTGTACTGTAGCAACAGCCAGGAAGATAGTGCCGTGCTGGATATGACCTGCAATTGCTTGCTTCTGTGATCATTATGGTTGCTCAGGAGATTAGTTACTACGGTGACTGTCAATGACCCAGACATATTCCATGTAATGAAAGGAATGTACATTGATCCCTAAGACGATTTCCTCTGGGAAATGCTTGTATAGATTGGAGTCACAGCCGTCTGCCCTTGCTCCATCTGAAGTCTGGCTAAGCTGCTGCCCTATTACCCTGCAATTCTGCTCTCACCTTTTGTGTATCATTAGCTTTTGGTTCCATTTTCCTTCTGCTCTTTCCTAGTTGAGGCAGTTGTTCAAAAAGTAAGACTTTTATTCTGTCACTTCATATAAAGTGATTGGTCTGGGTGTACAAGGTTGAAAATGAACATGAGCCACTTCAGTGTGCGCTCACAGCACAAAAGCCAACTGTGTGCTGGGCTGCATCAAAAGCATGAGCAGCAGGTTGAAGGAGGTGATCCTGCCCCTCTACTCTGCTCTTGTAAGACTCCACGTGCAGCACTGTGTGCAGTTCTGGGGTCCTCAACATAAGAAGATACGGAGCTGCTGGAGCAAGTCCAGAGGAGGCTATGAGGATGATCAGGGGCTGGAGCACCTCCCAAATGAAGGCAGGCTGAGAATGTTGGGGCTCTTCAGCCTGTAGAAGAGAAGGCTGCGTGGAGGCTGTCACCAGTCACCCCCTTACTGTCCATGAGCCTTAGCACAGGAGTTTCTGCTCCACGATCTTGCCATGCAGCAAGGTGAGACTGACCTGCCTGTAGTTGCTCACGTTTTCCTTTTTTTCCTTTTTAAAAAAGGGTGCTACTTGCCAGTCCACGTTTACCCCCGTGGACCTCATAGCCTGTAGGATGGAGGAAGATCACTCTCAACTAGTTGTACAGCTTTGAGCAAAACAAGCTTCTGACCTAAAAGGGCACAATGTGCTTTTGGATGCAGAGCATGCAGATGCAAGGTACATGGTGCTGATATACCAAAGCACCTGGTGGCTCAATTTTAGAAAGGGATCTCCTCACTCAAAATGAAATCTGTTGAATGAATCTTGCAATACCAGGGTGAAATGTACCTATTGCCGGGAAGTCTGGGGGAGAAGTGGAAAGGGGAGTTTATTCTAAATGGTAAACTTCGTGCAAACATCAGGTGGAGTGGCAGGTTTTCAGAGAACTCTGTGTCCTATTTTCTCTGTAGCTCAGATTTGTCTTTTTCCAGGCAAAATTTAGCAATTATCAAAGCTAAAAGCATTTTTACTGCTAGTGCTCTCCCTTCATGTCTGCAAGATTACATCTTAGTAGCTCCTTTTCAAGCCTGAACTCAGTCTTCATTCTGTGACAGCCTTTTCTCTGCCTACATGCTTCCAAGCAGAGCAGACGGGGCCACGTGCATCCTTATTCTTTCCAAGTCCTCAATAATTCCTTCATGGATCCTTCCTTTAAACAGCTTTTGCAGAATTTAGCCTTGCAATTTTGCTGGTGTTGACTGTGATATCCAAGCAAGTTATAAGATGTCAGTGGTGCCCTCTCATAGGTTTTATTTTGTACCCTTTTGTGTTATCCCTGTACCCTTGTACATGTCAATCCAGCAAAGGCTCTCTGGAAGTCTGACCTCTTAGGTGGATGTCTTAGTATATGCTGCATGTACTGTATGGTTGACATCATCCTTTTCCTTGTGTGTTCCAGCGGAGGAGAAGGCTCGTGAGGCAGAAAGTAAAGCCCGTGCTCTTGAGCTGCGCCTAGGTGGGGACCTCACGCGGGAGTCCAGGGTAAGCCCTGTGCTTTGGCAGCGTGTGACGTTTCAGGCACTGGGGACTGACTCAGAGAGCAGCACTGGCAGGTCAGCACCCAGTGGTAGCACCCGGTGTGTAGGTGATACAGGTAGTGACTTCAGTTGGTGAGCTGCTTGCAGCATTTGGGCAGCTCTGTGGGGTCATCACCAGTGGACGTGCTTCAACACCTGTACATGGTTTCCAGCCCAGGTGGCAAGTATGCTGATGTTCTTCAATATATCCTGCGAGGGAAGGAAGCCTGCAGCCCCCAGGCACCTTGTTTGATGTCAGCCTCTGCAGAAGAGGCCAGGGGAATGTAAGGTGTTTGAACAGAAGTAAAACTGGGTGCTTTTTGGCTATGCCCCTTCGCTGCCTGTGTAACTGGCTCCAAAGATTTTGGAGAGGGGCTGTTTGCTTCCTCCTCGTGGTCTATGGCTCTTGGCAGGGGCAAGGCTGAGACCCAGACCACCTCTGGGTGGGAGGAGAGCATGCAGCAGGTATGCCTAGTGCTTCCCCAGGTATCACCAGCTTGAAATCACTGTACTTGCTATAGGCATCCAATGGAAATAGGAGTATCCAAGTACCCTGGCTGTTTCCCTGTGCCTCCATTACCCTCTGGTTTCAGTTAGCTTAGATGTTTAGCTGCATTTTGACATTCTCTTCCAAACAGCTCTGTAGCTGCTTAAATGAGCTAGCACCAAGCACTGCACTAAATGTAAAGACATGCTGATTGTCACTCTCCACTGTCAGTGAATTCTTTAAAACATTTCAAGATCTTCTTGAAGAGGACAAAAAAAATCATAAAATGAGCAAATGATGAGTTTGACAGCAGCAGTTTTTCTGTACCATGCATGTTTGCAGATGATGCTACGCCAAGTCCAAAACTCAGCAATAACCATGCGCCGGGAGGCTGATGTCAAGAAGAGGATCAAGGATGCGAAGCAGCGGTGAGTACAGGGTGGTTCAGAACTCTGCATTTCCCAGGCTGTTCACATCTCTCGTGCTGTGCTTGGGTGGTAGAGGGAGCAGTTCAGCTCTGAGCTTAAATGTTTGTGGGCATCCTGTATGCTCTGGCTGTTAAACCAAGGGGACTGAGTTTGCTCTTCTGGTTGCTTCTGCTGTTCCCCTCTTGCTGAAAGATGTCTTTTTATTTGGCTTGTTTTCTGTAGATGTTTATATGGTTTTCACATCAGCTGTTTTCATTCTTTTGCTTTTTTATCTGCAGGTAAGATTCAGGGAGGCAATGAAATGTTACAGTGAAATGGCTTTTAGAATTGTAGGGATGTTTTCTAAAAACTTTCTAAGCTCTGTTACAGTCAGTGCTGTGAAATCCCAAGGCATTGTTCTCACTTAGCTCTGGTTGCAGTTGACTTTGCTGTTGATGTACTCACAAGAATATTCCACTTTTTTTATAAGTTTTTTTTTTTTTTTACATAGCTGTCTTATGCATTTCATAAATGAAGTTGTAACCAGATAAAAATGCTCTTCAAACAAATGCTGAGTGTGAGAAAGTTTGGGATTTATATATGCCAAATTTTTGTTCCCACCTGGTTGTTTTGCATGCTGGTTTTCATGGCTGCTTAGGTCAGAGCTATCCTAGGCTTGTTGCCAGTGATAGATCTATCACATCTAGCCCAAATTCTATGTTGTCAGTGTTCACAATAGCCCTTGGCAAATGTTTACTGTTAAAATTACTGAAATCTGCTATTCCATGTGTTTTTCTAGTAACTTATTTTAAAGGAAGGTGTATTACAGGGTACTTACACATCTGTGTGGGCAAAAAGATGGGTTTAAACAGAAAATGAATATGAAATGAATCTGTTTCAGGGATTTATTTTGAAATGCTTGACCATTAAGATAGACTTACATCTTCTATCTGCAGAATATTATTGTGCAGCGCTCATGCATGCACAGCTCAGGTTCTTTTAATACTTGATATTAGTAGACAGTCAACAGATCAGTTTAAAGGATTCCACTATTTCAACTGATCCCTTAAGCAAAAGTAAAATTCCTAACTGGGATAAAGCACATAAGTGCTAAGAATTTGGTTAGATGGTGGGGATTTGGAAGTAAGGCAGGTCAGAGATGAGATGGATGGGTAGGACAGTGGTATAGCCTTGCAGTAATTAAAAGTTTGAACCTCACATTTGATGGTACCTTCATTCTGAAATGGAGGATCCTTATCATGAAAAATCCTAAGCATGGATTTCATGGAAGCTGTGGAACCTACTTAATTTTATTTGTTAAAGAGCAATAGTTCTGTTTGTGAGACCTGGGGATTTTGTTTTATTTGTAACACAAAGAGGTCTTGAGGCTCTCTGCATTGCAGGAGACACAGTTCAGACAGGAGATCCAGGTTCAGAAATCCGTATCTCCTCACAAACATTTGAGGCCAACTTTTATTGATGTCATCTGCTGCACAGACAGAAGAAATCATGCAAATTCCTATCCTGTCATTTGTAGGAAAAAAAAAGCTCTGCTTGGGCTGTCTCTTATATCTTCCAGCTTTCGAACTTAGAGTGATGGCATTGGAAAACTTGTGATTACAAGAACTTTCCCAGAATCTGAGTATCAAAATCTTAATTTCCATGCTTTATCTAGCATAGGGATGTACATCTGGAAAATATAAACAAAATCTCATTGGAGAGGACAGTCTGTACCTACCAGTACTACACAGTACTAAAGCTACTGTGTAACTCTTAATTTTTTTGAACAAGCAGATCTGAAATAAAAATCAGAATCCATTTTAGAAGGAGAAACCATATCCAAATAAATAAATAATCTGAGAAGATACTGTCCAGCCTAAGTTGGTGTCTGTATTGCAAAGGTTTTGTATTTTGTTTATTCACATTCAGTAAGTACTTGGTGTTTTTAGCAGTAGCAGACTACAGGATGGGTGTTGGTAAACCCCTGCTGCTTAGAGGTGCTAGATCACTTCTAATGACAGCAAAGAACTAGTTTTAGTTTCAACATTCCTGAGGCTTTTTTTTATTCTCTCTTAGGGCACTGAAGGAACCCAAAGAGCTGAATTTTGTCTTTGGTGTGAATATCGAGCAGCGCGAGTTGGATGGCATGTTCATTTACAACTGCAGTCGCCTGATAAAGATGTATGAGAAGGTGGGCCCACAGCTGGATGGTGGCATGTGAGTTCCTGGAGATTATTAGGCAATCCTTTTGCTTAAGCCTTGTGAGTTCCTACGTACAATTCAGGCCGTGCAATAACCTTGTTCTGCATTAATTGTTCTTCATGAGTGTGAGGCTTACCCATTGTGTCAGCATTTAGTTTGGATTCTGGCAAATAAGTTACAGTTAATGTTGCCCGGTATTTCCCTGGTTTCTTGATAGAGTTGTCTACACAGATTTTGGTCAGACCTAAAGTGTCAGGCATTTATGCTCAGTGCCAGCCTTTGGGGCTGATAAATACTGGTAGCAATATCACCTCATTCTAGGGACAGGGAGAACAGGCCTTGAAAGCAAATACAGATATTTGAGCCCACATGCTGGGGTATGCTGGCTCCAATCTGACTTAGAAAGCTGATAAATTAAAGCCAGTACTCCTGCAGGAAGGGGTGGGTGGGTATGTGTATAACCTGCTGTTTTCAACACTGATAATCTGATAATTGATCTGATAATTGAATGATGTTAGTGACTGTGTCTTCCTCTTCCAGGGCTTGTGGTGGAGTGGTGGGTGTGGTGGATGTGCCCTATTTGGTTCTGGAGCCAACCCATAATAAGCAAGACTTTGCTGATGCCAAAGAGTATCGACACTTGCTGAAGGCCATGGGGGATCATTTGGCTCAGTACTGGAAGGATGTTGCTATAGGTAATGAAGCTTCACAGTTATCAGGGGCTGGAAGGGGAAACTTTGGCTGGAGGGCAGCAAAGGGGGAGAGCAGCCAAGACTGCAGGTGGTGATTTCTGTGGTAATGGCTCCGTACTGAGCGGGAACTTGTTTGTTTTCCAGCCCAGAGAGGTATCATCAAGTTCTGGGATGAATTTGGTTATTTGTCAGCAAACTGGAACCAGCCTCCATCTAGTGAACTGCGCTACAAACGCCGGAGAGCCATGGAGATCCCTACCACAATTCAGTGTGGTACGTCTGGCCAGGCTGTGACTAGGAGGCTGCTCCTGCCTGGTGCATAGGGGAGGGACCTCTGGCTGCTGTTAGAGAGCAGCAACATGGGTGGGAGATTTGGGAAGCAATGTGGGTAGGAGACTTGAGAACTGCTTTGCTATCGTTACCCTCTTCTAGGGCTTCTCTTCTGTGAGTTGCCATTGTCTGCATCTGATGGTCCGCTTAGATGCCTTGGTAGAAGGTTGCTTTCCTGCAGTTTATTAACCATGATGTTCTTCAGGTGCCCTTACAGAATGGGGCAGGTATGGCCAGTAGCAATGTTGAGGATGGGCTTAGAATGTCATATGAGCTGGAACTCGCCAAAGCCACCCACCCCAACACTAGAATAAGATCTGAAACTTCCTGCAGTAGAAAGTGGCCAAGTAATTCGTATGCTGATGCAGAGGCTTGCTAACCGGTACTAGGTGTGAGGACAGAAGGGAGCTGTTTACAGTCGACTTCCAAAATCAGTGCAAGTTCTCTTCTGTGCACCTCTGAACAGATTTGGCTAAGCCCTTACTCTGGTGTAAGGGAGGTTTCAACACAACAACTTTGTCTCTTAGTAGAGGGACACCAAACTCCCTTGACCTCATTTCCCCACAGGATTTTGATATGAGAATGTAACAAGGAATATGAGGCCAGTCTTGTGGAATTACTTTGTTAGGCACTCTTGCCTTAACAGTTTTCTCAGTCATTTCCAAGTTCCTCCCAAAGAGGAGGGGCTTTCCTGTCATTCTTCTGGTCTTCTGCTCTGGGCATTCTTCCAGAGACTCATTTAAGAATGTTTCCATTTTCTTGGCAAAACTTTTTTTCCTAAGCTGTTGATTTCCTGGTAGGTCAGCAAAGCTCTGACAATGCTCTCGGAGCCAAATCTGTCTTCCAGGTTAATCTAAAACTTACTAGATATTGTAAGTATTTGTTGTGGTTTAAGCCCAGCTCTGGTAACTCAGAACCACTCAGCCACTCGCTCACTCCCTACCTTCTTCCTCCCCCTGCTCCCGGAGGGATGGGGAGGAGAATCAAAAGGATGTAACTCCCACAGGTTGAGATAAGAACAGTCCAGTAACTAAGGTATAACACAAACCCACTGCTGCTACCACCAGTAATAATAATGATAAAGGAAGTAACAAAGGGAGAGAATACAGTTACTCAGCACTCGCCAACCGATACCCAGCCCGACCTGAGCAGCGAGCTGGGCCTTCCAAGTAACTCCTCCCATTTTCTTATACTGAGCATGATGTGCTGTGGGATGGAACACCCCTTTGGCTAGTTTGGGTTAGGTGTCCTGTCTCTGCTTCTTCCCGGCTTCCCGTGTCCCTCCTCATTGGCAGAGCATGAGAGACTGAAAAGTCCTTGATTGGAGTAAGCATTACTGAGTAACAACTAAAACATCGGTGTGTTATCAGCATTGTTCTCAGTCTAAAGTCAAAAACACAGCTCTGCAACAGCTACTAAGAAGGAATAAAATAACTGCTACAGCTGAACCCAGGACAGTATTTCTTTTAGTGGATAAATCTCTGACTTCTTTTGTGTTGTTAATCAGCAAGAGCCTGACTTCTGAGGTGAGCAGTGATTTCAGGACTGGCTGTTCGGTTTGGTTTGTACATGCTGTCATTGCAGCAGTGAGTTTGAGGTCCTCTAGTATCAGTTGATCCCAGGCTTCATCAGATCCTTGTTATGGATGCCTTGTACAAAATTTGAGGTCTTCCAGCAAGCATTTTGTGAGCATGAAGCAAGAAGTGGCTCAGTAGATCCTGTGCTTTTCTCTTTTTTTTTTTTTTTTTGTTTTTGTGGCCACTACTCTGACAGTCACTGGATATATGGTAATTGGGGTGGTCCCTGGGCATCAAATAGGGTTGAGAAGCGCTACAGAAAAAAATGACTTTGTGACTCAGGATGTGTATTTCTAACTTGCAAAGTGTTTGTCTAACAGATGTGTGTCTGAAATGGCGAACACTCCCCTTCCAGCTGAGTTCAGTGGAGAAGAATTACCCTGATAGCTGGGTCTGCTCCATGAACCCTGATCCTGAACAAGACAGGTAAGAATCAGTTAATGTAAAGACTTTCCTCCAGTGTGCTTTATCTGCATGTGTTTATTTTTTAACAACTGTGCTTTTGATCCTTAAATTGTACATGTGTTTCCCAAGAAGAAAACTACTGGTTTTGAGATTGTGTGTCCTGCAGAAAGGAAGACGGTTTTACTGCTGCCTTTGGGATGGGTTGTGGGGACAATCAATCCTGTATGAGTGAGACAGCACAGGTTACTGTCATTACTGAGATTGTCTTGCATTCCTGTCCTGCTAGATGTGAAGCTGCAGAGCAGAAGCAGAAGGTGCCATTGGGAACTCTGAAGAAAGACCTGAAATCACCGGAAGAGAAGCAGAAACAACTGGCTGAGAAAATCCGACAGGAGCAGGAAAAGCTGGAAGCTCTGCAGGTGAATCTGGACATCTCCAGCTAAGCACAGCATGTTTGAGGGGCCTCCTAGTGCAAATCACTAGACAATCACCTCTGTCTCAGCCTCTTATGCCACCTGTGCTCCTTACTGTGGCAGGGGTGGTTTTAATAACAGAAAATAAGCATCTCAGTTTGCTAGGGAAATGGGAGGGACTGCTGGTGTTTGGATGAAGCGATGTCTCTTGAAGGACACAGAGCACACCTTCTAACAGTTGTTGATTTGAAGCTGAAGAAGTGTTTGCAGGGCTGGGCTAAGGCAAGCCCTGACAGCCTTCAAAGATGGGCCTTTCTGAGTTTCGGTGTTTTTTTTATAGAAAACCACTCCAATTCGATCTCAAGCTGACTTAAAGAAACTGCCTCTGGATGTGACCACACGGCCTGCAGGGGAGGTAAGTGCGATACCACTGTAGGATTTGTACTGTCCTTAGCTATCCTTATTTTCTTATATCCTTATTTGTGCTGTCCTTAACTGCTCTGAAAAGCACTGACAGACTCTTGGTGTCTTTCTCTCTCTGTACCCTCATTTGTTTCAGAACACCCAGTCACCAACCCGACCTCAGCGCCCGCGATCTCCTCCTTTACCTGATGTAATCAAGAATGCTCCCAGCAGACCACCATCTGTACCTCTGGCCAAGTCCACCATGCAGCTGAAAAAGAGCTCTTCAGCTTGGCCAAATATCAGCACTCCCAAACTGGCAAGCATGCTCTCCAAGGAGGAGGCCAGCACTTCCAAGACACACCAGCATGCTCTGACAGCTGGGAAGTCTAACAGCAATTTAAAAACTCATGCCAAACCAGGTACAACACCGAAGCCACCTTCTGCTGCCCTGCAGAATCCCAGAAGCTCACGTGAGACACCCAGTCCCAAAGCTGCCAAGGTGCCAGCAGTAAAGAAGTCTGCCACTGTCAAATGCCCACAGGTGAGACTCATTGGGATGAAAACTGTCAGGTCCTTACCTACTATTCTGCATAGCCTGTCTTGCTCTATTGCATGGGATTTGCACTGTAGTCCCTGTGCAAGGTAACGTTTACTTTACTCTTGGGTTAGGGTGCCATTCCACACCCCTTATGAAGACTCGTTTCATCTCTTTCCTGTTAGACCAGACTGTTTCCCCAGAAATGAAGGAATGTTGAGTGGCAGGGTGAGTGTTTTCATGATCCTGTAGTACCTGCTAAAACCTGCTGGAAAAGCTAATGAACTACCAAATGAAATACTGGATTTTGAGGGCTTTTCTAATTTGGCTGAAAGAAGGAGTTTGTTGGAAGCATGCTGGAATTATATCTTGAGCCTGTTTGCTTCCTGCAGGCCTCCACCACTCGGAAGAGAATCTTGAACGTCTCAGAGGATGAGTCTGAGGAGGAGGAGGAGCACAAGAAAGAGAAGACAAAACGGGGCAAATTTGTGGCTGTGAAAGAAGAGAAGGATTCCAGTGAGGTGGTGGTAGAGGTGAGAGTGCACTGGTTTCCCCTTCAGAAGGTATTTGTCAAGTGTTTATAATCTTGGTGGGAGGCAGCTAATCTGAGCTCTCTCCTCACAGCTTACAGACAGTGCTGGAGAAGAAGAGCTGGCAGAACTCAAGAAATCTCAGAAAGGTGAGAAATGAACCCTTGAACTGCCTCCGGTGTCTACCACAGTGGAAAAGAACTGTTGCAGAACTAGACTCGCTGGTTAAACATGTGATTTCATTAATGAGCTTTTTAAAGTAAGAACTAGTGTAAATTTGGGTCCCAAACCCCAAGATGACTAACTGACATGAAACATTTTGTCCAGGACCCCCTTGGTTAGAAAAGAGGCAACTGTAGCATGGGAAGATCTGTAATCAGAGGCCTGCATCACGTTAACAGGTGTGATGCTTGACTGCATGCTGTAGACTGATGTCACCCTTCCTCACTGAATGGGTCAGGGAGCTATGTTAGCTGAGAGATGCTGAGGACTGTATCTAGACCTGCTGCACTGCTGTGAGGGAAGAGGGACCAAGAGATCCCCAGGAAAGATGATAACCAGGATGTATTGCACCTTCTGTCAGAGCAGTGCATTTCTTCAGCTTCTTCCCAAGGAGCTGTCTGCAAACCCGTGGCAAATTGGCCAGCATGGGCCTGGAAAGCCCATGTCAAATAGCCCAGAGTACAGAGGAAACCTTTTGTCTGAAAATGCCATATCTGGTATCTTAATGTTTCTAAGTAGGATTTGAACTGTGTGACAGTGTTGCTATGATTTGTGTACCATTTGAAGGAATTGTCACAGGTTTAGGTTGGCTCCCAACTGAGAGTCTTCTCTAGAGCTCATGCAAAATGTGCTCTCCAGCATCCAAATGCTTGCAGTCATCTTTGCTATTGTCCTCCTTGCAGATAAAGGGCTGCATGTGGAAGTGCGTGTGAACAAGGAGTGGTTCACAGGCCGTGTCACAGCTGTGGAGATGGGCAAGCATGCAGTACGCTGGAAGGTGAAGTTTGATTATGTTCCTACAGACACCACACCAAGGGATCGCTGGTAACTATCTCTAGCTACTGGATTTTGGAGGCTTGCTTTGCTTTCAGGAGGAAGACCCCTTTTTACTTCCATAGATGCAGAAGACAGATATGTTACTGTCATGTCAGGGAGTGTATATGTGCTCAGGAATGTCCAGCTGCTTCATAAGGAATGATCAGGGCAGACTCCATCCAGTCTGCTGATCACTTTAGTGTGATGTTCCTGTGGAGGCAGCTGTTGTGTAATCTAGAGGTCTCAAAGTGAAGCTGGGTACAGGTTCTGATGAAACTGTTAACAGTGGTTCAGGTATGGTCAATGTAGAAAAAGATATTTGACTTTCCCTCACTGTGGTTTTTTTCAGGGTAGAGAAGGGCAGTGAGGATGTGAGGTTGATGAAGCCTCCCTCTCCCGAGTACCAGGCTCCAGATACACAGCAGGAAGAGGAGGTCATTGTGGCAGAACCTTCTACCTCAGACTGTGTCAGAATTGAGCCAGACACCACCGGTCCCACTAGTAGCCACGAAACAGTTGACTTGCTAGTCCAGATCCTTCGGTGGGTTCACTGCAGTTCTGGTGAGCTGCTGCAGTCTGATTGCTTAAGTCTTTTAAACTCCCAATTCTGGCTTTGTGTTTCTCTTTTCCTGCCTAGAAATTGTTTGCGGTACTTCTTACCTCCCAATTTTCCTATCTCCAAGAAGGAGCTGAGTTCCATGAGCTCAGAAAGGTTGTTGGCGTTTCCCTTGGTGAGTTCAGTATATCTAGAAAAGTAAGTCTGGGGGTTTTCCCCACACACATTCCATTCTTATGGCAAGCATCCATCCTATTGATGCAAGATCACACTCTTCAGAAGGTTGGTTGGGTCCTTCGCAGACTAATGCAGCTGAGAAAAGAATTAAACCCTCTGAAACATGCCTGAGGTCTTCTGACAGTTATTCTCTGAGGACTTTTTAAATTACCATACATCTGTGTGGGAAAGCTGTTGGCTGCTCCTATCTTAACTTCTTGTCCATTGCGGCTAAGCTTTTAAAAAGTGAGGCCAAGTTAGAGGTTTGTAGAAACAGGATGTAGTCAGACTTGTTTGTTTTGCCCCCAGCCTTGTAAATCCAACTTAATTGGCGGTAATCTTAAAACTGGGAGAGAACAGAAGCCAACCTACTCACACTCCTCAGGGGAAGCAGGCTGACTGCCTGTGAGGCCGCTGTGCATCTTGAGGCTTTTGGTGCAGCCTCCAGTTGTTTGGGCAAGGAAGAGATGGGGGCTGAGCCTACACCAGGATCCCTGTGCTGGTGTTGGGAGGTCCAGTGCAGGCAGAAATGCAGAGAAATGGTAGTGGCTTCTCTGACTTCTTTCTTCTCTGACATACTACAAAGGGAGATCTTTTCAGGAGGCATCTGTAGGTTACAAAATCCACCTACAGGTGACTAAACAACAAAAGCCACTGCCTATTTGGCAGTCTTCACAGTGCCGTACTCCCTCATTCACAGTCTGTCTTCCTCTTTTCTGTTAATTCAGGCCTGTGCTTAAGTTACTGGTGCTTCTGCTTTCACAAGGCACCTTGGTCCTGTCAGGAGTTTTCTGCATGTATAAATGTTCCTACCTCGCAGTAATAAACTGTGTTGTCTGGGCGATCTACACAAAGAAGTTGGATATGAACAGAGGCTGTCAGATCTTTCTACAGCATACCTGTGGGTTTAGGCTTTTAAATACATGCTGCATCCTTAATCTGAATTCAGGCAGCTTTTGTTGCAGTTCTGGTCTTTGAGGAACATGAAAACCCTTGTGACTGTTGTGCTGCCTCCAGTAGGCAAATCAGAAATGGAAATGTAAGTGTGGTAATAACCATGTGGAGAGCTGGTGGTGTTTGGTCATGGGATGCAGGTAGCTGGACTTTTCCACAAGCTGCGGATTTTCTTGCCGCTCAGTGCTTTTTCTTGACATATCATTTGATGTGTTTTGTCTTCTACAGAAAGAATATTTCAGGCAGTATGAGGTTGGTCTGCAGAACCTGTGCAATTCCTATCAGACACGCGCTGATGCCCGGGCCAAAGCCTGTGAAGAAAACCTCCGCAACTCAGAGAGAAAGCTGAAGGAAACAGAGGAGAAACTGCAGAAGCTGAGGACTAACATCGTGGCCCTTCTGCAGAAAGTGCAGGAGGTAGGTCAGGAAGGGGTGTGAAACCAAACAACCCCATGAGTAGCAACCTTCCCAAGACCCAGGCCCCTCCAGTCACTTGAGCTGTTTCAGTCCAGCATTAACTGGGCTTCACCTTTCTCAATTGGGTGCAACTTGGGCTTAGATCATGAGAAGCAGCTGAGAGCGCAGCTCCTCTCGCTGTCCACCTTTTGAGTTCCAGGCATCCTGATGAGTGTTCATTTTCACAGATGCATTTTTCATGGCATTATATAGTGCACAGTCTCTATTTGTTCTTTGTTTTTTGCTAGGAAATGTGGGGCTGCAGGAGAATTTCCCTGGGCACAGGCTGTGTTCTGCAAGGAATTTCTGCCCAGATCAGCTTAATAAATCTATTGCTTGAGTGCACTGTTTGAGCATCAAGTGCTGACTGATTTCCAGGCATTGTCCATCAGGCTGTGACAAGGAAAGGTGGTGGTGTTTTCACAGCAGATGTCAGCAGCTGAAGAGGGCTGGAAGTTGGGGTGTAAAGTCTGACCAGGAGAGATGTTGCAGAGGATGCTGTACTGGTGTCTTGTCTGTTCTTACGCTGCTCTTCAAGATGCACTTCTCACTGGTATTTCTTGTGCCTTTGGTTTCAGGACATTGATATTAATACAGATGATGAACTGGATGCATATATTGAGGACTTGATTACAAAAGGAGATTGAGAAGCCCAGTACAAGTCCTAGAGAAGTGCAGAGGAGCTGTTTGCTGCGATGGGATTCCTGCAGTGGAGGACTGTAGTAGCTGATGAGGAGAGAGGGTTTTTAGACAGTACCTGTGTTGGTGTACAACTTGTGACTTGACACAAAGAAGACATTTGTGCTGTTGGCAGGCAGATTTTTAACATTGTAGTTCTCTGGATCTCTTCCTTTTGCTTATAAATATTTATTTTTAAAAGAAATAGGAACTGTACCTGATACGATGGGAGGGTTGCTGTGTGGTTTTTAGCGAGGTAAAAGCATGAGTACCCTTTTGCATCTGGGGTATATTCATATGCTATGCCTGGAAGACCTGAGCATGCTGCCTAGCAAGGCAGTTTAGAATCTGGCAGCATCTTAAAAATAAGCCCTGGGTTATGGAAAAGGAGGCCAGGACTTGGACTTCAGAGATGCTGAACTTGGACTAGAGGAAGTCAAATCAGTAATTTGAGCTACATGGAGGAGGTCAAAGTACAGTCCCTGTGTGAACTTGAGTGGAGGGAATAAAATCCCAGTGGTTCTGAAGGGGTTAGGGGTAGGGGATTAGCACTTGCCAGTGCCATGAAATTCCCAAATATGAGTTCTCCATAAGCAAGTGGCATTGTCACCATGCTAATAGCCAGAGGATGAGGAGCCTTTTATAAGAGGATGGTCTCCTAAGCTGCTCACAGTGGGTTGTGATCATCAAAAGGAGAAGGCTGGAGTTCACATTCTTCTCTAGCAGTCAGCTTATTGCACACTTACTGCTGCTGTTACTCTGAGATGTAATTGCAGCGGCAGAAGAGCTCCTCAACCAGCTGAAAATAGAATGACCGTCTATTCTGTTGTCACTCCCTCAGGTGTGTGTTGCTTTGATCAACTTGCTCTTCCAGGTAGTTTTATTGGGAGTGTTGGAATGTTTTGCCTATGGAGGCCTTCACCACTAAGTCCCATGTGGCTCTGGGTCAGCAGCCAGGGCAATGCCTTTCCCTTGTTCTCCCAGCTGAAGGCTACACTACAGCTGCAAGCAGATCATGTGTGGCGACCGTGGTGACTCAGTTTGAGTTCAGTGCCTGGCCATCTACTCAGCTTGGCCAGGGCAGGAAGTCCATTACGTTGGTGCTCAGAAAACTGAAATCCCTAGAACTTGGCAGTTTGAAGAAAGAGTATGACCAAGAGATGCCCACCTTCAAGAACATCAAATGAAATGGACCATTGGGGTTCTTTTGATGGCTGAATGTGTAATAGATGTTTTGCAATAAAAAAGTCCAAACTAAACGTGCTGCGCAGAGAATCTTCAGCACTAATGGTTTATAGTCCTGGAGAACTCTCAAATTCTACGTACTACAGGAAAGAGAAGACTTGCTTATTACTTGAATTCCAGGTCTTTGCAACAGCCTGCAGTGAGACTGACCGCTTCGATTCAGGATCTGGGCCTGAATATCCTAGTATGGATTGATGTAAGGAGGATCCTCCCACCCCCATACACCTTGGACTAAGGGGCAGCATTCCTTCAATGCAGGAGCAAGCTCCACTGGTTGTCTTGATTTCCTTGCACATACTGGAGGTTTTGTTCATTGTGGTGGCATGCTGGTGCTTCAGGTGAATGATCCTTCTGTATAAACTGAGGTTTATAATAAGGTGAAGGAAGAAAGCTCTGTCCTCTGCAGGTGGCCAGCAGAAATTCTGCTTTATAAGATTCTGGTTTTATATTTTAAATTCTGATTTTAATTCTGGTTTAAGAACCAGGTTTTATTAAAATACAGTTCAGTTGGTGCAAGCTTCAACCTGGAACAGCCGGAGTATACTTGTGTGGGACAAAGAACTCTTGCAACACAGCTCCATCCTCAGCTTCTGCTCTCGGGTGTTAGTCGGGTTTTTTCCTCTGTTCTGTGGAAACTTCTCATTCCCTTATTATCATTATTATTATTATAAATTTATTATTTATTATTTCATGGCATTTTCATTCTTTGCTCCTGTCCTGGGTATTTATGCTGAGTTACTTCTTGTCCCTGGGATTCCTTCCACTGGTACACTTGATGTGTCGTCTCCAAAGGTCCATTTTGCGAGGAAAAGCCAAGAGCTTCTTAGTGCCAACTAAAAAAAAGTTGTTCATTCTCAAAGTATCCCTGGTGGCCCCCGTAGGAGCTTCTGTTGGATTTGATTTTCTTTTGACCTTATTAAATAGACTTGTGGGCAACATCAGATTTTAGTAATGCCTTAAAAACACATAGGAACAAAAATAACCTGCTCCAAATGAAGTGTACTCAAAAGCTGTATCATGTTGTTCGGGGCCTTTTCCAGTTGAATCACAGAATCCCAGACTGGTTTGGATTGGAAGGGACCTTAAGGCTCATCCAGTTCCAACCCCCTCCACGGGCAGGGACACCTTCCAGTAGAGCAGCTTGCTCAAAGCCCCGTCCAGCCTGGCCTTGAGCACTGCCAGGGATGGGGCAGCCACAGCTTCTCTGGGCACCCTGTGCCAGTGCCTCAGCACCCTCACAGGGAAGAGCTTCTGCCTAAGAGCTCATCTCAATCTCCCCTGTTTGTGCCCATTGTTAGTCATCCGTTCGGGAAATTCTTCCTGCGGCTGTCACCCAGACACACTGTGGCACACTTATTTCTACTGCTAAGGTTGCTAATTTATGTATTTAATAACGAGGCAGTAAAATAACTTTTTTAACATGAACTTTTGCTTCTCATGATGATTATTGCTTCAGGCCAACTTTGCCTCAGCTTCATGCATAGCCCAGAGGGACTCCTGTCAGCAGGACCACGATAGTCCTTGCTTGCTTCCCTTGCTGATGTGCGAGTCTGACCTTGGAACACGAGCTCTGTTCATGATCCTCCACCTTATACAGATTCACCCAGTTCCTCTTGCGGAGCGGGACAGGAACACCTGAGCTCACAGCCATTGATCCTCTCCCAGTGTGAAGGACACGGTCCTGCCTGCGTGTCTTTGAAGATCATGTGTTGCTGCTGCTCCTTGAAACCACATCAGCAGCGTCAGATCTGGCATTTGGTATAATGGCAGCAGGATCAACATTTCCTTTTGTTTCTTGTTCTGCAAGTCATTCCTGCAGCCTGGGACAAGGCCTGGTGGGGCTTTGGGGTGCCAATTGCTCTCAGCCACCTTGCAGGGCTCATTCCCCTCATGCAGTGGGATACACTTGGTCTCCTTCCACCGTTACCTTGCCCAAAAGGCACAGCAAACTGCTCTGCCAAGAAATTCCTTCTGCTCTGCAGGCCCCAGGGTAAGCAGAGTACCTTAGGAGAGTACCAGTTATCTTGAAATCCCTCTTAGCAGCAGCTGAATTTGTTGTGGTCTCAGAGTCCTGGTCACACATGGACTGCTTTGGCCAGAGCCTGCCTTGTGGGATGAGACCAGATGCACAACTCTCAGATCATCTTACTCTTCCCTTTCTTATTAGGAAAGCTTCAGCTGCACAGTAGGAGCAGAAAAGACCCTCCTCTAAGCCTGCATTGGAAGGGAGGCTCCAAGAAAGCACTTCAGCACCCTTTAGGAGCCCTGCAGGACTCTGGGTGCCTGCCACATTAGTAGAATGATAGATCAGGTTTATGGGGGACCTCTGGGAGCCCAGGTTGCATATCCAGTGGTCAGTGTGTGGGGAAGCCCAGTGCTTTGGGCCACTCCAGCCCAAATGCTCTCTCCCTGTTTTGCTGCCCACTGATGAGCAGAACAAGTTATCAATTCACTGTCTTCTTGTCCTGCAGCATGCCCCAGGAGAGGGCAGGGGATGGGCATGGGGATATTAAGGTGCTTCTGAGGCTCTTGCTATTACTTGGACACACTGAGCAAGGCATCTGAGCAGGGAGGGCTGTGTTGAGTTGTGGAAGTACAGCAGGATGGTGCCACAGAGCCCATCACTCTCATTGGGAAGGAGGAACCTGACTCCCAGTGTCATGGGCAGCTGGTCCTGAAAGAAAAAACAGCCCAGAAGCTTTGGCTTGGAAGAAAAGAGGAGGGGCACCAGGCCCAGGGTGTTTGCATGGCGCACACAGCCCAAGGCCCTTGTCTTCCTTGTCTCTTCTGAGAAGCCTGTGGTGATGCTACCGAGCCGCTGTGTGCAGGGCTGCTGTGCCTGGGGCCGGGAGTCCCCGTAACGGGCTGGGCTCTGCAAAAGCTGACAAGAAGCTACACTGAGAAGCCAGGCTGGGGCCAGTGCCACCGCCCTCGCTCCTGCTGCCTCCATCCCTGTCTCAGCGTATGTGGCTTTGGTTTTTGCTTGCCAAGCAAGGCACGGGCAGCCGTGCTCTGCGCGTCTGGTGGCTTGGCGCCCTGCAATGCGGATCTGGCACCAGAGTCCATTCCCATCCTGCCTCCCTTGCGCCATGCTCAGGCAGAGGCTCGATTGCCAGTGGGGGCCGTGTGGTGGAACCTATCGAGCGAGGGCACTGTCACCAGCCGTTCATGTCGCCTGCAGCCGCCCCCCGCGCCGGCACCGCCGCCGGGATCCCCGTCCACAGGCGGGCACCGGCCCCTCGTGCTGCTGGGCTCGGCTCGGCTCGGCTCGGCTCGGCTCGGCTCCGGCTGGGCTGCTGCCCGGCTCGGCTCGGTTTGGCTGAGCTCGGTTCGGCTCGGCTGAACTCGGCTCGGCTCCGGCTGGGCTCCTGCCCGGCTCGGCTCGGCTCGGCTCCTGAGGCAAGGACAGTCGGCGACCGCGGCGGCACCTGTGGCCGTGGAGGGGCCCGTCCCCTTCAGCGGCGCCGCGCACTGACCGGGGGCCTCGTAGGCCGGCAGCGGAGCTGAGGCGGTGGCGACATCTCCCCTCTCGCCTGCCGGGGCGCTAGGCCGGCGTCCTCAACGGGTCCCGGCCTTCTCCGAGCACGCAGGGGGTCCTTCCTCTCCCTCACAGCCTGGCGTCGGTCACGGACAAGGGCACGGTACTGCCTGGGGGAGCCCCGGGAGGGAGAGGTCCGTGAAGCTCCAGGGCCGCCGGGAGCACCGTTCAGAGCAGCGCGGCTGGAGGCAGCGCGGTGTCAGCTCGAGCCTGTCCCGCTGCTCGTGCTGCAGACACCCGGTTCCACCGACCCGCACGGCCCGGTGATGTTCTGGCTGGCGGGAGGTGCTGCAGGAGGGGTGCTCGCTCTGCACGTTTCCTCTAGTGCGACAGCTGCTTTCGTCTTTTGTTGTGTGACAGGAGAGAGCTGGTGAAGATTTAGTAATTTCCCTTTGACTCTCCTCCTTCTCTAGGCTGGCATTCAGGGAGAAAGATGCCATTGAAACCATTTAGCTGTCTGTTGCCTGAAACAAGGTTTCTTCACGCAGGCAGGCGTGTGTACAAGTTTAAAATCCGGTATGGCCACTTCAGCAGGTAAGCATGGTAAAGCTGCGAAAGCAACCTGCAGTCTGATGGCAGCATGTAGCGGCGAGTTAAGATCAAACCCCAAATTCAGATCTCGGGAGCTCCTCATTTCCCGCCTGCTTTCACAGAAACTGAAAGTGGTCACTTAAAAACTGCTCCTGTACTTTCCCATGCTGGGTACTGGCCTGGGAGAGTAAATTGAGCTGTAAAAATGCTCTCATTTCACTGCCTTATGTGGAGTTTGTGCTGCAGTGGGTGAAGGGGCTGCTTTTCCTGACAGTATTTTGAATTTTCTAAGTGTTTAAGTGAGAAGCTCCCCAGCCTTTACAGTTATTCAACCCCTACATGCCACACAGTCACTCAGTCACTGCCCCACAGTGGGATGAGAGAGAGGATCCTGGAAGGTAGAAGTAAGAAAACCCATGGGTTGAGATAATGACAATTTAATAAGTAAAGCAAAAGGCATGTGCGCAAGCAAATCAAAATGGGGCATTCATGATGATGGGCAAGTGCTTTGCAAGTGGGAAAAACCTTGACCAGCTCAAGGGGTTCTGGAGTTTTAGTTTGAGAGAGGACTCAGAATCCTGGGCGTTGTGATCTATAATCACAGAAGTTTGAGCTGCTCTGGCAGCAGCATGCCAAATAGGCTGTCTCTAGATCTGAAGCTACATGAAATCTCTTGCCACACTTGTCTCCTTTTTCCTTTGTGGAAGTAGGCTGGGTCTTTGAAATGCTGTTGCATGACTTTATTTTGGGATGAAGTAGAACACCATTGTTTCTTTAGCTTTGCTTAGCATTTTTCCTGGAACAGTGTCACATACAGGAGGATTAACCTTCCTCCTTGTTCTGTTCTCTTGTTCACTTTGGAAAGGAAGATGTGTTGTCTGGTGGTGTTGTGTGGTGTTCAAAAGATCCTTGAAATGTTGCTCTTGTCTGTAACTGAGCTCTTTCCCTCAGTGTAATCCCTTTGGAAGGCTCTGCTGGTAGTGTGCACATGCTTCTGAAGAGCCTGTGGGTGTTTGATCTGGTGATCAAGAGAGCGCTGCCTTTGTCTGAGTCTCTTTACCCCTGCATGTCTCGTGTGCATTGCAATTCATTGGTAGACTTGAGGGAGCAGGGGGTGAGACTTTTGAAGTACCTTTTGTGTTTAACAGTAATTTCTGGAATTGATGGTGAGCTTGTCAAGTCTGTCTTCATGTCTTCATGTCAGCATGGTCCAGTATAGCAAAAGCAACTCCTTGTACAGCAAAACTTGTGAAACTTCCTCACTGTGTCATGGTTGTGGTGAGTGGGGGTGCTTATTCAGAGCATCTGGATTCACTCCCAGATCCTAAGAGAGAGTGAAGGAGTAAGTCCTAACTGCATCTATAGCCTTATGTCCAAAGCAATGCTATCAGTCTGCCTGCAGATTTGGGAAGTGAAACTCCTTTTGCCGGCAATAAGATGGTGACTAATCTGAGGCCAGGTTTCCAAAAGAACATTGACAGAGTTGCAAGAGCTGATCACAGAGCTAATCATCTACACATGCATATTGCTAGAGCAAGGTCAACTTCACTGAAGGTCTCCTGAATTCCCAGAAAAAAAACAGGGAACAAGGAAGGTTCTTCCCTTCTTTAAAGATGAGACTGTTTCTGCATCTCTACACTCCATCTTAAAAGACAATATTCATCCCCTCCTCCCCAGTCCCTCAACCCAAGCAATGAATGGCCTCCTTGTCAGGAGACCCTGGCTGGATCTTCTTCCCACCCTCTTCTTATCACCATTACAACATGCCTTCTTGAATCATAGTTTTGTTTTCCTGCTGGTCCATGAAGACTTTGTGACCACAGCATAAGTCTTGGGTGGGTGATACCTGTTCTGCTGTAGTGCGCTGCAGGAAAGGAATGTAATTCCTTTCATTAACTTATGCTGTACCAGGCAAGGAGAGAGACTTTCTGAAGAGGAAGGAGAGCTCTCATCTCTGACCTAGTTCTGGCTGGGGACCCTGAATGTGAAGGATATGAGAATGGCTGCTTACTAAGCCATGTACCAGAGAATGCTTGCATGGCGTAATTGCTTGCACTCCACTTATTTGCTTATTTCCAAGTGACATTTATGTGATTTCTTTACTTTCTAATGTGTTTGGATTTTCTGTAAGACCTTCTCTCTCCTTCTGCATTTTATTGTTGGCTGACACCTCACAGCAAACAACTTCTGAGAAGCTGTCCTACAAAGGATGTAGCTAATATTTGGGAACACAGTTTGTTGCAGGCAGTACACAACTCCCAGCATCCAGTGCTGTGAAGGCCTGTTTCTCTGCAGGTTTGCACTATGGAGGTGATTAAGAGGCATGTCCTGCCAATTCCTTCTTGTAGTCCCTTGAGCAGAAGGACATCGTGATAGGCTGGAAGACAGAGGTGCTGGTTTGAGGGCACCTTGTCAGAAAACCCTAAAGGTTACTGAGAATTGATTGGAAAGATCTGGTCTCCCACAAAATACAAATGGGCACAAAATTCACAAGAAAAGTCCCTGTGGAATAATGGAGAATGAATTCATCTGCCCACTTAGTATTTTCTCTGTGCAATGGGAATGATGTTTTTTTTGTTGTTTAAACTTTACAACAAAGATAGCTCTGTTGCTTTTTGGTTTGGGTGGGACTAACTCTCTGTGTTTGTTTCACAGTAATCCTGATTTTGACAACACGGAAAGTGCTGTCAAGGAGTTAGAGGTAGGAGATGAAGCAGGTTCACAGAAACTGAGCTGAAAGTTCAGCTGAGCAAATCTTTTGTTATGGGACTGAGGACATTTTGTAAGATGCAGTGCTTTGAGTGAGAGTGATGGGGAACCTCTCTGGACAGTATAATGGTAAAAAAAATGGTATAAATGAAAACTGTCCTTGACAGGCAGCATTAGCATAGAAGACAATTGAAATATCTCAGAGAAGCTAGACTGTTAGCATTAGACAAATGAAAATGCCTATTTGTTGAGTGAGTTGCCCCCATCCCTCTCTGATACCTGTTCAGATTAATCCTGCAGTAGCACTTGCCCATGGTTTTGCTCTTAGTCCCAGACCTGACCACTGCTTTTAACTTCTCAGGCTTGACTAGCTGTCAATACTCTCTGGTTTTCCAGGGGCTGTGTCAGTACTGGTGAGCTAGCTTGACAGAGACTGATGTAATGCTCAGTTGTACATGCTTTCCTCCTAGTTGTGGAGCTACTGGAATCAGTGGTGGCTCTTTTAATGGTGCCATTACTTTGTGACCAAGCTTGGTGGCAACTGTTCCTGTCATCTTCTTCCTGAGACAGAAAGAAGGCCCTGCCATTCCTGAGGAAACGAGACAACTCTATTGCCTGCTTAAAAGTGCTCCTGTTACTTCATTTAAAAAAGTCTTCAGAGTACAACAATAGCATTACAAATATTATTGAAGAAAATGTGCTGGGTTTAACTGATACAGGAAATCAATGGTTTGGTGTTGGTTTTTTTTTTCATTTTTGAAAAATACTGAAAGGTATTACCAGAAAAAGTTTCCCATTTTTGAAGCAGGGTTTTGTTGGAGCAGAATTACAGTTCCTATTCATCAAATTGGGTCAATATCCAGAAAAAGGGGAATATGTTTGTATTTTAAAACAGGTCAATACTGCATGTGTTTTCCTGGTAACAAGAGACTTCTTAAATGTAAAACTTGTTAAATTTAAAAGCACACCTCCACCCTCTGTAGTAATGGTTAATGTTAATTCAAGATTAAGACATTCACTCACTTTGATTTCGATGAGCCTGTTAGTGCAGTTCACTTTAAGGTGATGGGCAAAGAAGGGGATGAGGAAAAGCAAAATATCTAGAACCTGCTCTTCTGTGATTTGTGCAAACTGTAATTTTAAATTTTTCCCAAGCCTCAAAACTGTACTTGATGGTGGAATTGTGGCTGTACTCTTAATATTCTTCCCTTTTTTTGGCCTCTTCAGGAAGCGATTCGAGTAATCCTTGGAAATCTCAATGATTTGCATCCATTTTCTACAGACCACTTCACTATTTTCCCATGTATCCTTTTTTTCCTACTCGCCAAAGAAATGACGTGTCTGGGGGGCATTGATGAATTTGATGTTCATGTCCAAAAGCATGCAGGTCTTTAGCTGGAGTACAACTGCTTTGAGCTTTGCAGCATTATGTTAGCTGAAGATCCTCCTCAGTTTTTGCCTTTACCAGAGGCACCAGAGGTTTCAGAAGGTCAGTAAAATGTAAGATGCTCCTCACAGGCTCAGTAGGAGAGAAGACTGCATTAGTTTTCTTGCAAGGTACATTGGGATTAAATGACGTCCATGAGCCTCTGAGGATCAGTTGTACCTGCAAAGCTGTCCTCAGTCTGTAAAGGAAGAAGTTAGCTTGAACCTGAGAGACTAGGATAACATTCCCATGAAGTCTTACGTTGCTTAAAGGGATGTTGAATATAAAAGTTGTTTCTTGGGTGGGAGTGAATGTGAATATATGCTTATGTACCCACACAGGTGGCTGAGAGGAGCAAAAGTCACCTCACAGAGTGAGTTGTGCTAGCAGTAGTTAAGCTGAGAGCTGGAAGACTTAAAGCAGGCTTTTGAACACACAAACCCTGCAGGATTGTCACTCAGTTATCTGGGTCACCTCTTCAATGTAGTGTTTGAAGTCTAGGTGTAAAAGTGAAACAAATGTCCTCCACCCAGTATTCACCGTGTTTTATTCTTCCCCCTTACTCTTTTAGGACCAGCCACTACTTTTTTCCATCTCCTCTAAACCTTGCGGTGGTGATAGCTGCTGTCAAAAGACAGGAGTGTAAAAGCTTTGTGCCATAGCACAGCATCAGCATGTAGAAGCTAATTTTTGAATATTCTCACATGCAGGTTTTGTTGTTACAAAGTTCATTTTGACAAGTTGTATCTGCTCCCTCATACATGTGTTCAGTATGGTCTGACTTCAGAAGCTTTACAAGAGGACATTGTCTGAACTCCTGCTCCTTTGAAATGTTAGTGCTGTGTTCTGAAGTCTTATCATCATTCTCAGATTTGAGTAAATGGGAGAGAGTATCGAAGATGAGATTCAAACATGAGAATGTCCATCTTACGCCTTATCCCTACATTTGCACTATGTATCTAGAACTGAACTCATTTTGGCAAAACGTACCTTGTGGTAAGTCTGTATGGTATGTTTGCATAATTTCTGGAAGCATCTATGATCCTTGTCTTTTCCCTTTCCCTTTCCCTTCCTCTACTGTGTCTTTGAATTAGAGGGAGCAAAGCTGCGTGCAGTATGGCTGTAGTATGGATTTGAAACAGAGCAGAACAGTGTGTATTGCTTTTCTAAAACTTCCTGAATCTCTTTGCCTTTTCTGTCACTGCTCACTCTTCAGCTAGTATTTTTATGAAGCAGTACCCAGTGGTTCCCAACCTTCATTCTCTAATGTCAGTGGCTGGGCTGGGGACAGCACATGTCTATGGAACACGTTTTTCTTCACGTTGATTACGTCTGTTGACATTGAACTTCACACTCTTTGTTTCTGTTTTTCCAATGAAAGAATGTGTTTTTCTAAGTAATGATAGTAATAATGGGAATAATGTTTTCTGTAAAATTAGCAAATGCTCTCCCCTCCCTAGTGTCTTGTTTTCCAGTTTTCTATGAATTCCCTGAACAGCTTCAGGCCCCAGCTGACACCTCTGTGGGACTCTACATTTAACCTCCTCTGTTGTGAAAACTGAGTGTTTATTCTTACTATTTCCTGTTCTGGTTTTTGGTCCGTGGATAAAGCTGCTGTTTTTTTCTTACAACTGCTTAGTAGATATTCTTGTCCCCTTTATAAAATGGACAAGTCATTTCTTAGTCTCACCCATTTGCTTGTGTGTAGCATCCTCTACCAAAAAGATCGTGTTTGGATTTAAAAACTTCTAAACATGGAGAATTCACTCCCTTCCCTGTACACCTTGCCCTGGTATTTAACTGCCCTCTCCACATAGCTATGCAATGCTTCTATTCTACAGTTATGCACAGCATAATGTGCTGTTACTTTCGGGCACTGAAACATGTATGGATCCCATGCATCAAAGTGGAGTGGCCAATATTCTGTGGAGTCTATGCTTCAGCTGTCCTTGCATCTTCCACCTGGTGCACAGAACATAGGTGCTAACAATTTTTCAGTACCTTCTGCTCTTCTGAAGACTCCTTGGATTTCTTCAAGAAAAGCAGCTTTCCCCATCCCATCAACATGTGGTATCCATAGCCAGGAATTCTAGTTCTGAAAGAGCTGTATTTGCAGTTCTTCAATATCAGCATCTTGTATGCAAAGTACAGTATAATTTCTAAGTAGTTTGTCTTGTTCTCAGAAAGTGAGGTGCAATGCAAAAATGTCCTTTTAAGATGGTTAAAGAATGTCCAGCCTAAATATTCACCAATTTTGTAATAATTCTGTTACAGGTAAAGAAGTAAACAAGGGCAGTGATGAGCTTGTAAGTTGTGTGTGTGGTTTTGTCCTGTGGTTTGTTTGTCTTTTAAGTTATATTCTGAATAGCTTGGAGGAACAGGATATATTATATATAGGCAATGCTGAAATCTCCTGTTTCTAGGTGTCAGGCAGGCAATGTTAGGTGGCACTGAATTCTCACCTAGAACCATCCAAGTTGAGAGCAATCTTCCTGTCAATTCCATCAGAGTCTGAATGAAGGACCTGAGAGTCCTGCTGGCTGCAGCTAAATGTGTTTTCTGCAAGTCTGAGCTGAGCTGTCAAATGGTTTCTTCATAGTGAGAGTCTGTGAGAGTCTATAGAAGAATTAAATAGTTTTCTGGGTGCTGCATATGTCAGAAGAAACAATGTTAAGCTTATTGGGAAATTTTTTGTTTAGTGAGGGCTCAGAGTAGGCTTGTTTTCAATATGGGAAGTGTCTGGAGATGGAGTGAATTAGTGAAGACGTTCTGTCCAAAATGCCCAAACAAAAATCCCCCTAACCCTCCTGGCACTGCATTCCTGCTAATTATATCCTAGGCCCTCTTCTGAAGATGGAGCAAAAGGGATGTCCTGGGGAGCAGTATTTCCTGTTTAACACCATTGAACATAATTCTGTGGATGGCCTCTCAGTGCTTATCTTCTGTTTGAATAAGGTTGCTCTGGACTCATTTTTTGGTTTTCATTGTATGAACATGAACAATTTTGCAAAACATGAACGTGTATTAACTCTGAATTCTGTTCTAAAATAGAGAAGTCAACATCAAATTTTATCCATGCCAATTTTGCAATGTTTTGAAGGTGAAGAGAAGAAATGAAGTGTCAGAAAGTACTGCAGGGCAAGCATCAGTGAAGGGGAGAAGAGTGGAAGTCCAAGCAGAGACCTCATGCCCACAGCTGGGTATCGACAGGTCAGTTAACTACAAAATAGTCTTCCAGGGCACATATCAGTATTTTTAATGTCTCATGTACCTTTCTCATATTTCACTCCTGTGTAATCCTTTGTTCCGTTTTTCTTCTTCCTTCTCTTTCATAGGTGACAGGCTCTAAGCAGCATTGCCCATACTTGCAGAAAAGTTGTCCTATGTTTTCAGGCTCCCATGGCATTAACTAGAGGTCTCCCTGTTTATCTCCTTTGTATTAACATTATCTATAGAATCACAGTGGGATGAGAACTTGGCAGCTGGCTTGCAAACCTAAGCCAGGGATGACAAGGAAAGAACTGCCAACAGTTTTCTACCTGCACCCCAGCCTGTTCCTCTGTGTGGGCTGATGGATGCTGCCTCTCAGCTTGAGGCTGAGATCTCTATCTGTTGATTTCACAGATTCATTGAGGTTGGATGGGACCTTTGATATCATCAAGTCCAAGCCCTCCTGCTCAAGCAGGGTCATCCAGAGCAGATTGCCCAGGACATGTCCCTTTGGGTTTTGTGTGGACTTCAAGGGTGGAGACACCACAACTTCTGTGGGACCTGGCTGCAGTGCTTGACCACAGCTGCAGTCACAAAGGGAGCCCAGCCTGGGCAGAGCACACAGACTGGCCTCAGCAGCCCTGAGCAGAGGGGAAGGGTCACCTCCCTTGAGCTGTTGGCAAAACTCTTCCTAGTGCAACTCTGGATGCTGTTAGCCTCCTTCAGTATGAGGGTGCAATGTTGGCTTATGGTGGATAACTTCAAGCTTAGTCCTTGATTACCTCTCCGAGGCAGGCCCATTATTAATTATAGTCTAGCAGGCTTCTTTCTTTCATAGAGTGTAGCTTTTAAAAACAGGAAATTCCTCTCTGTTCGCAAGTGTGTGGCAGAGAGTCCCAGATCCAACACTGTGATCAGAAGTGTTTGTTCTCACCTTTCCCCTTCCACAGCCATAAACAGACCAAGTCAAATCATCTCCCTTGTTGCCTTGGATTTTCTGAGAGTGCTGAGCTCTGAGAATCTCCCCAGTGATACTGGTCAGCTCAAAGAGCACTATTGGTGTGTGAAGCCAGGATTTGTTTTCCCCATGTGCATCACTTTGTACCTCTCTGCACAGTTTCCTCTGCCATTTTATTGCTCTGTGACTGCAATAGGGTCTTTCTGTGATTCTTTGCTACCTGCCCTTCTCTTTGTGAGGATTTGCAAGCTTTCTCAACTCACTGCTCATCCCCTTTTCTATGTCATATAACAGTTCTCTTCAAGTGTTCGTTGGTTTTACTGGAAAAGCAGAAAGCCTAATATGAGAACAAGTGCATGTTTTCATTTTTTAAGTGAGACTTTGAAACATGAGCACAAGTATAGATTAAGGGTACCTTGTTGGCTAGAGGTACTAAAATCCTGATTCCTAATAAAATACTTGGAGTAGTCATTTACAAGTTTGCTTCCTTTTTGTGACTTTTTGTAAACTCGGTTCTTATCTGACTTTTTTTAGGACTGGAGCTGAATATGTTCACCATATGAGTAAAGCAAAGCATGGATTTGAAAAGGTAGGCTAGAGTATTCAGGAAGAGCTAGCGGCTTCTGTTTAGTCCTAGGTTCTTAAAGGGGTAAGCATAAAGATGCCTTCAGGTAATTCTTCTTGCCTTTTCATGTATGTCAAGACATTTGAGATTCCTGCTCAACAGACTTAGCCATGAGTTTTACAGGGAGATGGAACAAGCTTTTCTGACTGTCCAGCTACAAACTTTAGGGGTGAGCTTAGCTTCTCAGCTTCTCAGAGGTGGACCTGAAGATGCCCTGCCTTGTCTGCATGACTTCGGTCCTCTTTTACCTCAGATGCCCCTTTGTGCAGAACTCCATGAAGTGCTAGCAGTGGGTGCTAACACCTTCACACTGCTTCAGTGTGAGTACTTGTCACTACCGACCAGTGTCCTTTCTCTAGGCTAGATGGCCTTGCAGGCATCTCCCTCTTCTGGAAACAGTGTCATGACTTTTCTCACCATGTCATCAGAAGGCAGATTTACAATGGGATTGTTCCAGAGGGATTAACAATTGCTTTCTAAACCCACTGTTCTCCCAAGGCTTTGTTAGGAGGGAAGAGTCTATTTTAGCCCTCAGGCTGGAAGCCTACTCTGACCAAGCTGCTGTTAGGCAGACCTGTTAGGTAACAGGGTTTTCCTTAACACTCCTGTTTGCCTCCTCCTGGCTGTTGCCCATTCTCCCAAATGTCCCAGTGCATTTTATCCATTTTCTGGATAGTGATAGTCATTATAAATTTAGTTCAAATCCCTGCCACACTATCGCCTTCCTGGCCTTTTCTCCTCTCCAGCTCTTAGGAGAGAGTCTTCTCCCAGAAGACAAACACATTTCTCTTGGAATTGTCCACAAAGGAAGCTGGTTTAAGGTTTAAGCCCAGCCGGTAACTCAGAACCACGCAGCCACTCGCTCACTCCCCTCCCCCCCTTCCGCCCCCTGCTCCCGGAGGGATGGGGGGGGAGAATCAAAAGGATGTAACTCCCATGGGTTGAGATAAGAACAGTCCAGTAACTAAGGTATAATACAGATCACTGCTGCTACCATCAATAATAACGATAAGGGAAATAACCAGAGAAGAGAATAAAACCGCTCACCACCCGCCAACTGATACCCAGCCCGACCAAGCAGTGATCTGGGTAACTGCCCCCAGCTTATATAGTGGGCATGACATGCTGTGGTACGGAATACCTCTGTGGGTAGTGTCCTCAGGTGTCCTGTCTCTGCTTCCTCCTGGCTTCCCCTCCTCCCTGGCAGAGCATGAGGCTCAGAAAGTCCTTGGTCAGAGTAAACATTACTTAGCAACAACTAAAACCATCAGTGTTATCAGCGTTGTTTCCATGCTGAAAGTCAAAAACACAGCACTGCATCAGGTACTAAGAAGGAGAAAAATGACTGCTACTGCTGAACCTAGAATACAAACCCAAAGTATTCTTTCAGAAGAGGGTTTTTTTATGGCTTTCTTACATTTTCAAGACAGGAAGGAGACTGCTTGGTACCCTCTCAGGAGCATTCAGTAGAGAAGAATTTATCTAAAATGAGCAGGCTCATTTATCTCTAAAACTTCTATCACTCCCCCCCCCCAACTCCTTCCCACCCCTCAGCTTATCTTTGCAGGATTAGTGACAAGTCTCTACACAATGCCTTTCCTGTCTTTCTTCAGGTGCTCCATACACCCTCTTGGTGGGGTAATAAGGGTCATCCTCTGAAATGCTTTTTTATTCCTTGCTTTATGCTAACCGCTGTCCTCAGAATGCTCCTTTTATAGTGATTGGACTTCACAAACTAATATTATAGTTCTTAAAAGCTAGAGCTCCAGGTTAGCATGTTGGATCCTGAGGAATAATGTGGTAGGTGGCAGACATCACTGTGACCTTGTACTGTGTGAACTAATATGCAAGGACATGTCCTGAGCTCTTTCCAGGTAAACTGGAACTGTGATGAATGAATCACCAGTTCAGGTGAGAGAAACCTTGTTCAGAACACATGCTTGTCCCTGAAATTTGCACTGGTTAGGGCAGTGAGAGGGATGGATGTCCAGATGCCAAAACTTGTGTTTATGAATAGCAGACCAGATTTCATGAGCAATGCATGAAATCATGGGGAGAGGACTTCTCCTTCACATGCATTTTTTTTTTTAGGCGATCAGACAGGTACTCCTGTGATGTGTTTCCCAGTTGGTTGCTTTCCATTTGGTTTCTTCTGTGTAACAGTTCCTGGGTTCCTTCCTTTCAGAATTCCTCAAGAGAAAATGAGCATGAGTTTAGTCCAGCATCTCTTACCATGGACTACAGCCAAGTGAATTTCTGTAAGTGAGGAATTCCCAGATTGTTTCATTCATATAGTGGTCATATCAAATCAAAAGCTGCAAGGATTACATCATTATTAGTTTTCCTTTAAGAATTGTGTTTGGTGTTTTCCAGCAGGTGAGAGTGAGAATTAGAATGACCGTAAAGCTGTAGGTCACCCATGATTTTGACTGAGGCTGTCTTCCCCCATCATGAATTCCCACCCGTACAGCTGGGGTGCACAGCTTTCAGAGCTGGGCTGTGAAACGGGAGTTCATCTCCAAGTCAGCCTGTATTGGGATTGCTTTGAAACCTGCCAGGCATTAGGTTGGTCAGTCTGGAGACACCTTTCAGCCTCAGCATCTGCTGTTGGGTGTGCAGGGAGTGTGCAGGGAGTGAGCTTGTGGTTTTGTTCTTGCTGCTGTTTCTTACAGGGGGACCTGTTGTGCCTAACCCTGAACAAAGAAGAGCAACCGGTCAGGCTGAGGGTGCAGGGCAGCTACTGCAGCAAATGGACCGCATGGTAAACAAAGGAGACACAGAGTTGGAAGGAAGAGGTCTCTCAGGGTTCTGGAGAAGGTACTAATACTGTAGCTATGACCAGATGCAGGCCGACTGTGTTCGAGACTGTGTCAGAGACTATGCCTGACCCTGGCAGTTCAGATGATTCTGCCTTATCTTGAAGAATGGATCCCTCTTCCCTGTGGGTATACCAAAGTCTCCCAAGGCAAAGGAACGTGCAGGGGTGTCCTTTTGTCTTGTGGTAAGGTGCAACATCCCCAGTAAATATTCCTCTTCTGAGCTTTTTGGGGACTTTTTTGACCTTTCTGACTCTTCTGAGACTTTGGGGAAAAAGAAAACCCTCACATGAGTATTACTGACCACAGCCACAGCCCCCATACAATGTGGCTTTTATCAGATGAGGAGTGCCATCTCCAGCCCCATTTCTAAAGGACTTAAACACTCCCTCTTCTAACAGGGCCTTCCCAGGGTGGACCTTCAGCCCCGTTAAGGTTAAGTACAACCTTTATTTGGCCAGTTAGCAACTGTGGCTTATGTAACTTTGACTCCCAAAGACACCATTTTAAACTAAAATTAAAGTAACCACACAGACAGTTGCTGGGCATTGCTGACTGAAGATTGCTCTAAAGCTGTTGAAGTTGTATCCCCCAAGAGTGCTCTGTTCACTGCACAGCGCAAGTTGAACAGTGGCAGGAACTGTTTATCTGGGAGTTGAATTAGTTGTGGGAGAAATGAAAACTCTTGTGAATTGAAATGTGTGCCATTAACTGCTGAGACTCCACTGTTACGGCACAAGTTAGTTTTTATGCTTCCTCTATTCTTTCAATTTTCCTCTGTACTATTTTGTGCTAGGGTTGTGTCTTTTGTGTGGACGTTGTTATACTTAAAATACTTACTCTTAATGTGTTCTCCTTGTTGTTTCCCCAGCATAATCTTGACACCACTACAGCATCTTTTTGGTGGAAAGAACTGACCTGGAAGCCCTAAGTTGTGGAAAAGTAAACTTGCAGGGTGACTGTTGGGTGGGATTGTTTCCTGTGTTGTTCAGCTTTTCACATTACTTGTCTCAGCTTTGAAATGCTTTAAATGAAGTTCTACCTTTTTTAATTTTCAAATTAACATACTGGAGATATTGGGTTAAAGTGTCTTTTTTCTTCACAACCTTGAGTGTCTTGGGAAAAGAGCAACATGCTTTAAGATTCTGATCCTTGAGTGTCATAAATTGGGAATTTTGCAATTAAAAGTTCTGTGAGATTCTAATAAAAATCAACTAGCATCACCCTGGGACTCTGTGGTAATCCATCTCACGCAGGCAGAAAATGTCCTTTTCCTCCCAGAAGAAGCAGAGGTTTCTGGTATCAGATGGACTCTTGTACTATGCTTCACACCATTAAAAAAATGAAAATTGGTGAAAATATTTTGGATTATGTTCTTACCACCACACTACAAGTTGTGTAATTATTTACGCCTTCAATAAGTAGTGAGGTGAGGCTGGGAGTTGAGATTTCAATTGGGATGCTCAGGCAGCTTTTTGCCATCACACCAGTGCATTTACAACAAACATCACTCTTCAGCCATCTCCTGAGCTAAGGCACCATAATCATGTTACTTGCACAGTGCTGGGCTCACACCTGACACCAAGTAGTTGTTACTTTGCCAGTACTCTATGTGGTACCTGACAACACCCTCGGAGCATGTCCAGGCAGACAGACTTTCTCCTTGCAGGAGAAGGCAAGGCACTGCACAGTATAGGTGCTCTCAGCTTGCTCTTGCCAGTAAGAGGACTGGGAGAACTCCAGCCGGGAGTAGGCATCTCTTGCCCCAGGCAGAGGCTGACCACAAGTGACCTGTTCAGATGCAGGACGGTGCAGTGGGTCTGCCTGAGAGGATGGTTAAACCTCTTCTGCACATGAACCTGAGGAGGGAACTGTGATAAGGGATGGAAAGCCCTAAAAATGCAAACAGAAATGCCTGAGAAAAATGGAGAATAAGAAATACATTGTTCAGGGGAGAGGAGAAAAATGAAGGAATTCCCTTTGCTTCCATGTTTCCCTTCTCAGCAGCAGTGTCAGGGTGCCTGTGGGCTGCCTACCTACACAGCTCTGTGGCTCCCCCTCAGCTTCGCTCGCAGCTCTTCTCCCCAGAGACTTCGCCAGTGCAGAGCTGCTCCAGCCCCTGAAGCATCTCAGTGGCCCTTCTGTGGTCTCACTCCAACAGGCCCACATCCTTCTTACGCTGGGAACCCCCAAAGCTAAACACAGTACCACTGGAGCAGAGGGGGAGAATTGCCTCCTTCAAGCTGCTGCTCACACCTCTTTTGCTGCAGCCCAGCATAGGGTTGGCTTTGTGGGCTGCATGTGTACACTGCCGGGTCATGGTAAGCTCTGCACCCCCAGCAGCCCGAGTCCCTCTCAGCCCGCTCTCAGCACAGCCCGGTTTCAAGCAGCGCGGCTGCAGCTCGCTCAGCAGCCGCCGCCTGCCACGTAACCCCCATCTAAAGAGGGACGTTGCCAGGAAAACGAAGAGAAACAAGCCCTCCCCTCCCCTCCCCTCGCCACCCAGGGAGCTGGCAGCGCGGCGTTGTCAGGGCAGCGGCGGCAGCTTTAAAGGCGCCCTAACGGAGCGGTGTCCGGTGCCGAGGGCATCGGCTCGGGGGCGGCCGGGCCCGGCGCACGGAACAGCGGCAGCCCCGGCCGGCCAGCAGCGGCCTGCGAGAGCTGGTTACCAGAGCGCGGCGGGGCTCTGCAGGCGGGTTCGGTCAGTGGCCATCATGGCATCCACCCGGCATCCAGTGATCGGCGTCCTCCGTACCTGCCGGAACGGTTGCCTCTCCGCCCGAGGCTGGGTGTACTCCAGCACAGAGGAAGTCTGACAGAGCTGAGCCAGGGGCTCCAGAGGTAACAAGAACCAACAGGGAAAAACAGTGACATCGTCCAAGAGTTCGGGTTGGAAGTGATATCCAAAGCTCATCCAGTCCAACCCCAGCAATGAGCAGGACATCTTCACCTGGAGCAGGTTCCCAGAGCCCCTGTCCAGCCTGGCCTGGAATGTCGCCAGGGATGGTGAATCCACCCGCTCTCTGGGCAGCCTGTGCCAGTGCCTCACCACCCTCAGGGTAAAACATTTCTTGAGTCCAAACTAGATCCTTTCGTTCAAACCTTCACCCCTTGTCCTGTCACAACACACCCTGCTAAAAAGTTTTTCCCCATTTTTCTTACAGGCCCCCTTAAAGTATTGAAAGACCACACTAAGGTCTCCCTGGAGCCTTCTCCAGGCTGAACAGCCCCAACTCAGCCTTTCCTCAGAGCACAGGTACCCCATCCTTTCTGTGTTCCTCTTCTTGACCTGCACCAACAGGTTCCTGTTGTCTTGTGCTGGGGACTCCAGAGCTGGACATAGCACTCCTGGTAGGTTTCCACCAGAGCAGAGGGGCAGAATCATCTCCCTCCACCTGCTGGCCATGCTGCTTTTGATAACTGAGGGGATTGAAGGTGTGTTGCTCAAAGAAAGTGACATGGCTGATGGCACAGCTGAGGTACCTCTACATCCACGCACACAGCATGGGCAACACCAGGAGGAGCTGGAAGCCAACTCTGCATGTTGCTACAAAGCTGTGATGTTGTTGCCATTACTTAAACTTGGTGGGATGAACCCCATGAGTGGAATGCAGCTATCAGCGGCTGCGGGCTGTTCAAAAGGGACAGGGAGGAAAGAGGGGGGAGGGGTTGCCCTATACTACAGGCCACTGGATCAAGGGAAGCCTGTTGATGAAGCCTTCTTACTCCATTTACAGGAAGCACTCACAGACTCTCATCCTGCTGGGAATCATCTTGACAGCCCTCTTGCCGGCTGGTGGGAAAGTAGCACGGTGAGCTGTAGGCAATGCAGGGGACTCCTGCAAAGCTCTGAGAACTTCTTAAGCCAGGTAATAGCCCTACCAGAGGGGATGCAATACTAGACCTGATGGTCACAAACACCATCAGTGACGTCACAACTGGAGAGTCTGGGCTGCAGTGATCACGCGCTGGTGGAGTTCACAGTCCTGAGGGATACGCGTCAGGCAAAGAGGAGAGTAGATGCCTCATTTTAGGAAAGGAAACTTGCCTCTGTGCAAGGAGTTAGTCAACAGGACCCCCTGGAAAACTGCCCTCAGGGGCAAGGGAGCAGGGTAGAGCTGGCAGAGTTTTACAGATGCTTTCCACAGCACAAGAGCTCTTGATCCCCAGGTGTAAGAAATCAGGAAACGAAGGCATGAGACCAGCAGGGATGCATCAAGAAGGGCTTCTACAGGTATGTCAGCCAGAACAGGAAGGTCAAAGAAAGTGTAACCCCCCAAAGAACACAACTGGCAAATGAGTAACAATGGGTGAGAAGGCTGAGGTACTCAACAGCTTTTTTGTCTTTGTCTTCACTGACTTCTCTTCCTATGGTGTGAGAGTACAGAGATTGGACAGAAAACACTGCCCCTTGTGTTCCAGCCAGTCCTCAGAGCTCAGAGGGGCTGCAGACACCTGGGATTCATTTCTGATTATCACCAATTGAACATGATCCATCCAGTCGAGTTCAATCAGAACTGTTACAATTAAGGATTCACAAATAGTGAGGTTTACTGAAGCACAGAAATACAGATTTGGAATTGCCATTGGTAAGCTCACTTCCTGCACTAGCACTAAAACCCAATGATTAATGCAGCTCATATGGAGGAAAAAAAAAAAAAAGCAATTGCAAATTCATTCAGTTTAGGTCCACCCAAGTATTATCCAGCAGAGTTGGAGATGCGAATCTTGCCAAAGAGGTGTCCCTGCTTTGTAGAGGAGAGAGGAGCAAGGCCATCTGCAGGTATTCTCATCCTCTGCCATGGAGGAGCTGGAATGCCAAATTTATACTTTTGAGAGAAGTGGAGGTGAGACTAGTCAAGTTACCTGTTGCTGATGTCATGGATGGGAGGAGCAACCACTTTCTCACTTTGGTGTATTTATTTTATGTAAATGAGGGATGAGGGCTACCTTCAGTCAGGCTGCTCAAGGGCTGTGGGTATTACAAGGGTGGAACAGAGCTCTGAAACATCACTCTCCCACTCTACTGAGGCAGCATTAAGGGCATCAGGATTAAGGCCATAAACCCCAACCGCAGCCCGTCACCCCTATCATGGTGTTGCACCAGACCTCAGCAATCCCTTCACCTCATGGCCTCGTTCCTACACATCCCACATCATCCACTCCAGTGGATGGGACTGCAAGGACTGAGGGAGCAAAGTCCCCCCACAGTAAGAAAAGATCAAATTCGAGACCACCTGAACATACGTAAGTCTGTGGGATCTGACGAGGTCACCCCAGAGTTCTGAGGGAATTGGCAGCCAGGTGAAGTTCTTGTGACTGGAAAAGGAAAACACTGCACCCCTTTTTAAAAAGGGTTGAAAGAAGGACCCTGGGAACTAACAACCTGTCAGCCTCACCTCTGTGCTGGGGAAATCACGGAAGAGTTCCTCCTAGAAGCTAGGCAAAAGCACATGAAGGACAGGGAGATGATTCGAGACAGAAAGCATGGGTTCACCAAGAGCAAGTCCTGCCTTAACCAACCCAATGGCCTTCTATGATGGAGTGATTTCATCAGTGAACAAGGGAAGAGCTATGGATGTCAGCAATTTGGACATCTGTAAGGCCTTTGACATGGTCCGCCCAGCTGAGAGGAGGCTCAGGTCGAATCCAGAGAAGAAAACTTCCTCCAAAAGAGAAAAAGCATCTTTCTTTACTCCGTGGAAGTCCCTAATCTTCCTCTGGTCCCCATATTAAGAGGCAACAAACTCATGCTGGAGAAAATACCTATCTCCAAGGAAAAAAAAAATCCTCTCGGCTGTACTCCTTGGAGGTGTCCGGGACTGATACACCAGCTCCCTGACCTCTAACGGATAGCCCAAAAGATTCCAGTATATTCTTGGGAGGAACACTGGATGGATCTGAGAGGACAGTGTAATGTCCAAAAGAGGAGAAATATATTGGGTATCTTCCTTAAAGGACACTGGGGCTACCAAATGAGATATCTGGTCTCATAAAAAAGGCTCTGGGAGATACCTGGGAGGAATGTAAGTGCATGCCCAAGGCAAAGATTCCTAGAAAAAAAAAAACAACAAACATCTCAGGGATCTTGCTTAAAACTGTCTGGGAATGCTACCCAAGATCTCACGTTCATAAAGAAGATCCCAGTATAATTTGGGATATGCCATGGAGGAGCCTTAGGTGAATCTCAGATAAGGGAGCTTCCTCCAAAAGATGAAAAGTATATCGGGTACCTTCCCCGGAAGAGTCTGAGGTTGCCATCCAGGATCTCAGATTCCTAAGGAATAGTCGAAATGTCTCTGGGAAATGCTATGCAATAGGGCCAGGAGCATCCTGGAGGAGAGATCTTGCAGCAAAAGAGGAAATACATCCCGGGTATCTTCCCTGGAGGAGTCTGGGGCTGTTACCTGGCACCTGAGATTGTTAAAGAAGATCTCAAAAGGCTCTGGGAGATGCCTTGGAGGAGTCTTGGGTGAATCCCAGATAAGGGAAGAGATCCTCTTTGCAGAGAGGAAACTTCCCTCAGGTACCTTCCCTGGAGGAGTCTGGGGCTGCTACCTGGGATCTCAGATTCCTAAGAAACAGCCTAAATGATTCTGAGAAATGGTTTGCAACAGAGCCAGGAGCCTGCTGGAGGAGAGATCTTCAGGGAAAAGAGGAAATACATCTCGGGTATGTTCCCTGGAGGAGCGTGGGGCTGCTACCTGGGAGCTAAAATTCCTAAAGAATTGGCTGAATGATTCCGGGAAATACTGTGCAGGAGAGGCAGGACCATCCTGGAGGGGAGATCTTCAACCAAAAGATGAAGCACATCTCAAATACTTTCCCTTGAGGAGAGCCTGGCTGATACCCGGGCTCTCAGATTCCTGAATATGCTGAATGATTCCGGGGAACACCACGCAGAAGAGCCAGGAGCATCGTGGAGGAGAGATCTTGAAGAAAGAGGAAACACATCTCTGGTATTTTCCCTGGAGGAGTCTGGGGCTGCTACCTGGCATCTCAGGTTGTTAAAGATCTGAAAAGACTCTGGGAGGTGCCTTGGAGGAGTCTTGGGTGAATCCCAGAGGAAGAGATCCTCTTTGAAGGGAGGAAACTTCTCTCAGGTACCTTCCCTGGAGGAGTCTGGGGCGGCTACCTGGGAACTCAGGTTGTTAAAGAAGCTCCGAGGATACTCTGGAATATGCCTTGGGGGAGCCTTGGGTGAATCCCAGATAAGGGAGCTTCCTCCAAAAGACAAAAAGTATATCGGGTACCTTCCCCGGGGGTCTGGGGTTGCCATCCAGGATCTCAGATTCCTAAGGAATATTTGAAATGTCTCTGGGAAATGCTATGCAATAGGGCCAGGAGCATCCTGGAGGAGAGATCTTGCAGCAAAAGAGGAAATACATCCCGGGTATCTTCCCTGGAGGAGTCTGGGGCTGCTACCTGGCATCTGAGATTGTTAAAGAAGATCTCAAAAGGCTCTGGGAGATGCCTTGGAGGAGTCTTGGGTGAATCCCAGATAAGGGAAGAGATCCTCTTTGCAGAGAGGAAACTTCCCTCAGGTACCTTCCCTGGAGGAGTCTGGGGCTGCTACCTGGGATCTCAGATTCCTAAGAAACAGCCTAAATGATTCTGAGAAATGGTTTGCAACAGAGCCAGGAGCCTGCTGGAGGAGAGATCTTCAGGGAAAAGAGGAAATACATCTCGGGTATCTTCCCTGGAGGAGTCTGGGGCTGCTACCTGGGATCTCACTGTCCTAAGGAATGGACTGAATGTTTCCAGGAAATATGCAGGAGAGGCAGGAACATCGTGGAGGAGCGGTCTCCAGACAAAAAATGAAGCACATCTGAAGTACCTTCCCTGGAGGAGTTTGGGGCTGCTACTTGGGATCTCAGGTTGGTAAAGATTAGGCTAAATGGCTACGGGAAATGCTTTGGAATAGAGCCAGGAGCATCCTTGAGGAGAGATCTTTAAGGAAAAGAGGAAACACATGTCGGGTGTGTTCCTTGGAGGATTCTACAATCCATTTATTTATAGAAATATTATTAAAAGTCGAGCTGGGGGCCAGCACCGAGCTGTGCAGCACAGCTCTAGTCCCTTGTTCCGCCAGCCCCCCCTGCAGGCGACTGGGGCTAAGACAGCCCCAACCTGGCACGGCTCCTCGGGGCAGGAGCAGGGCACAGCTTCTCTTGTCCGTGATCACGCTCCTGTGGCCAGGACAGCCCCGGGAGTAGCAGCCCCCCCCCCCCCCCCCAGCGCCTCATTGCTGGAGCTGGGGATTGGTGCACAGCAGCCACTCAACGGTTTCCAGCAGATAGGCCATGCTGTAGTGCCGGGCGATGTTCTGGAAGACTTTGACATGGTCCATAAAGGTCTGGGGAGAAGGCAAGAGGGAGGGAAGGAACAACTCAGCACTCCTGGGGGCTCCAGGAGGTGGCCGGGCAGGGCAGATCCCCCAGGGACAAGAAGTTAGAGGAGACAGAAGGAACAGGGCACTGCAGGGCTCCTTGCTGTCCCTCTAGGAGCTGCTGGCATAGGACTGGGCTTGGCAGGAGGGTGCAGGCATACCTGGGAGGAGATGGTGAGGGCAAAGTCTCCAGCACAGCTGCAGTGCACTGGCATGTGTCTCTCCTTCACGCCATGACACTTCTTGCACACCTTGAGGTCAAAGAGTGTTGCGCTTGATCTTGTCTCCTTGCTCACCTCTCTGCCTGGGCAGAGTGAATGTGTCTGGCCTCAGCCAGCCAGGGGGACGGGCAGGGCTGGGGAGTCCCACACTCACCAGATCCTGCAGCACAAAGGCCATCAGCTTCTTCTGCAGGGCTTCCACCAGTGCTGCTTCGATGGCATCAGAGTCATACTGCATTTGGCAGTTGGAGCAGACCCAGCCGGGCATTGCTGACCCATCCTAGGGGCAAAGAGATGGGAGGTGAGCAGCAGGAGTCCCAAACATAGGGAAGTGGTAACTGATTTCTGGAGAGGACAGAGCATCAGCCAAAGCCAAGGGATGCTGAGACCTGTCACAAGCAGCTAGAAAAGGAGGTGAACAGAGAATGGCCTTTAGGTGAGACTGGTCACCAGCAGCAAGCAGAGCTATAAAGCAAAAGAGTTGAGAGAGTAGATAGGTAATGCGATGAATTGGCCTTCAGCATTGCCACGCTGAGGTATCTGGTGTCCCTACAAACAAAGCTGCACCTGGGAGAGGGCAGGGTCCTTGCACAGGTCCAGGTCCCTGCAGAAGTTACAGTTCCTGCAGATGACTTCAGGGAGCACATAGGAGCGGCAAGGGTCCCGGAACTGGGCAGCTTCTGAGAACTCGCCCACCTCAATGAGACGCAGCAGGTCCCGGCGCAGTTTGTTCACCTGGTTGGTTATGTTGGCATCCAGGGAAAGGACCTACAAGAATAAGCCAGGTGAGTCTACCTGCAGATAAGAAGACAAGTGTCCCCACCAGGGCAGCTCATATCCTCATGACCTCATAAGGGCACAGGGCAAGATAAAGTGGACAAGAACCAGAATTTGAGCCCTGATCACAAGCCTTCAGAAATGGGGCCTGGCTCACACTGCTGACCTTGCAAACATATTTGATGAACTCCAAAGCTGGGTTGTTGAGTGGCAAGTAGGAGCCAGGCAGCACTGGGAACATGTCCGAAGGCTCAGTGGCATTTCGAGAACCAGACATCTTCTTCTGGATCTTCTGGGTGATGGTGAAGAAGCTCTGGGTGAGCTCATTGGCCACATAATCCTGTGAGAAGGTGATCATGCCTAGAGAGATGGAGCACAGAGCACTTGACCCATGTGGTGGCATACAGGGACCGCAAGGTGGGTGGCTCCAGGGCTGACCCATGGCTCAGCACTCACCAGGCATGGCCCCCATCTCTCCCAGTGCCTCCTGGGACACCTGGCTGGTGCTCCTCCTCTTGACAGGGGTGGTCCCAGGGGCACTGCGCCGCAGCTCCTCCTTCATGCTGTGGTACACGGCCACGATGTAGGCTGGGGATACATGGGCAAGGCTCAGCTATGCCAGCAGCTGCCCCACTGCAGGCTCTCCCTGCCACTGGGGAGGCACAAGTGGCCCCATCCCACCCTGGGACAGCTCACCTGACACAATCATCAGGAAGTAACTCTGGCAGGAGGCGGCCTGAGGCAGGAACTGCGCGATGTTCCAGCTGTTCTCCAGCAGCTCCTCCACATTCAGCTCCCCATCCTCTTCTTCCCCAACCGCCACCTCCTCCTCCTCCTCCTCGCTGTTCTCCTCCTCCTCTTCCAAAACTTGACTCTTGCTGGTGTCCTTCTGGAGGACCCAGGGATATCACAGTGGTTGCTCATGCCCAGCCAACACCTCCCCACGCATCTCAGCCCCCCAGCACCCTGCTTCTGGAGTTCTGAGCACCTCCAGTCTCTTACCTCCCCATAGTGGATGCGAGAATCCACTTTTCCCTTGATACCTCCATAATTTGCTGGATCCATCCAGAGTAGGAACTCCCAGCAGCGGGAGAAGGAGATGGTCAGAGAATGGAAGATCTCTTTGGAGTGAATGCTGGAAGGAAGAAACTGCAGTCAGCCACACCACTGGCATCGTCCCTAATTCAGAGCCTTCTCCGTGGGACTCCATGAGGAGGTGGTGCTGGCAAAGAAAGAGAGGGTTCCCCTATCCCATCCAACCACTAGCAGAGACCCCAGATGAAGTCATGCCCAAGAAGTCCTGGCTCCCTATTCTTGTGTCAAGGTGGCTGTAACATGGGACCTGAAAGCCAGCCAGAGGATGAGATGCTGGGCACCTCAAGTTCCTTCTGAAGGTCTCTTCTGGATTGAGCATACAAGTACTCTTGAAATATTACCTAGAGAGGACGACTAAGGGGCAGATCCCTACTCCAGGGATGACGGCAAGAGAACAAGAGAGATGGGAAACCTCAGCCCTTCCATATCTTTGCCAAAAATAAATAAAAAAAAAATAATAATTGAAAAAAAAATTAAAAAAATTAAAAAAAACCCCAAACAACCAAAAATAGAAATTCAGTGCTCAGGCCCATTGAAAGGCAAAGAACCAGCATCCTCCTCCCTGGCCCCGAGCCATGCTCCATCATCCACAGGATGGATCTCCAAGCCTGGCTTGGCAAGCCCCCACCTGTTGATGATGTACTCCATGTAGCTGATGGCATCCTCGATGCGCCGCTTTTTGGTGCACAGAATGATCCGGTTGAAGTTGGCATAAACCACTGAGGAGCCCAAACGCTTGAACTCTGCCACCAGCCTGCACAGGAACAGGAGGCAGTGGGCAGGAAAGCAAAGCCCAAGGAGCAGATGCAACCCATAAAGACAGGAGGTCCAACTTACTGCCCACCTCTCTGGAGGCTGCAGCAGTCATGCCTGTCCCTTCTCCATTCACTAGACTGGCACATTCCAGGTCTCACTTACTGCAGGAAAAGCTTCTTCATCATGTTGTGGAGCATGCGGTGCAGTGCTGGGTCATAGAGCAGGGAGGAAGGAGAGCGGAGCCAGCGGTAGAAGTGAATGACCTGGTTGTCTGCGTAGACATTGTGATACTGAGTGATCTCCTTCACCCAGCTCACCACCATGCTCTTCAGGATCCTGCCAGGGAGCAGAGGCATCACTTCACCAGCCGTGAAAGACCCCACAAACCATTAGACCCCCTTCCCTTTCCAGACATGGATGTGTTCTTAGATAAGCTGGAGGATTCAAAGTGGGAACTCTGCCAGAGCAGAGACATGCGAGCCCTCAACACATAAGCCACAGGGTAAATATGTGCCTCTCTAACTTGGTGGAGCCTGAAGAAAACAGAAACAGGAAAAGCCAACAGGAAAAGGCTGGATCTTCACCACCATCTCCAAACATCTGCTGTCTGAACCACCAGGCAGTTCTGAGCCAGGATCTTCAAAAGTCTGTTGGAGAAGATGTCTGCCCTGCTCTCAAGACCTGAATTTGGATTTAGAGTACCCCACAAGCCCCGCTTCTGGCACAAGTCTGGAAACAAAGGATGGAATGAGAGGTAGACCCTCACAAAGACCTGTCAGGATGGAGACCAGGTGCTCCACCTCCTGCTGGCTCCTACAACCATACCTGAAAGTGTTGGAGCAGAGGGCAGTTTCATCATAGCTGGCAGGGATGTTGGCAGCTTGGTTCCCTGTCACCATGTCTTCTAGGGATGCCTGCTGAATCACATCAAAGCTGATGCTCATGCTGGAGCCTCCTTCCATGTCATTTATGTGGTGGGACTGCAACACCGTGTTTACAGCCAGGCTCTGGATGTCCAGCTCCAGACACACTAAGAGCAAACACAACGTCTCAGGGGCAGGGAGAGCAAAGGACCAAGCCCCTCTGCCACAAAAGCTTTTCACAGTTAAAAGGTGATCTGTATGTGTTGTCACACTGAGTGGGAAGACACTTTCATAGGTGTGACTGTCTTGACTGGCCAAGTCTTCCAGCAAGAGTTGGATCTACTCATCCTCTGGGCAACACTTTTTGGAAGCTGCAGCAGAGGAGCTCAGAGCTTACTACCACTGGAGCAGCTCCTGCCTCCAAGAAAGACCTGTCCTAGAGTCACCAGGGATGAACAGTTCAGCTAGTCTGTTACTACACTCTCTTTGGAGGCTGCAGCCATCCTTTTACAGGGCCTGTAGAACAGGATCCAGTTCTGCCCCCTTCTCCCTCCTCACCTGTGGAGTAGCAACCAGGGTTGTTGATCTCCACAGAGGCTCTCTCATCAAACTCCATGACGAGGCGGTTGTCATCAGCCTCCTTACCCCCCAGGTCTGGGCGGGCTGTGGGGGACAGCCACAGCAAGTGGTTGTGACGACGGAGGTGGCGGGAGAAGAACAGGTCGGAGCCAAAGGTAGAGATGTCACTGGGGAGGTTTCCAATGGGGATGTGGTAATACCTGGGGCACAGAGAGGTGAATGGTCATGGGGTGAGCACAGCTGTACAGAAAACAGGGACCCCTGATCCTTCCCTCAAGGGATGAGGCAGCTTCCCATGGTCCCAGCAAGGGCACGGCATCCCTGGGGAACACAGCTGCCCCAGGCACCTGCTCATCTCAAACGCCTGGGAGAGGCACGTGTCCACGTTGAGGTAGTGGCGGATCATGCGGCGGGCAGCGTGGCGCTGCCAGTCCAGGACCGAGTAGCTGATGTCATCTACCAGCTGGATGGGGACCAAAGGGAACTCTTCAATGATGGGAATCCCGCTCAGCAGCCGTTTCAGGTCCCAGTTAGACTGCACAGCCACCAGTGTGGGGCCTCGGCGCTCATCCTGCGTGAAGAGGACATGTCCTGATGCACCTCTCCAGGAAGTGCCTTCACTCAGGACACCTGCAGTGCCAGATACCCTGTCCCACAGCAGGTCCCCATGGTGGGGACAGCACATACCAGTGCTCCTGAAGTACCCACCTCTATGCAATCAGCTGAGCACAGGGATGGGAGGAGATACTGAGATGGCCTCAGTGCTGGCACTGCCCTAGGCAAGCCACCCGAAGCAAAACAAAGCCCTTGAGCAACACCCACTTTCTACCTCCACCTGCAGGCCAGCAGTTGGCCAGTGCCATCCCCAGCATCCTCCCCTTCCCACATGCCTGCATGGACAAGGTCCTGCAGAGACCTTACACCTTCATCGCACCTTGTAGCCCAGCAGCAGCCGCTGGATGGCTCTGTAAATGGTCTTGGGGTCGGTCTCAGCACGCACTTCGAAGGTGTGCTTGTCTGGGGGCAGTAGCTCTTCACCCACCTTCTCCAGCAGTGCGCTGCGCTCCGCCGAGAAGAGGGTAGTGAGATTTGGCATCTGGTTGCTGCAGACCTGCACCCAAGCAGGACTGGGTCAGAGCCAGGGGGAGAGGACCCTGCACTCCATGGTGCCACAGGTTCTTCCCTCCATGCATCATTAGGTGCCTTTCACCAAGCCCTATCAAAACGCGGCAGAAACCTCCCACTGCCTGATCCCCATCACAGAATCACAGAATAGTTTGGGTTAGAAGAGGCATTCAAAGGTCATCTAGTCCAATTGCCCTGCAATAAGCAGGGACAACTCCAACATCAGGTTGCCCAGGGTGCATCCACCACCACTCTGGGCAACCTGTGCTAACGTTTCACCATCCTCATGGTAACAAATTTCTTCCTCATGTTCAGCCTGAGTCTCCCCTCTTTTAGTTTAAAACCATCACCCCTTATTCTATCACAACAGGCCCTATTAATAAGTCTCTCCCCATTTTTCTTATAGGTCCCCTTTAAGTATTGAAGGGCCACAATATGGTCCCCCCGAGCCTTCTCCAGGCTGAAAAAACCCAACTCATCAGCCTTTCCTCATAGCAGAGGTGCTCCTCCCTCTTTTTTGTGGCCTCCTCTGGCCTGGCTCCAACAGCTTCACATCCCTCTTGTGTTGTTGCCCCAGAGCTGGATTAGGGTCTCCCCAGCCCTGTCACTCACGCTCTGGGGATGCAGCCCAGCACACAGGGCAGGCTTCTGGGCTTAAGTGCACACTGCTGTGACATGTCCAGCTTTTCATCCCCAGCACCCCAACCCTCCAACCCCCCAAGTCCCACCTTACCTTGTCCAGCACAAAGACGGCAGCTTTGCGCTGTGAGGGGATGAAAAGGCCCAAGAGCGCCTTGCTGCCCTGGGAGCTGTGGTAGAGGTAGATGTGGCGAATGCTTCCTAAGAACAGAGCACGGATCATGAGCGGTACCTGCAGGTACCTGGTCCCGGGTGCCCCCCAGCCCTCTCCCAAGCACCTCACCTGGCTCCAAGTATGTGAACTGGGCCAGTGAGCGCATCTCTAAGTGCTCAATATCGAAGGTTTCAGCTTCCCGCCCTGCCAGGTGCCTGACAAGCTGTCTGCTGACCATGCACACACAGCCCAGTTGTATCAGGGCACGGAGGAGCAGCGGCACCTGTAACAATGGGGAGAGATGTGGTGGAACCATATTCCACTACCAAGCTACTGTTTGGGGTTTCAGACCTAGAACCTGGCTTAAAATCCACAGGTGGGACATAACTGAGGTGCTTCCATATGAGTTTGGTATCTCCCTGCCAGTGCTGGAGATACAAAACATGTTATTTGAATTTACGCATGTTCTCATCCACCATCAAGGGCAGCAGCAGATACTATGGAGGATGTGTGGAACGGTATCTGGGCAATCTTGCAAGTCTGCAGCTTGTGGTTTGGCACTCCCTCAAGACAAAGGCTTCATCTGAACCACCAGATAACCAGCATGATGGGACATCCACCACTGATTTGCCCTGCTTTATTAACCCTGCAGCTGTGAACTCCACAGCTGCAGAAGATTGCTCCTGGATGACTTGCAGTGGGACCAAGTCCCGAAACAATGACAAGTAATAACAAACATTTCTTGCCTGCTCATACTTCCCTCATGCCAGTTTTGACTTCATAGATCCTGTAGAACATCCCATTTTCAGATCCCTTTAGCAAACTGAAGCATCCCCATGTACCTAAATCCCATCCCTGCAAGGAAATCTTCCTTGCATCTTCCTCGTTATTCTCTGGTGTTAGGCCTGCTACATTTTTTGGGAGACTCTGTCCAGCTGGGTCCTCTGTATCTCTACAACCCTCTGGGCAACCTCCTCAAACACCCTTTGCTGCTTTTTGATGGTTACACAGAATTTCCCACTTTTCAGTTTGTGCCCATTGCTTCCCATTCTCTCCCTGGGCACCCCTGAGAAAAGCCTGGCTCCTCTCCTTCAGTCCTTCCACCAAGGAGGTCCCCTGAGCCTTTTCTCCCCAAGGCTGAAAAAAGTCCCAGCTCACTCAGCCTCCCCCTGCACGACAGATGCTGCAACCCCTTGATCATCTCACTTCTTTTTATACCTTTAAAACATCTCCATGACCCTTGTTTTACTACAGTTGCTAATTTCTTCTTAAGATTTCTTCTTGAAAATCTTACCTGGTCCCATTTATTAAACACTGTGGTCGCAGAGAGGGCTCAGGTTTGCTACTAGCAGATCTCCTACAGATATGATGAATTTGTGTACACCCCAGTCACATTGGCAGAGGAATGTGAAATGAGTTTTGGGTGCTGCTTACTAAGAGTTGTACCTTGCCTTGTGCCTGGACCTTTATCCAGATTTTCTACAAGCAGAAATTTGAGGTGACTAAAAATGGTTTCTTTTATCATGCCTCACTGTAGCACGTCCCAGGTTGTAACAATAACTTCAAGAGCTGAACTCTCCCCACTCTATGATGCTCTTTCTGTCCTTGCAGCCTCTTGCATCTCAGAAAGCATTTTGTAGTTTTTGGCCCCACTGCTCACACCAAACTTGTCCTACTTAGACAAAGACTTTTGATCCATAATTCTACATTGCATTTTAGTAGCAAATACCTTTATGCTTTAACATACAGGTCCACTCTTACAATTGCGAAACCTTCTCTCCTACTTCCATGTAGGTCAGGTCCTGAAATTACAGTGTCTTCTTCATGAAATTCCTGTCCCCAGGTTTTATGCTGCTGAACAAACCAGTGTCCTCATTAGAAGCATCCCAGTTTCCTCATTTTCAGGCTTTCAGCATCAATGGCACTGGTAAATTTAATTTTGGCTTGATTGCTTTGTACTAAACTGTTTAGTCTGTTCTTCCTCTTCCTAAACTTTCAAGCTGTACCCTATTCTCTCTAAAGCTTTTACAACCTTGTTTCAAAAGACAGGCACTCAGACCTGTGTACAACTCCACACATGCTGGGTTCTCCCCCATCTTTCAATATCCCTTATCTTTTCTGGTTCAAACAACAGCAGACTGGTCCTGGTTTGGAGGAAGATCATCCTTTCTCCTTAAATGATGCCCTTCTTCTTCAAAGTTTCCTAACTCCAAATAAACCAAACCCCCTTTCCCTGATATGCCTTAAACCATGTGCTGATGCTCAGGTGAGATGAACATGGGTATATTGCCCAGGATTCTGCTGTAGAGGGTCTTTGATTTCTGGTGTCTCACCAAGGTGTTGAATTTCTAAGAGGCAGGTATCCTCCTGCTCCACTGGCATTCAGACCAGTGAGCTGCTACCCAGAAACCCTTCAAAACGAGTACCCAAAGAAGTTACCTGTGTCTCATACACCCCCTCAATGTCCGGAGCAGAGAGGTCTGCATTGATTTCATTGATGTGCTCTTGGTACATGTCTTCAGGGACTGAGTATTCATACAGGTTGTAAACTAAGTTTGAGCGGGGCAGGATCCTGTTCACCTGCCAAGGCAAGGGACACATCACACCACATGGCACCATTGCCAGTAGTGGGGCACTTGTAAGGGCTGCAGGGAGCTGGGGTAGGAGCCAGCCCAGCTCCTGGTGTTCTCTCTCCTAAGGAAATCTGGTTTATGCTCAATGCTTGTTACAAATTCCCATAACAGAGAACCTGCTTTCTGGGAAGGCTGGGATTAGCAGAAGCACTGGGTACTGGATGAGATACATCCATGGCATGAGAGAGCAAAGCCCTGCAAGGCAGATGCTTGTTTCCCCTTCCAGAAGGGTCAGGTCCTCACCTTCCTGTAGGCTGCTCCCTCCTCCGGCTTTGGGACACGCTGGTTGACATAGAAGACCCGGGGAATGCTCAGCTTGATGCAGTGCAGGTCGCTTCCGATGACTGCCCACAGCCTGAACAGTCCAGGCTGGCTGGTCTCAGCAATCTGCCGGACACAGTGGTACAGTTACTGCCGGGAGAGCCAACACGTTATCAGTGCTTATATCTAAGCTGTGCAACACTTTTAGGATCTATATGGCCCATTGGTGGCCACAAAGAGAGCAGGGGGCTTAAAGAGCTGACAGCACTGAAGCCCCTAAGTCCTACCACTGTCTTAGGGCACTATGCAGAAAACCCTCTAAGTAAGGCTGGCCAACCAGCTCAAGCTGCCCACTGATGTCAGCCAAGTCACTCTGACATCGTGGACCAGTTGTCTCATCTCAAACTCATGCTTTGCAAGAAGACTGCCTGCAGCTCTGAAGGCCCTTCTGGAAAATGAAGTGGGTGACAAGGGGCCAGGCTCAGATGGCCACAGGTAACGAGGATTTGTGAAAATGCCTGGGTGGCACCACTCCACCTCTGCATTTGTACATTGGCTGATTCCAGACATTACTGGAATCCTGTGCCTATCATAGGCATGCTGTGCCCAGTTCTGGGATCTCCGGTACAGACATTCTGGAGAGAGTCCAACAAAGGGCCACAATGATGGAGGGACTGAAGCACTTTTCATATGAAGAAAAGCTGGGATTGCTGGGACTGCCGAGCCTGAAGGAGGGGAAGCTGCAGGAGTTCTCATTAGTGTATATAAATATCTGAAGAGAAGTGCAAAGAGGATGGAACCTGGCTCTTCTCAGTGGTGCCCAGTGGCAGGACCAGAGGCCATGGGCACAAACCTGAACACAGGAGGCTCTCTCTGCATGTCAGGAAACACTTTTTCCCTGGGAGGTGACAAAGCCCTGGCACGGCCTGTCTAGGCAAGTTGTGCAGTCTTCCACCTTAGACACACTCCAGAACCTTCTGGACACTGTCCTGGACTACTGGCTCTGGGTGCATCAAGCTTCAGCAGGGGGTTGGACCAGACAGACCCCAAAGCAGCCTTCACTCTCAGCCAGTGTTTCTGAGGTTCTGTGACTATTGCACAGTGCTTTCCCTGAGATGAAGTGGAGCAGTTCATGGGATAAATTGGAACCGTCCCACTGGCAGAGCTACACACATCCTAGATTCCCCATCAAGAATGAGTGCGTGGGCCCCTGTTTCCATACGGACATACATGAGCCTGAGGCTCTGCAGCCCCACCAGCCTCCCCAAGGTTAACAGAAAGTGGTGTCAGGGTCCGCAGTCCTTGAACGCCGCCATTTGACCACAAGCAGTGTAAAATGCAATGCTCAAGCCCGAGGCTGCCCCCATGGCAGGGCCTGTCCCCAGTACCTGCACGATCTGCCAGGGCAGGTCCAGGATGCTGCGCGCTGCCTGGCGCAGGTAACTGCCCAGCCCTTTGGAGAGCGCCTGGCGGGCGCCTCCTCCCACCGCTGCCTCCCCACCATCCTCCAGGCGCCGCCTCTTGCGTCGCTCCCGCCGCTGCCGCGCCTGCAGCTCCCACTTCTTCTGGTGGTAGCGCAGCCAGACCAGGCGCTGCTCCTGCGGAGGGACAGTGCCCTGAGTCGAGGCAGACACCAGCACCGGCTGCCCAGCCCCCAGCACCCTGCCATGCACCCAACCCTCCATTCCCCAGCCCCACAGCACGCTCCTGCCTCCACTGTGAAGCCATCGCCCCCCTCTTCTCCATCAGTGGGTGTATTCTCCATCTCCTGGTTCTATTTTTCCTTGTAGCCATGAGCCGTGGGCATGAAAGGGTTTCGGGAGACCTACGTCTTGCTCCTGGCAACACTCAAGCTGCTTAGGTGGACAAGCACATCCCCAGGTCATCTTATGCTCAGTCTGCTTCACCTACCTTGGTGGTGCCCACGGGCGGTGGTGGACCCAGGATCTCTCGCCAGGACTGGGATAGCTCAAGGTACTGAGACATCTGTTGGCTTTCCTCTGCTGCAGGGACTCTCTTCCGCTTGCTTGCAATAGGAACTGCTGGCTGATGGGTCTTGGCAGCCCCAAAATCCTCTATGTCACCAATCTGTGAGTTGGGCATCCCCTCTGGGGGCTGGTTGGTGAGGACCTGAGAGAGCAAGGACAGCAGCAGGAGGTTGGTTGCAGGAGAACCAACTCGCCACCACAGCCAGTACCTTTCCCTCATGTTCTTCACCTGTCTCTTGCCTTCCGAAGTGAAGAGCTCATTGATTTTTTTCTGTTTGTACACATCATTCTTCTCCAGGAGTTTCTTGTGGAGCCAGTCTGGGTGCCGGACCCGTGGCACTGGGTTCTTTACCTGAAGAACATGCCTCCAAATCACACTGAGTCCCCTGACCAAAGCCCTCTCCTGTCCCATGTGCACCCCTGACCCATACCTGCTGCAGGGCTGCGGGAATGGTGATGATTTTCTGGATGGTGCTTCCCAGTCTCTCAATGTAGTAATCCCAGTCCAGGATCTGTGAAGAGGGCAGAGCAGCAGGTAGCAAAGAAAGCTGAGTTGAAGACCACCAGATGCAGGACCAAGCATCTCCTCAGGGCCCCAGCACTGCACTTTGTGAGTGCAAGCAGCTGCTGCCCGGGTCATTCCTTCAAAGGGATGAGCCCTTGTCCCAGAGCCAGGTCCCACCTGCAGAGGTGCCCCACTCACCGCACGGATATTGAAGTCCTGCAGCGAAGGGCTCTTCAGCCACTTTCGGAGGTAGTGTCTGCGCACGCTGGGCTCAGCTTGGAAGATGGCGAGAGGGATGGCTCTGGGGATGGCAGGGAAGCACCTATTACCCACCCGGCAGCACTCCACCCCCTCGCCCAGCCTCTGGAGACCCTCCAGGCTTCTCCTCCCCCTGCCGCGAGGCCACCACGTGGTAGTTGTATGGGGTTACCCATCACTGGTCTTGCTCATGGGCTGAGCCAGCAGATGCGGGGCCCCTTGGCAACACCACACCAGCTCACTCACCTCCTGCTACCCTTCCCTTCCCTTCCCCTCTTGGTTGCGCCCGGCACTGTCAAAAGCCCCCCTCACGGTGGGGTTACCTCTCTGTCACCGGAGATCCTTCTGGTTTCTTGGAAATGATGAACCGGCAGCTCAGCCCTGCATCCTTCACCATCTGGTCCCCCAGGAACTCTGCCAGGCGCTTGGCAGTGCTGATGGAAGTAGACTTCTGCTCCCCATAGTCCTCCAGCTTGCGTGACATGGACCGGTTCTCCGAGATCAGCTCAAACAGCTCTGAATCAGGCATGTTGGCAGCCTGAAAGGGAGGGGAAAAAACTCAAACCTATCAAGAACCCCACGATCAAACCTTGCTGCTGTCAGATATGGGGAGTGCCAATCCCCAGCTGGTCTGGCTTTTTACAGGGAGCCTGCAAAATTACTCCCTGTGGCAGCTGCCAACATGACTTACGAAAAAGAGAGTGTAGGTTTGAGACTTGCATTGGTTCTGGCAGTGCAATGCCACTTTGTACTGCACAGAGTAGTTGGGTTCACCAAGAAATCGTTGGCTAAGGTCACCACAAAATGCAAGGACTGAACTAGGCTCTTGGATCCCTCCTCTTGGCAGCAGGCCCCCCACTTTATTCCATTTTCTCTGTTCTCCCCCAGTTACTGTGTATCTGGTGTCTCTGTGCTCCTCTTACAACACTCTGCAGAGGCCAGCAACTGTCATTCTCTGCCTCTAGCTAACATCCCTGGGGGGATGAGGGCCAGCTCCATGAAAGACATGACCGGAGAAGGACACCACTCACCCGTAGCTACAGCTGAATGCAGAGCACTTGCACTAAAATCACTAAACAGCAGCCCTAGAGAACCAAAGCAGCAGAAATATAATGGAAGAGACAATCAGAAGAATAGCAACCACCCACTCTGCGCAAGGCTCTCCACAGTGTCCAACCACATCTGATGCTTCTTCCCCAGCTTGCCCTGGGAGCACAAACATGCTGAGCTGCACCTACCTTGCTGTAGAGTACATCCAGCCAGTAATCTGCCACCTTGGCCACAGAAGCATAGACCTCCTCCAGGGTGCTGCCCTTCAGAAAGGCTTCAAACACTGAAGACTGGAATATCTTCACCAGCTGCAGCTCTCCGCGGCGCTTCACCTCAAACCCCTTCAGCTCGGCCAGGGACCCATCCTCATTGAACACTGCGTACCTAGGAGACACTGCATGGGCAGAGCCTGGCCTGTGCCAAGGGACATGGCCTCCAGGATCCCACTGGTGTCCCTCCTGCCAGAGCATGTGTTCAGCATTGCTGCTGGTGCTCAGCACCAATGATCTCAGAACATCTACAGCTGCTCTACCAACTGCTTCAACTTGGTCTACAGAAGCATTATGGGGGACATCAGCTACAAGAAGCCACATCACTTGGCCAGCTCTCCTCCCACCTGACCATGATCCTGTGGGCACAGCCTTTGTTCCTCCACCAACAATGGTGGCTGGCAGGCACCTCAAGGCTGAAGAGTGACCAAGAAATAAATGCACTTGTAACATCCCCAAACTACAAGACACCAAGAGGCCCCGAGATAAGAGTCCTACAAGCAGAGCCTTCTCAGTGCTTGGCATCACCCTGACCTCTGTGGCAGGGACTTACTACTTGCACAAGGACACTGACAGGAGAAAGTGAATGCTGAAGTTTATCCAATAGGGCATTAAGCATAAAGAACTGCTGAGGTGAGTAGCTAGAAAGAGGACGCCTTCAACACCGCAGTGGGGGGGAGATCAGCGTCCAGGAGCCTCAACTCAGAGCAACAAGAGCCACCGAGGGAGCCTCGAGTCCTCGACAAGACCTGCCCAGGAGCTGGCAGCTCAGCTGACGCCAGCAGGGACTCACAGGGGACGGAGCCTGAAGCAGAGGCACCAGCCCTGACTGGGTAAAAACCTGCCCCAGGGAGCGCGGGCGACCAGGAGCGCGGTGAACAGAGCAGGGAAACAGAGCGGGTGGAGGCAGTTGGCGCGGGATGGTGAGCACTCGCCCTATGAGCAGGGCCCCGTCCGGGAGCCCTGCTCTGCCTGCCCCAGGGGTAGTCAGTGTAGGCACCAGACAGAGCTGACGAGAGGGGAGGCTGCAGTGCAGAGCTCGGGGTGCAGAGAGTGCCTGCACTGGTCTGGTGAGGGAAAGGTGCACAATGGGCAGGGCTGCACTTGGTGCTCCCTGGTGGACGTCCTCCTGCAGCAGGGGCTGAGCTGCAGGATGCTGTTAATAGGCTGCGAGATGTCAGGGAAGCTGAGAGGAAGCAGGAATGCTTGCTCCTGGCCCAGGCTGTGCAGGGGCCTCAAGCTTCCCCTCTAGCTCATGAAGGAAAGAAGGAGGCCATTAACCTGGAAAGCTGGGAATTAGTGACAAAAAAAAAAAAAAAAAAAAGGAGGAAAAGGACAACCAAAAGCAAGGGGCTTCCCCCTAAATCCCCTGTCCCCATGCAGCACCGCTTTGCTGTCCTGCAGGGGGCTAATTGAGGAAATGCACTCGAGCCAGAAACAGCCGTCTGATGCCTTGGTAAAGAAGATCTCTACTGGTGCTGCTAGGAAAAAGCGGCGGGTCGTAGTAGTAGGGAACTTACTCTGAAAGGGACAGAGGCACCCATCTGTCAGCCTGACCCCGTCTCAAGGGAGGTGTGTTGCCTACCGGGGGCACGGATCAGGGATGTGGCAGAGAGGCTGCCTGCTCTAGTAAGTCCCATGGACTATTACCCACTCCTGGTGATACATGTGGGTGCTTGGGATATAGATAGTAGTAGCCTGGGGAACATAAAGAAGGACTACAGAGCCCTGGGGGAGGTGGTTAGGGGCTCTGGAGCTCAGGTGGCCTTTTCGTCAATTCTCCAGGATACTGGAGAGGACCTAAAAAAAGCTAGGTGAATTACCCAGGTTAATAAATGGTTAAAAGGGTGGTGTCATAGTCAGGGGTTTGGGTGTCTTGAACACGGGACCCAAGTTTGTAGGCCAGGTCTAGTGGGGGCTGGTGGAGCCGGTCTGATAAGGGAAAGAGCAGTTTTGGTAGGAGGCTTGCCAGACTGGTCAAGGAGGCTTTAAACTAGATGTGCTGGGGGAGGGGGGCATCGTTCCATCCCAACACACCCAGTCAGTTGCCAGCACCTATAATAAATGCTCGGAGCAATGTAGAGATATTCCAGCTGCTCCAGCCAATGAGCCGGCTTCATTTGGAGCTTGGCTCAGATGCCTCTATACAAATGCCCGGAGCATGGGGAACAAACAAGAGGAATTAGAGATGTGTGCACGTCTACGGGGCTATGATATAATGGGCATCGCAGAAACATGGTGGGATGGCTCCTATGACTGGAGTGTTGGAATGGAAGGTTACAGGCTCTTTAGGAAGGACAGGCCTGGCAGGCAGGGAGGGGGACTTGCCCTTTATGTTAGGGATAGGCTGGAGAGTATGGAGCTGTGTCTGGGGACAGGTGAGCAGTCCACAGAGAGTTTGTGGGTCAGGGTTAAAGGGAATATAGCTATGGGAGACATTACTGTGGGGATCTGTTACAGACCGCCTGATCAAGGAGAACCTGCGGATGAAGCCCTCCATAGACAGATAGGAAAAGCCTCATGCTCACAGGCCCTTGTTCTCATGGGTGACTTCAACCACCCTGACATCTGTTGGAAGGACGGTACGGCCCGGCACAAGCAGTCCAGGAGGTTCCTCAATTGTGCAGAAGACAACTTCCTTCTGCAAGTAATAGAGGAGCCGACAAGGAGAGGTGCCATGCTTGACCTCGTGCTCACCAATAGGGAAGGGCTCGTTGGAAATGTGACACTCCAGGGCAGCCTTGGATGCAGCCATCATGAGATGCTCGAATTTGAGATCCTCAGGACAGTGAGGAGAGCGTGCAGCAAGCTCACTGCCCTGGACTTCAAGAGAGCAGACTTTGGCCTCTTCAGGAACCTGCTTCGAAAGGTTCCATGGGATATAGCCCAAGTGGGCAGGGGGGGCCCAAGACCGTTGGTTGATATTCAAGGATCACCTGCTGCAAGCTCAGGAGCGTTGCATCCCAACTAGAAGGAAGCGCAGCAGGAGGGCCAGGAGACCTCCTTGGGTGGATAAGGAGCTGCTGAGGAAAATTCAATTGAAAAAAGAGGCTTATAAGTGGAAGCAAGGACAGGCGGCCTGGGAAGAGTACAGGGATGTTGTCTGGGAAGCTAGGGACCAGGTTAGGAAAGCTAAGGCTCAGTTAGAATTAAATTTGGCTAGGGGTATTAAGGATAACAGGAAGGGATCCTACAGGTACATTGTGAATAAAAAACAGACTAGGGAGAACGCAGGCCCCCTCCGGAAGCCATCAGGAGAACTGGCTACGCAGGATTTGGAGAAGGCTGAGGTTCTGAATGACTTCTTTGCCTTGGTCTTCACTGGCAAAGGCTCTGACCAAACCACCCAAGTCTTGGAAGGCAGATGCAGGGACTGTGAGAATGAAGACCTTGCGCCCACTGTAGGAGAGGAACTGGGTCGAGACCATCCTAAAAATCTGAATGTGCACAAGTCCATGGGACCTGATGAGAACCATCCATGGGTCCTGAAGGAGCTGGCGAATGAAGTTGCTAAGCCACTGGCCATCATATTTGAGAAATCATGGCAGTCAGGTGAAGTTCCCAAGGACTGGAAAAAGGGAAATATAACCCCCATTTTCCAGAAGGGGAAAATGGATGACCCGGGGAATTACCGACCAGTCAGTCTCACCTCTGTGACTGGCAAAATCTTGGAGCAGATTCTCCTGGAAGGCATGCTAAGGCACATGAAAATCAACAAGGTGCTTGGTGACAGCCAGCAGGGTTTCACTAGGGGGAAATCCTGCCTGACCTATTTGGTGGCCTTCTATGATGGGGCTACGGAACTGATGGACAGGGGTAGAGCAGCTGATGTCGTCTACCTGGACTTGTGCAAAGCGTTCAACACCATCCCACACGACATCCTTGTCTCTAAATTGGAGACATCAATTTGATGGATGGACCACTCGGTGGATAAAGAACTGGCTGGATGGCCGCACGCAAAGAGTTGTGGTCAATGGCTCAGTGTCCGGCTGGAGATGGGTAATGAGTGGTGTCCCTCAGGGATCAGTGTTGGGACTGGTCTTGTTCAACATCTTTGTTGCTGACATGGACAGTGGGGTTGAGTGCGCCCTCAGCAAGTTTGCCAATGACACTAAGTTGTGTGGTTTGGTTGATACGCTGGAGGGAAGAGATGGGATCCAGAAGGACCTTGACACACTTGAGAGGTGGCCAATGCCAACCTCATGAAGTTCAACAAGCCAAGTGCAAGGTCCTACACCTGGGTTGGGGCAATCCCAGGCACAGCTACAGGTTGGGCAGAGAAGAGATTCAGAGCAACCCAAGGAGAAGGACTTGGGGGTGTTGGTGGATGAGAAAATGAACATGAGCCAGCTTCAGTGTGCACTTGTAGCCCGGGAACCAACTGTGTCCTGGGCTGCATCAAAGGGAGCGTGACCAGCAGGTCATGGAGGTGATCCTGCCCCTCTGCTCTGCTCTTGTGAGACCTCACCTGGAGCATTGTGTGCAGTTCTGGTGTCCTCAACATAAAAAGGACATGGAACTGTTGGAACAAGTCCAGAGGAGGCCACGAGGATGATCCAGGACTGGAACATCTCCTGTATGGAGATAGGCTGAGGAAGTTGGGGCTGCTCAGCCTGGAGAAGAGAAGGCTGCGTGGAGACCTCAGAGCAGCCTTCCAGTATCTGAAGGGGGCCTATAGGGATGCTGGAGAGGGACTCTTCATTAGAGACTTTAGTGATAGGACAAGGGGTAACGGGTTAAAACTTAAACAGAGGAAGTTTAGATTGGGTATAAGGAGGAAATTCTTTCCTGTTAGGGTGGTGAGGCACTGGAATGGGTTGCCCAGGGAGGTTGTGAATGCTCCATTCCTGGCAGTGTTCAAGACCAGGTTGGACGAGGCCTTGGGTGATATGATTTAGTGTGAGGTGTCCCTGCCCATGGCAGGGGGGTTGGAACTGGATGATCTTAAGGTCCTTTCCAACCCTAACTATTCTATGATTCTATAAAGCAGCACAAGCTGTAAAGAGAGGGTGCTGAAGAGCAGTGACAGTATTGTTTGTCTGTGGGCACCCCTCTAGCTAGTGTTTACTACTGCTCCAGCTCATGTTCCTGATCAGAAGCCTGCAGAGAAATCAGTGGAGTCTGAGTACTACTATCCTGTAATGCAACAGTAAAGGCAGGACCTATTCTTGTAGATGGACAAGGATGGGGAAACATCTAGATGTTTCTGGAGGTTTGTGAAGTCCCAAGAGATGGGAAAGCAGGAACTGGTTAGTTTAAACAGATTAGGTTGAATATAAGCAGTCCTCAGAAGATAAGACAAAGTTCTCCTGCACACCTCAGAGCAGAAAAGGGAGATCATGCTGGTCACCAAGTTGGACAAATGTTGTTTTGCTGCTATCTTCTAAACTACTGCCATAGTACGGCACTGGAGGCTGGATTCAAAGATGATTTGGTGTAAGGAACTTGCCATTTAAAGCCAGCAAATCAAGGATGCTGCCAGCTCCAGGGCCAAAGACCAATATGCCCCACATGCATGAAGGGAAAGAGACCCTCAATGTGTTTCTGGGGGAAAGTGAAAATATTTCAAGCTTTGGAAACTCACCTTTTCTTCAGCTTCTTGCCCTCCTCCTTGGATGCAGGGAGGATCATGGCCAGGTATGGCCCATCCACTTCAAAAAAGATGCTGTTCTCCGAGCGTGTGGTGTAGGTGAGGGAGGCCGGGTCCTGCAGCTCCTGGTACTGGTCATTTGTGAAGCCTTCCTATAGGCACAGCCCCAGGAGAACAGCTTTACTCAACAGCCAGGCTGGTTACATGACATGCCCCTCGAGCACCCACTGCCCAAAGGGATCACTGAGCATCCCTCTGAAAGCTACAGCACAATGTCAAGAATCAGAACATCAACCTGCTGTTGAGCTGAGAAATGCTTTGGACCCTAAATTTACATTATTTTGTCTTACAGAAGCTGGACCAGCAGATTTGGACCTTGCTGTAGCTTGGACTGTGCCAGCCGGCACAGGCAAGCACACACCAGCACTGGGCTCTCTCACACCACTCTGCTGCAGGGGTATCGGCCTCTCCCTCTGCCCAGATGCTCTGTGGGGCAGAGAGCTCTGCAGCAAATTAGGGCCATCAGCCCCAGGGTCCTGCTTCAGGAGCGGAGATGGAAGACAGGCCTCCCTTTTCAGTCCTCCACCTCCTTTTGACCAGACTGCAGAGTTGGCCTGGATGACAGCAAGACTCACCTTCACCAGGATATTCAGCATGGCACCTGGGTAGGAGATTGTCACCTTTGGTTTCTTGGCATTGGTTGACTTGATGACAAAGTTCTCTGGGAAGCTGTTGGGGAGGACGCACCAAATCCCATCGGTATCCAGTTCCAGAGGTCTCCTAAACAAGGAAGGAAGGTCACTGTCAGGAGGAAAGTGGCTGATAGGTGAGGATCAACTCTGTGTCCTCCATAAAGCAGAGGCAGCTCTGTTGCAGAGGTCCCTTCTGCAAAGCAAACCCTGACAATCCAACAGAATAACCACAGCAGTGTCAGCAATCTGAATGTTCAACATTAACTGCTGAAAGCTCAGATGTTTAACATGCTCTCACATCTGTCCCAGCTGCTGGCAGACCTCTCTTCCCCAGGTCAGCACATACTCACCCAATCTGCTCAATCAGTTCCCTGGCCTGGGTGATGATATTTGCTCCCGTGAAGCAGACGATGCCAGCCATTTCCATGGAGTACCAGCGAGCTCTGTGAGCAGAGCGGTCAAAGTAAAGAGCATGAAGTGCTCCCTGCCTACCCCAGCTAAGGAAAGGGCAGGAGGACCTCCAGAGGAAGAAGGGCAAGAAATACACAAACACTGGCTCTTGGTAGATTGTTTTCCTTGCCCTAATGTCGATGTTTCAGAAAGCTGGAAACCCACTAATAGACAAGATTCCTGTCACTTACGCCCAACACTTAATGTCTGACGGGGGTCTCAAGGGGGAGAAGTCACTTGTAGAAGTAAGAGGAGAGTGTTACAGGCAGCACCTACCTTCATCCTGGTGCTTCAGAAGCAGGGGAAGCAATTGACAGACTCCCCAGGACAATCCTAGTTTCCAGAGGGCACCAGCATTGCCCAGGGAGAAGACTCACCCCTTCCGCATGACATAGCCATAGAAAGAGTTGAGGATGCACTTGTGGGCTAGCTGCAGCGAGTCATACAGGATTTCCATATTCTTGCAGCGCTTCACTTCAGAGGCATCTCCTGCCTCCACCGCTGCAGACAGCTTCTTCTTCCACACCTGCAAGCCACAGGCAGGGTAAGGACAACCCCATGCATCACTACTGGTGGTAGCCAGCTGCTCCGTCCCCAGCCCCAGCAGAGCATTACAGCTCTAGAACAGGATTTTTGCTTAAGATCAGCATCAGCTGAACTTTCCATTTTATCTTGTGCAGCAGAGGAGGAGTTGGCCAGAGCAGCTGGGAGGAATCACAAACGGCTCATTAATTAACTCTGCCATAAGGAGTCCCAGGACCTCAGTGTTGCCTTCAACACACTCCAAGAATAACTTGCCTTGATCCCCTTTAGCACAAACCTCAACCAGAAGAGAACTAGAACATCCTCCTGGAATCAACTCTTCCTGAGGTCTAGGCCTTGCTTCTCAGCTTGTCTCTTTTCTCTATGTAGAGAGAATGCCTCAGGCTGAACCCAGCCGAATCAGACAGAGCAGAACAGAGAGTAGATGAGGATTTGCTAAAGCCACTGAGAACTGGAGGTGCAGCTTTGTTTCTGACAGCATCAGAGGCACTAAATGCCCTGGCAGAAGCCACTGAAGATTCAGCAGCAAGCAGCCACAGCTGTTAGGAGCTCCACCACATTCTTCTTGAGTACAAAGGCTGAAGAGAGCAATCCTTTAGTTTTCAGTGAGAGACAAGAGGTCCCCATCCTTGGCAGGACCAATTAAACCAGAAGCTGAGCTTGGTACCTTGTGCAGCCCCTTGAACTCGTAGCGGCGGTCCCTGAAAGCTCGCACCGTGTCCACATAGAAAGAGTTCTCTCTCTGGCAGATGGTGGTAACTCGTTCCTCCACCTTGGTGACATGGATCTTCTTGTATGCCTTGCGGCAGTAATCTAGTCAAGGGAAGAAGGAGAGGGAAGCTTCTCAGGGATGGGTGCTGCACTACAGAGGGATGGGAACAGTATAAACAGGGAAACATCTAAGTATCAGGCACAGTCCTATTGCAAAGGAAGATACCAGCATGGAGAGAAGCAGCACCTCCTTATGGAGATGCAGGGGCAGGTGCAGGTGCAGGAAATGAACTCATCCTGATGCACATAGGGCCCATCCACAAACCCAGGCTCTGCCCCCAGCCAGCCGGCTGGTTCTGCATCACTCAGTGACGAGATAATGTTATGTTTCCCTTTAACAGGCTTTAAGTAGCAGCCTTCTGACATGGAGCCACCCACATTTCAGCTCAAATCCCCAGCTCTCAGAAGACAAAATGAGAAACACTGACACAAGCATCAGTGCCTGGCCCCTCTGTGGAAAGCACAGGAGCCTGCTGAGGTCCTGGAGCAGGTCTGTCAAAGCACAGTTCAAGACCAGACCCAGGCAGGACCAACCCCACAGCCTAAGAGCCAAGTGCTGGTGAGCGCTGCTCAGGGGCTGGGCTGCAGACACTAACCACATCACCACAGTCACTTTTCATTCCTTTTGTTGTGTTTTTACCTGCCAACCGCTTCTTCTCGTACTTGGCCTGCTCCTCCCGGGATAGCTCATGGAAGGCGCGGGGCGCTGCGTCAGGGGCCAGAGCAGGGAACTTCTCCGACTCCAGCTGCTGCTGGATGCGGTGGTACTCGCTGCGGCTGGCAGGCACTGCGGAGCAGGGCACCCATCAGTTTCCCAGGGGAGAAGGAGGAATTCATCTCCATCCCTGTGGGTTGGACTGCATGGTCTGTACTGCACTTACTGAACTCTCCTCTCCACTGCCAAGTCATCTGGCGCTGGCAGTTGGCACCCGGCTTGTTGAAGTCACAGGCAGCACACGTGGCCTCATCTACCATGGCTGAGGGCTGGATGCAAGGAAGAGACACAGGTCTTAGGGAACACCTCTCCAAAGGACAACTCATGCCAGAACTGGCACTAGGTGGCCAAAGAGCAGAGATGTGAACATCACAGAATCCCAGACTGGTTTGGGTTGGAAAGAACCTTAAAGCCTATCCAGTTCCAACCCCCTGCCATGGGCAGGGACACCTTCCAGCAGAACAGGTTGCTCCAAGCGCTGTCCAACCTGGCCTTGAACACTGCCAGGGATAGGACAGCCACAATAACCTGTGCCAGGGTCTTACCACTCTCACAGTAAAGAGCTTCTTCTTTATATCCAACCTAAATCTCCTGTTTCAGTTTGAACCCATCACCCCTTGTCCTATCACTACAGTCCCTGATGAAGAGTTCTTCTCCAGAATCCTTGTAGCCCCCTTCAGAGACCAGAAGCTGCTCTGAGGTCTCCATGCAGCTTCTCTTCTCCAGGATGAACAGCCCCAATGTTCTCAGCCTGTCTACATACAGGAGGTGCTCCAGTCCCCGATCATCCTTGTGGCCTTCTCGTGACTTGTTCCAACATCTCATGTCCTTATGCTGGGACACGAGAACTGCACACAGAGTTCTCCTTTCCAGAGCCTTTTGGGAACACAAACCCCACAAAACCAATGCTGTTTCTTTGGGAAGAGTCCTCAGACTGAATTGTAGCTCAGCCTTTGAAGACCTGGCAGCCATGGCAGCCTGCCTGAATTTCACTCAGTCTTATCTGATCCCCCTGCTCTGAGCAGCCTGAGCAGAAAGTTCAGCCTTTGGTGTTAAGTAGGTCCAACAACAGGGATCACCAAGGTCATCTGAAAGACAAATTAGGAAAGACAAGATTGATGTTACCCACCTGCAACCTGTTGGTCAGAATGATGTTGGGGTACATGGCCCCCACGTCCAGATGGTAGATAAGGGGACACTCAATTCTGTTTGGAACATCCTTCAGGGAATTCAGTTTGACCTTGATTTCATCACAAACCTGTGGCAAGACAAAAGACCACCTGAACTGCAGGTTTTGGGTTGGATCTCCAAGGTAGGCTTTATTGGTAGGGGCATGTGGAAGGTGAAAGCAACTACTTCCTAAAGGTTACTGGGCCAAGGTCCTTTTCAGTGCAAGTGGGTTAATGCAGAAAACAGCAAAGATCAGAAGTCCCCAGTAACTAACTGATGATGTCCTCCAAGAAACTAGACTCAGCTTTGGAGCGGGGTGACCTGTACTCTGTAGCTGATAAAGAGCAGGGAACAAGAGGAGCAAAAGTATTTGGGCTATCTGAGCAGGTCAGTCTTCTCACTAAACCCCTTCCCAGCTCTCTCAGAGCTTTGCTCCTTTTTGACCTGCAAAGGGGAAAGCAGGAACTGTGTCCTCCAGCTGGGGTACAGACCCCAGATCCCCAGGCAGCTGGGCAAGGGAATTCCTGGCTGAGGCTGCTGGAGGTTGTGGCTGCTTATAACATCCCTTAACATTGTCTACTCTACCCATAGATGGGCTTCTTGGTCTCTCCCTGTAGAGCATAAAATGACCCTAAACCGGCACTTTCAAGTTGCCAAGCCCAGTGTGCCACAGGTGACAGACCTCCTGGAAGTTGGTGACCTGATCCAGTGGCAGACCCTCCTCATCCTCGATGGCGTGCCGCAGCGTCTTCTCCACGTGCTGCACCAGGAAGTCGAAGGCAGCAGGATTCTGCAGGAGTGTGGGACCACACTGAGACCATGGGCAGCCATCCCTGGCTGCAGCCTGGTAGCTCCTGCCCTGCTGCCTGTGTCCCTGCCTGACCTGAGCAGCTCCAGGCTTGGCCCTGCAGCACAGGGCAGCATACTAAGATACAGGCAGGTGCAAAAAAAGGAATGAAGGGAAGAGACAAGGACAACTGCAGCCAGTTGCATTTGGTTGTGCAGCACCTCTCATGGTCGCATGCTGACATGGTCATGTGCTCCAAATAGCTAGACTTAGTCCAGATCCTTTTATACACAGTGTATGATCCCCTGTGATCAATTCACTACATGATACACATCAAAGTGTGATGCATCTGGAGCCCATGAACACAATACAGGCATGAAGCAGGGCAGGGGAGGTGATGGTGATAACACGGTGAACCAGAAACAGGTGAACGATGCCCAGGAAGGGCTCAAAAGAAACTTTGGGTGGGAGAAGGACAGAGGACAGGACACCAAAGGGAGCAGAGGCATAGCTTCCAAGAACCACTGGCTCAAAAACCAAACCTCAAACCCCTCTTCACCATTTTTCCTTGCTGTCAGCAAGGTTTGGCTTGCTTCCAGCATGTGACACATATGACACTTCCTCTCCCATTGAAGCACAGATGGCCAATTGGAGGCCTCTTCCCATCCCTTCCCAGCCCAGCTCCATACAGCTTCAGGTGCTTAAGGTTTCCTGAAGTATGATAGGCTGCCCAGGGACACACAGGAGATGTTAACACCAGCAGAGGGCTATTCCTCACCACCACCCTCCGCGAGGGCACGGGTGGGCAGCACAGCCCCTTACCATTCTGAAGCGGCAGGGGATGTCACTGCGGAAGACCCCCGACTCCAGAGCTTCCACATGGCCTCCCACGTATGTCTCTGAGTCCAGCACATGGCCATCTTCTGTAAGTTTGTTGAATTCCTGCTCCTGCTTGTTGGGGAAGATGATGTTGGCGTGATAGGCCTGAACCATCAGCAGTGCCTCACACAGTGTCCCAGATCCTTTTCTTAACACCTAAAGGACATTAAAGCCAGTTTTAAACTCAAAAAGAATGGATTTAAGCAAGGAAGAAATTTATTTATCAGGGTGGAATAGGTTGCACAGAAGATGCGGATGCCCCATCCCTTCCAGTTCAAGGCCAGGTTAGATGCAGCTTTCAGCAACCTGATCTGCCTTCCCTATGACAGGAGTGTTGGACTATGTGATCTTGGAAGGTCCCTTTCCAATCCAAACCATACTATGATTGAGCAAGAAGGGACAGACGGACACTTCCTACATGCTTGCACTTACAGCTGCCTAACCATCCCCTCTACAGCTGACAGCAGTCATCAGGAGACCCAACTTTGCATGACCACAACTGCAAGTAAACTTGGCTGAGGATGGAGCATCACCCACACTTTCTTCCTGCAGACCTGTACTGCCAACCCTCAGATCTCTTGTTTTTTGGCACCTCTCTCAAAAGCCCCCAGGACTGTGGAGACAAAGGAGTAGCCTCCAAATCCACTCTCCCTCCCTTCCTGACACAGATGGGAAAATGCCCTGGCAGACAGAATCAGGTCCATGGCCAGAGCATCCCTGCAGCACAGGAGATGTTTGCTCTGCTGGGTGAAGAGCCACATTTCAGGAATGTACCTACCTCATCTGGCTCCATGGGAATGATGGTGCACAGGGCAAAAATGAAAGGATGCACGTACTTCATATACATGTAATAGGTAGCAACTGCATCGGACACTGAATAGGTGGCCAGGGTCTGTCAAAGAAGGGTGACAGGCAAATTAATCACAATCGTGACAGAGCAGCTCAGTGACATCTTTCGCTGCTTCCTGCTGGACACACTTGTATGAGTGGGAAGAGGGGAAAGGTGTATTTCCCCATCTCTTAGGTTGTAAAGAATAATCTGTTCACTTCCGAGGACGTCCTGCTCTAGCTCTAGTTAGACCATCATGTCAGCTTCAAATAACAAGAAATGAGGATGAGCCCATGACATAGACGCTGCCCTGTTTGGGAATCAGAAGTCTGCACCAGAGCTTCAGCAGAAATCCCCTGCCCGCAACACCCGAACACTAAGCCTAGTTCTTGTCCCTCCTCAGCAAGTCATGGCCTTTTGTGGTGCCTGTGTTTGCGCCACCTCCCACTGGCATAAACAAACACAGAGAATGCACTGTACAATGCCAGTGCTACAACCACTTCAAAGAAACCCTGTTCTTTCTCCCCACAAACTCAAGTACTTCTGAGGCATCAGCAATCTGGTGAGACAGAGTGAGTTAATTTCTCAGAATGACTGCATTAAGCAAGAACATTTTGAGACCCTTTAAGTTAGATTCAATCATATTGCAGCCACTTTGAGAAAGAGTAGCTAGGCTGAGAAAGTTATTGCAGCTAGGCTGAGAAAGTTGGGGCTGTTCAGCCTGGAGAAGAGAAGGCTGCGTGGAGACCTCAGAGCAGCCTTCCAGTATCTGAAGGGGGGCTATAGGGATGCTGGGGAGGGACTCTTCATTAGGGATTGTAGTGACAGGACAAGGGGTAATGGGTTAAAACTTAAATGGGGGAAGTTTAGATTGGATATAAGGAAGAATTTCTTTACTGTAAGGGTGCTGAGGCACTGGAATGGGTTGCCCAGGGAGGTTGTGAATGCTCCATCCCTGGCAGTGCTCAAGGCCGGGTTGGACAGAGCCTTGGGTGACCTGGTTTAGTGTGAGGTGTCCCTGCCCATGGCAGGGGGGTTGGAACTGGATGACCTTAAGGTCCTTTCCAACCCTGACTATTCTACGATTCTGTGATACTCTACATTTGTTTTCCAATTGCTCAGAGGACATACAGCACAGAGAGGGAATACCTGAGGCTCCTCTGTAGCCATCCGGCACATTTCTTCAGGGTCCAGCTCCACTGGATCATAACCCAGTTTTGCTTTAGCTGCTGCTTTCAGGTTGTGACTTCCCACTGGGAGGTAACTGTCCCTCTTCACCCACCTGGACAGAATTATGAAAATGGCAGTTTGTGCAGAGGAACCAACTCTGCCCTTCAGAAAGGGCCTCCGGCCTCCAAATGGGATCCTGACTGCAAAGGGGACCTCTCACCAAGGACAGCCAGGAGCCGAGCATCCAAGTGTGAGAGGCTGCCCAGCTTTAGGTATCCTGCACTTCCACCAATGCACTTGAGTTCCAACCAGGACAAATTCCACTATCCATACCATCATCACTGCTCAAAATTACCACCTTCCAACCCCCTCAGGTGCCTTTATACTAAACATTTAACCACTGGAGATGTCACCAGAACTGCAACTGGAGATACAAGCAGCCACTCTCCAAAGTCCAGACACTGCTCCAGGGGAAGAAACCCACATAAACACCAACTTTTCTCTCACATGCATGCACACGTCCTTTCCTCTTCTGTCTGTGCCTGGAGGCTACTGGGTTAGGACACAGTCTCTTCCCCACTCCAATGGCCTGATCCTATCCCACCCTTTCCCTGCTCCCTCAACTGAGAGCTCAAACACCCAAGGACAGTCACCAGCAGGCTGCAGGGAGAGAGACAGCCCCACGAGCCCTTCATGGGGAAGGCTTGGCAGCTTCTGTGGTATGCAGAGTGCCAAGGGGAAGCAGCACAAAGAAATGGACTATCACACCAGCCTTGGGAGGTGCAACAGGCAGGAGGACAGTATTCAAATGCAACTGTAGGTTTTTTACATAAATTCAAGAGAAAGATGCAGGGTATGTGGTAAATGGGCAGCATTTGATACCTTAGACAGTCCATGTGGATGCACTGGGATGCTTTGTATTCTCCCTGGCTGTCCTTCTGAAACCCAATTTCCTGGTACATATTAATTCCATGAACTGTTGCTCTTGCTTCCACAAAGGGCCTGGGGAAAGAGGCAACACAAAGAGTAGGAACAGAACAATCATTTCCCTTCAGCTTTGACAACAGTTTCACAGCTGCTTTGTTACCAACTACCTAAAGAATTTTTCTTCCAGTTATCTGTGGTATCTGGTTATGGGGAAAATTTCCCCCAGGGCAGAACTGCTGCTGACCCAAAAGGCAACGCTGCTCCTTGCAGCCTGCACCAGGCCCTTTCCCCTTGCTTCCCGATGGCTTGCCTGCACTCCTCTCCCCAGTATCCTCCAGGTGACTCTCTCCCTGCTCTCCCAAGACTGAGCTCATCCATACACCAACACTGCCACATGGCCAAGGGCTTTTAAGCAGCAAAACCAAGCAGACGGGACTCTACAAAAGTTCATACTTCCAAGCCAGCAGGCACAGGATTTCGTGAGGTGTTCAAACTAGCCAGAGAGTTGGCATGGATCACACACTATCACCAACTGCTGTGTGAGCTATTGGAAGGATGTCAAGCCTGCCCAACAGCTCAGGTGACACCCTACCAGCTTAAATTTTCACTCCTCATCTTACCAGTCAAAGAAGTCTCCATTGTATGTGACAATGATGTTTGGTTTGGTCTCCTGGATATGTTCAAACCATCTCTGGATTAAATGAGCCTAGGATAAACAGAAGAGTAGAAAAGATATATACATATAACTTCATCTCCTCCGTGGAGAGGTGGTGGATTCCTTCCAGCTTCTCCCACACTTCCCCTCTCTTCCCCACATAGCCCAGACCTGACCTCTTATCCTTTTCGCCAAGAAATCAAAGCATGACCAGCCCTGCTCAACCAACCATGTTCCCCAGAGAAGCAGCCCACCAAGCTCTTAGCTCTTGTTGAAGAAGAGCCCCGGGCAGGTAAAATGTTAGCTGGGCAGAAATTACTTACTTCATCCGGTTCATTAAAGACACAAAATTGCCCCTCATACTCTGGCTTGGGAGTAAACTCAAAGTCTTCAATATCCTCAGAGACGATCTCCCTGTTTGTGATGAGGTAGCCCTGGGGAGGTGACAAAGAGGTAGTCAGGACAACCTGGCTTGCAGACAAGCCAAAAATGCTGTCCATATGATGGGACATTTTGCCTCTTGAAAGACACAGCTTCTGTCAAGGGTGAACAACTGTTTGGGAGTTATCTGCTGAACCACTGCTGGCCATTGGCTAAAGAAGGCCACAGGGAGACAACATGGGATAGCAGAGCTACCCCTGTGCTCTCCAGGTCCCTCAGAGGAGCACCAGCAACCTGACCTGGGTACCATAAAACTAAGTATCTCATGCATCATGCAGACGTTAATTTCCTCTCCGCAGCCACACACCAAACAGCCAGCAACAAGACAAGCCTGGAGTGGGCTGGGTTAGAAGGGGAAACATTGGCCTATTCCCCAGCTGGGCTGCTGGAGCATGGAGGAAACCACTCTGCTGTTCCTTACCTGCCCATCAATCATGTAGGAGATCATCATGATCTGGTCTGTCTCTGCATCAGGAAACTTCAGAGGGAGTTTGGTAGTTTCAATGTCAAAGGCAAGAACAACAGGATCCTGAGCAGGACCAAATCCATTAGAAAACATTCTAAAGCTGACCTGAAGTTCAGCACAATTCCCATTCCAGCAAGTGAACCAGACTCTCCCCATTAATCATTTTACTGCTTTAACCACCCCAAAATCACTACCCGAGACCAGAAACAGGGCTTTCCCCCTGCCACCACAGCGTGACACCCACAGCTCACCGGCAACCAGACCTCAGGGCAGAGCTGGCTGTGCACCCGGACAGACGGACGCTTGCCCAACCAAACCCATCCTATCCCACCCCACCTCAGCCCAACCCGCGCTCACCGGGCGCTCCACGAGGTCGTCTCGGCGGGTGATTTCAGGGGGGTAGGTGCCGCCCCGGTACCGCACATTGTACCAGTGAGCCTGTTGGGAGAAGAGGGAGGGCAGTGTGACCACAGGGACAGCTCCTTGGGTCACTGCTGTTCAGCTGCTGGGGACAGACCTGCACGAGCTTAAATGCAGCCCAGCAGAAAGGCTCAAACTATGGCTGTGCATCAGTCCTTTAACTCTGCTGCACGTCAGTAACTAAGGAAGAGGCCCAGCAGCAGGGGACTAAGCTTTACACATGGAACTCATGGTTCCCAACACCTTTGCAAAGGTCCTGGAGAGAAAGTGTTTCTCCCTAGCACACACTTCAGGAGTACAGAAGCACTTCCAGCTTCCCTGTTCCTTACCACGTGGATCTTCAGGTCAATGGACAGGCGAATATGGTAGGGTACATCGTACTCCCGCATATCCAGGATATTGTCCATCTGGCTGGCCACCTTTCTGGAGGCTCCGTCTTCATCCGTGGTCAGGATGCCTCCGCTCAGAGTGCTGCAAGGAGCAGAGCAAAGAAGTTGCTTTACCTGAGTGCACATCTCCACAGCCTTGGCCTCATGTGACAGCCACATGGTACTGGTGACACCCAGCAGGAGTCAGAGACAGGAGAGAACAGGAAACACTGCTCCACTATGCAGCCCCCTCTGCTTGCAGGACAGGAGCAAGCGCAGCCCCGTTGCTCCCATCTAAATTCACTTTTCTTTATGTTTCTGAGATGTGTCTGCTCACAGGTATAGGCAGACAAACCCCACGTGTGGCTGCAGAATTAACAGTTCTTATGGCACTGGATTTATAAGTATGATGAGTCTAAGAATAATGAGGCAACATGGGAAGGACTTGGAAGAGGGATGGTATGCCTTCCAGGTGAGCAGGTGGCACTCATCTCACCTTCCTGAAGTTTCAACTAAGATCAGACTTCAGGGGCAGGAGCCCAAAGAGGGTGAAGTTTGCATATTTCTATACTAGGTGGCTTTAGGAAAAAAAAAAAAAAAGAGGTTTCGGTTTTTTTTTTCTGCCTGCAACTGTGCTCCCAACCTTGCAAACAAGCTCCTACTTCTCATTCAGATACAGCATGTTGGCTGGGGCTTTCTTCCCTTTAGTCACTGCCAGAGGTAAGGCTGCCCAATGCCTCTGAGTATTCTTTCTCAGGAGACAGGGTTATCTACGTGCCTGGCAGGCAGAGGTACCACCACAGCACATCACATCCCTGAGGCTCTGGGGCCTCTTAATGTGCAGCACTGAGCTCGAAGAACCACCTCAGAGAAGGGTGGTATAACTGGGGACAGACCCAGGCAGGACAACAGCTCCCTGGGGACAGCTAAGAAATAAAAGGGAGCCTAGTTATTAACATGAGAGGCCCTCAGGATTGCTCCCACCTTGACAGCATGGCTGTGTAGACATCGCTCGCCCGGTCTCGTTCCCTGTTTTTCCTCACAGCAGGAGAGATCTCCTTACGCACCTTTACCAAGTCATCCACCGTGTTGAAGGACAGCTTGATGTAGTTCCTCTTCAGACCCACCAAGTGGTTTGGCTGCAAAGCAGCAAGACAATGCCAGCTCTGGGGGATGAGCACTGCCATCCTTGGAGACATTGAAGGCCAGGCTGGATGTAGGTCTGAGCAACCTAATCTAGCTGAAGATGTCCCTGCTCATTGCAGGGCTCTGGACTAGATGACCTTTGGAAGTCCTTTCCAACCCAAACACTTTTATGCTGCTATATAAGAGGGTGGGGAAGGCATACCAGACTGATACAGGTGGCAGAAGTGGACAAAAAAAAAAGAAAAAAAAAGGTGCCAGTGGGTGGGAGAGTCAAGCATCGAGAAGAGACATCAGGGAAGAGTGCAGGAGCTGCAAGAGCAAGGACACAGCCAGCCCTGCTGCCCTGCCCATGCAGGCAGAACCGCATAGGACCCACCCGGGGAAGAGGAATAAGAGCAGGTCAAACATGAGTAGCAGCTCCCTCCCACCGTAACCTCTCCTCCTCCAATTAATTCCCAAAATTGAACACCTTGAAGATGCTGTGAAATGGCTGATGTGCTCAAGGAGAAGAATGCAATTAGCCATAGCTACCTATTACTGATAGGCACCACTAGCAGCACTAGGAGACTGAAGCATGCTGTTTCCCTTTACTCAGTCCCTTCCTACTTCACTAGAGCTGTGCAATGTCCAAAAACCACCACTACTCAAGAGTACAAAGGCCAGAGGAATACAGACCAAGTCCAAGTCTTCTTTGGGGACAGTTTCCAGCTTTGCAATCTTCCCTTGGAACTTCTTGGAGAGGAAGGAGGACACTTCTTGCTCACAGCCCTGCCGAGACACCCCCAAGGCTGAGCGGTCCACTATCCCCTGGGAGATCGTCCCAAAGTTGGATGTCCAGGACGTCTCGAGCTCCCCAGGGGCCTGCTGTCCCCTTCCCTGGATACCTCAGCCCTCCCAGGGTCCCCTCCTCACCTTCTGAGCGGCGATGTAGAAGTAGGGCTTGTAGGGCAGGGCCACCTAGGAGAGACAAGACCGGTGACGGCAACAAGTCTCACTCAGGAGATCCCCTGTCGCACCCGGACCCCCGGGGAACCCACCTTGAAGCGGCTCCCGTCCTCCTGGATGAAGTAATAGTCCACAGCGCTCACCGACCGCCGGTCCTCATCCAGCACCTCCGTCTGCCCAGGGCACCATGGACTCAGCAAGGTGCCTCTGTGAGGCCTCCCCGACTCCCCCCACCGGGCCCTACCGGGGGCGTCCTCCCCATGCCCATGGGTTGGCTGCTCGCCCCACGCCCCGCCGATCCATACCGGGTGCATGTTGATGAGCCAGCCCGTTCGCTCGCCGGGCTCCGCTGGTCTCTCGAAGCCGAAGAGCGCGTCCAGCCGGTCGGTGCGCTGCGATCGCTCCAGGCGCTTGAGAGCGGACAGCGCGGGGCCATCGTCCCTGCCAGCAGCCGCGCCGTCAGTCCCCGCCGCAGGTCCCCAGGGCCCGCCAGGCCGCCGGCCCCTCCGCGCTCCGTCGGGGTCTCCGCCGCCCCGCAGCACCATCACGATCCGGCCCCACCACACCAGCCCCAACCCGCCACCGCGGGAAGAAATTCCCGCGCTATGCCCTGTTCCCGCGAGAGAGAACTCCCCCACGTCCCGCCCCTCGTAGAGAGAACCAATCAGAAAGAGGCCCCGCCTCCCCCGCGGGCACCTCCTACCAACGCCGGCTGGCGCGCTCAAGCGCTCCCCGCCACGCCCCCGGTGCTGGCCGTTGGCGGGGCAGGAGAGGTAAGGGCGTGGCCGTGCTCCCCCCGCCCCCGCAGGGATCCCGCGGCCCCCCCCCCGCCCGGCGGCTGGAGCCCCGGGAATCTCGATCCTGCCCAGGCCGGGGGCTGCGGGGTCCCCGTGCAGCGGAGTTGAGCGCTTGTCCCGGGGACACGCGCGCGGACACAAAGACACAGGACACACACGGGACACGCGCACGGACACAAGGACACGGGACACACACAGGACACAGGACACACGCGCGGACACAAGGACACGGGACACGCTGACACAAGGACACGGGACACGCGCGGACACAAGAACACAGGACACACGCGCGGACACAAGGACACGGGACACGCGCGCGGACACAAGGACACGGGACACGCGCGGACACAAGGACACAGGACACACGCGCGGACACAAGGACACGGGACACGCACATGGACACAAGGACACAGGACACACACGGGACACACGCACGGACACAAGGACACAGGACACACACGGGACACAGGACACACGTGCGGACACAAGGACACGGGACACGCACGGACACAAGGACACAGGACACGCGCGTGGACACAAGGACACAGGACACACACGGGACACACGCACGGACACAAGGACACAGGACACACACGGGACACAGGACACACGCGCGGACACAAGGACACTGGACATGCGCGCGGACACAAGGACACGGGACACGCGCGCGGACACAAGGACACGGGACACACATGGGACACACGCACGGACACAAGGACACAGGACACACACGGGACACAGGACACGCGCGGACACAAGGACACGGGACACGCGCACGGACACAAGGACACGGGACACACGCGGACACAAGGACACGGGACATGCGCGCGGACACAAGGACACGGGACACACGCGTGGACACAAGGACACGGGACACACACGGGACACGCGCACGGACACAAGGACACGGGAGACACACACAGGACACAGGACACACGCGCGGAACCAAGGACACGGGACACACACAGGACACAGGACACACGCGCGGACACAAGGACACGGGACACGCGCGTGGACACAAGGACACGGGACACACACAGGACACAGGACACACGCGCGGACACAAGGACACAGGACACGCTGACACAAGGACACGGGACTCGCGCTGACACAAGGACACGGGACATGCGCGGACACAAGAACACAGGACACACGCGCGGACACAAGGACACGGGACACGCGCGCGGACACAAGGACACGGGACACGCGCGGACACAAGGACACAGGACACACGCGCGGACACAAGGACACGGGACACGCGCATGGACACAAGGACACAGGACACACACGGGACACAGGACACACGCGTGGACACAAGGACACGGGACACGCGCGGACACAAGGACACAGGACACGCGCGTGGACACAAGGACACAGGACACACACGGGACACACGCACGGACACAAGGACACAGGACACACACGGGACACAGGACACACGCGCGGACACAAGGACACGGGACACGCGCGCTGACACAAGGACACGGGACACGCGCGGACACAAGGACAAGGGACATGCGCGCGGACACAAGGACACGGGACACGCGCGCGGACAAGGACACGGGACACACATGGGACACACGCACGGACACAAGGACACAGGACACACACAGGACACAGGACACACGCACGGACACAAGGACACAGGACACGCGCACGGACACAAGGACACAGGACACACACGGGACACAGGACACGCGCGGACACAAGGACACAGGACACGCGCACGGACACAAGGACACAGGACACACACAGGACACAGGACACACGCACGGACACAAGGACACAGGACACGCGCACGGACACAAGGACACAGGACACACACGGGACACAGGACACGCGCGGACACAAGGACACAGGACACGCTCGTGGACACAAGGACACAGGACACACACGGGACACACGCACGGACACAAGGACACAGGACACACACGGGACACAGGACACACGCGCGGACACAAGGACACGGGACACGCGCACGGACACAAGGACACGGGACACACACGCGGACACAAGGACACGGACCCGCGCTGACACAAGGACACGGGACATGCACGGACACAAGGTCACGGGACACACACAGGACACGCGCGCGGACACAAGGACACGGGACACGCGCACTGACACAAGGACACAGGACACATGCACGGACACAAGGACACAGGACACTTGCACGGACACAAGGACACAGGACACATGCATGGACACAAGGACACGGGACGCGCACACGGACACAAGGACACGGGACACGCGCGGACACAAGGACACGGGACATGCGCGCGGACACAAGGACACGGGACACGCACGCGGACACAAGGACACGGGACACACATGGGACACACGCACGGACACAAGGACACAGGACACACACAGGACACAGGACACACGCACGGACACAAGGACACAGGACACGCGCACGGACACAAGGACACGGGACACACACGGGACACACGCACGGACACAAGGACACAGGACACACACGGGACACAGGACACACGCGCGGACACAAGGACACAGGACACACGCGCGGACACAAGGACACAGGACACACACGGGACACACGCACGGACACAAGGACACAGGACACACACAGGACACAGGACACACGCGCGGACACAAGGACACGGGACACGCGCACGGACACAAGGACACGGGACACACGCGCGGACACAAGGACACGGGACGCGCGCTGACACAAGGACACGGGACATGCACGGACACAAGGTCACGGGACACACACAGGACGCGCGCGGACACAATGACACGGGACACGCGCACTGACACAAGGACACAGGACACATGCACGGACACAAGGACACAGGACACTTGCACGGACACAAGGACACAGGACACATGCATGGACACAAGGACACGGGACGCGCACAAGGACACGGGACACGCGCGCAGACACAAGGACACAGGACACGTGCGCGGACACAAGGACACGGGACACGCGCGTGGACACAAGGACACGGGACACACACGGGACACACGCACGGACACAAGGACACAGGACACACACGGGACACAGGACACATGCACGGACACAAGGACACGGGACGCGCGCACGGACACAAGGACACCGGACGCGCACACGGACACAAGGACACAGGACACATACAGGACACGCGCACGAACACACAGGCGGCCGCCGGCTGCTGCTGTCAGCACACACACACCCGACTCACCTCACACACCAGTACCGTGCCCGCCTCCTCTGGGGTGGCAGAGGCAGGAGGTCACTGGTGTCATAGAAGTGTCACAGAATCAACCAGGCTGGAAGAGCCCTTTAAGCTCATCAAATCCAACCATTCCCAGCAGTGCCAAGGCCACCTCTAACCCATGGCACTGAGGCCTCGTCTCCACGGGGTGTGAACACTTGCAGGGACGATGACTCCAGCCCTGCCCTGGGCAGCCTGTTCCAATCCCTGACCAGGCACTGTGTGAGTGCAGGTATACACACATTCAGGGTTCAAAGCACACGCACACTTGGGGTTCCCCTGAGCACCAGCACAGCCCCTCAGTTTCCCTGGCACCCCCGCCTGCATCGCAGCCCTCCCACCCGCCAGGGATCCTGGGCTCACCACCTGGTCCAGCTTGAATTTCCGTGGTGAATGCACAACTTCCCCCACACCCAGCTGGGGGGAATACTCTGGTCCCCAACCAGACACACGGGCTGTGACACGCGATCCAGCTCCAGCTGCACAGAACCACTCATTTGCATCACGCTGGTCCCCTCCAGTAGCGAGTTTTGAGGATACCATTCCCATCCCGTGGCCGGAGGTAAAAGACCCCCTTCTCCCTGCAGCAGGTGACACCAAATCCCCTGATGCACACACAGGTCTCCTCAGTAGGTGGCACCTGGTCCGTGCAGCACCCGCTCAAACTCAGACGTCAGAGCGAGATGACGCAGAGAAATGATTACAGAAACGTTTAATATGAAAATATAAAGAGCCAGGACAGACTGTGGTGACCGGCACAGGGCTCAGCCTGGTTTATAACCAAATGGCCGCTTTTAAAACACCCTTCTGCTTCACCCCGCTTTGTTCTTCCTGGTTCCTCTTCCCATCTGCATGGGTCCATTCCTGCACCCCTCCCAGCCAGTGTCCAAGTGTTGAGTCAGACTTTCCCTGAAGATGCATGAACCTGAATCATAGAATCTTGGAATGGTTTGGGTTGGGAGGGACCTTAAAGCTCATCCAGTCCCAATGCCCTGCCATGGGCAGGGACACCTTCCAGTAGAGCAGCTTGCTCAAGAATCTCTTCTGTTATTTTCTATGGCTCCTTTGAGAGGGGCTCCTTCACCTCCCATCAGCTGCATGGAGCTTTTGGAGATGTATGGCCCAGACTCAGGGGAGCAGACAGATCCAAGGTATTGGCAGTGGATTTGGAACCAAGGTCTCTTGTTCCAGCAGCTTCTCACCAGTAGCTGTCATGTCCACTGCTGGCAATAGAATCAGCCAAGTAATGCAGGCCTGGGACCAGGAAGCTCAGAGGGATTATTGCATTTTCCAGTGTAACATTGGGATTCCGCACTTTAACTGCCCTTCCATTGCTCCCAAAAGCTGAGCAACGGGAACAAAAGCAGTTCTGCTTTTCCAGGCCTAGCTGGAATTCTCCAGATCTGCAACGAGATACGGGTCTTTCAAACGGAGGATCTGGTAGAGCTGTTCCTGGGCCTTCAGACCCTTCTTCTCAATTAGATCCAGCAAAATTAGGTTCCTTGTTACACTCTTATTTTGACTTTGCAGCTCCTCTTCTTCATCACTATTGATGACGTTTGCATTCCGCAAGTGTGGCAGAATGGTGAGCTGCCTCATCCTGGAGCAGAGTTTGGCCTTGTGCTTCTTCAGGAATGCTCCACCTAGCAAAGACTGAGCCTCCATTACTGTGCTGCAGCAGCCGAGTGCTGTGCTGCTGCATGTGGCATCCAAAGCCAGCGGACACCACGGCTGTGCACTCTGTCCCACAGCCCACAGCCATGTGGCTCCATCCCTCCACCAACCAGGATGGGCACCAGCTGCAACAGCAGTGGGAGTACTGGAAGCAGGGCAAGGAAGGAGGAACCAGCAATGGGAACACTGGAAGCAGCACAAGGAAGGAGGAACCAGCAATGGGAACACTGGAAGCAGCACAAGGAAGGAGGAACCAGTGGTGGGAGCACTGGAAGCAGGGCAAGGAGGGAGGACCAGTCTGGAGGGTCACCTGCATCATGCCACTTTACCTATCAGCATGGCAGAGTGTGCTGCCAGCAATGTGGGAGCAACACTTTGAGGTTGCAGCTTTGAAGGCTTTTTGTCTAGAAACTATCATAAGGATGGGAAGAAAGGCGGATACCTGCTTTAAACCAGACTGGTGAGCTCCAAAGAAATAGATTTAGACTCTAGAAAGGTAGCTCTGAAACATTGTACTGACCTGACATGTTCATGGAGGCAAACGCAGGAGGATTAATATCACCTGAAAGTGAAAAGAGAGAGATCACTGAAAATGCCATCACAGAAATGATGGTGCCCAGTCCTCCACAACATCTTCCTGAGGTGCCCAGTCTTCCACAAAGCTCTTGGCCATTTCTCCTACTGTTCCTGCCCATCTGTGCAGTAAACTGTAGGTGTTACTCTTGGGGGCGCTGGATCAGACCAGCAGAGAGGGGGGTCTCAAGGCATGACGAGCAGTACTGTACCCTGGGCCTGAGAGGGGCTGCCTCTCCACAGAGGACCCAGGGGTGGGTGCTGCTGCATGATGTTAATGGTGTGTGCAGTGGCTGCAGAGCTGACCCAGCCATGCAGAGACGCATGGGGAAGGCAGGATCTGGTCCATCTGGCCTTGCCTTAACCCGGTGTGCTCTGGGTGTTGTGTCACACACTGGTGTCACACCCAGGCAATCTGGAAGAGAAGTGCTGGCTGAACATGCAGCTTTTAAAGATAGAATCACAGAGTAGTTTGGTTGGAAGGGACCTTCAAAGCTCATCCAGTCCAACTCCCCTACAAGGAGCAGGGACATCTTCAACTAGATCAAGTTCCCAGAACCACATCCAGCCTGGCCTTGAATGTCGCCAGGGATGGGGCATCCACCACCTTTCTGGGCAACCTGTGCCAGTGCCTCACCACCCTCATGGTAACAAATGTCTTCCTCTCATTCATCCTCAATCTCCCCTCTTTCAGTTTAAAACTGTTACCCCTCATCCTATCACAACAGACCCTGCTAAAAAGTCTCTCCCCATCTTTCTTATATGCTCCTTTTAAGTACTGAAAGGCCACAATATGGTCTCCCCAGAGTCTTCTCCTCTCCAGGCTGGACAACCCCAACTGCTTTAGCCTTTCCCCATAGGAGAGGTGCTCCAGCCCTTGGATGATTTGTGTGTCCATCCTCTGGACCCTCTCCAACAGGCCAATGGCTTTGCTGTAATGAGGACTGTAGATTCCAGGTGAGGTCTCCCCAGAGCAGAGCAGAGGGGCAGAATCACCTCCCTTGACTTGCTGCTCACACTCCTCTGGCTGCAGCCCAGGATACAGCTGGCCTCTGGGATGCAAGCGCAGTGCTGGCTCTTGTCCAACCCTTCATCCCCCAGTGCCTCCAAGTCTTTCTCCCCAGGGCTACTCTCAATCCCTCCATCCCCCAGCCTGTATTGATACCAGGGGTTGCCCCGACCCAGGAGCCAGGATCCTGCGCTTGGCCTTGTTGAACCTCATGAGGTTCAAGATACTGATTTTCATTGATGTTTACCTCCTCTGCATCGCACTGTGGTTGCACTGAGAGATCCATAGGTGTTCTTTACGTTCATGGACTTACAAAAATAAGTCAGCCTTCTACATAAACAGTAGCCAAGGGAAGAGAGGCTGATAGTGCTGCCATGCTCTCCTAAGTCCCAGGCATGTGAAATTTCACATTAAATTTGAAGCTCTGGTCTGATGTATATTGGGGTGTCCTTTCAGGTCCTTATATCCTCAGTGGCCTGTTTTTGCACACATAGCGTTTGCTTTTCTTGCAGGATGTGTGGACAACTGTGACCACAAAATACGTAAGGTCTCTTGGGTGATGCACCTCTGCTTTTGCTAAGATAAATGAGTGCCTAGATGGACCTGCTGTTCCTACCTGGTCTCAGCGATGCCCTCCAGACCTCAGTATTATCACGTGTGTTTATCATAAGGAGCCTAATTTCCTCTGCCATGTTGTTGATGTAGATCTCAACAAAGAGCTGCTGTTCCTTAGGACTCCTGTAACAAAATGGCAAGTGTGCCTGCAAAGACAATTAGCAAGTTGAATCTCATTGTGGGGAGCTGCAGTGAATTCAGACGTCATCCTGCGTTTCCTGGCTATACCAGCAAGAGAAAAGAGAAGGGAAGATGCATATGTCAGGGCTCTGCTATGCTGTCAGTAGCACTAATTTTGGTTGGAAAAGACCTCTGGAGTATCTTATCTGACCTACCTCCCAAAGATGGACTGATGTCCAGTCTAGATGTGCTGAGAAAGGTCTTTGTCTAGCTGAGCACTGAAAACCCCAGGATGCAGGGATGTAGCACCTTCTAACCTGCTCTGATGGCTGCATCTCCACCGGGTAATACATTTTTCCCAACATTCAGCCTGAACTTCCCAGGTTGCAAGTTATGGCTTCTACTGCTTTTACCTGACACTGCCAAGAGCTTGGCTCTATCATCTTTAAAACTGCTCTCTGGGGCTTTGGGGTGTGCTCTGCAGTCTTTCTGGGGATGTATATCATGAAGTATCTTTGCCACTTGGAAGCAATACAGCTCCCTGCACCCCTGCATCTGAGATCAAGCAAGACAGGTTCTGGCAGCAGAGTATGGCTGAAGACAGAGCCTTCTGGCATCTTCTAATTCACTGGGGGGAAAAAAGGGGGAGAGGGAACAATACCACTTACGTCAGGTGTTATCACCACCAAATCTGTACTGGCCACCTGGTAAATGCAGCCAAAGAACAGAGGGCTGAATGGAGGAGGCTTGGGAATAAGCTTTGAATTCCAATCCTTTTCTTGGTTTTCTATGGCCTGTAAACATCAAGCACGGCTTTTGAGAGAGGAAAGAAAAACACCAGAAGGGCTGTGACCTGGAGCTGGTCCTGGGGAATCCAAGAAGAGATTGACCAAGTCAGAACAGACCAGTGGGTGTGTGTGACGGGCAGTGCTGTGCTTCAGGAGCTAGGCAGCTCCCGCTCCATGCAGGCAGGAAGCTCCTGTGTGCAGGCAGGAGCATGGGCAAGGTGATGCAAAGTCTCTGTGACACAGGGTAGGGGCTTGCAGGCAGCAGAAGAGCTGGTGAGCAGCCACCTAGTGCTGTGCCTGGCAGTGGCCCCAAGTCCTACGTCTGCTCTGTGTTGCAGAGCATCCTGTGCCATGGCTTTGCCTGTGCTAGGACATGCTGCCCCAGCCAAAAGCATGGACAGTGATTTCTGGAGGCGTTTGTGAAAGAAAGTGGGGTAGGCAGGAGCAAGGATGCTGTCCTTCAGTGGGAGATGGGGGCACAGGGCTGTGGGTGAATCAGAGGCAGCAAACCTGGGAGGCATCTCTGCTTATCAAATCCAGCCCCTTTTACTGCAGCCATACAGAGGTCATCCTTTTGTAACCCAGTCAAGCTCCCTCTGTCTTACCTGCTTCACAGAGTTGTCATCTGGGATTAGATAGAGGTGAAAAGTTGTATTTGCAGCCCTGAGCTGCTGGTAGATCAGCACCAAAGAATGCATAGGAAATGAATATAAGGTTGAACGTAACTTCCTCCAAAGCACCCCAAGCAGTGAGAAGCTGGGATTCCTCAGGACAGCAGAGAATGCAGCCACCCTGGTTGGTCTCTCCAGGATCATGTTCTCAAATTTAAAATGGGCAATGGAGCATACGCTGGTGTCTACGCCTTCTGTGAGAGACAGCAAAGGCAACAAGGTTCTGTTTAGTTGTTCTGGCACTCTCTTAGGCTGTCAGGCTTGAGCAACAGAAAGGGGACATGCACCCACACACAATGACATGCTCTGCTTTTAGTCCCAGGTGTGCCCTGGGCTTTTGGGCTTTGGCAGGGAGCTGCAGGCCCAGAAACCTGCAAATCTGAACTCTAACGGCAGCTCTTTGCTCTGCACGGCTGTGTCGGTGGGGAGTGCACAGAGCCACTGTCTGGCTGACACGACTGTGCCTGCAGGCGCTGGCTGGGAGATGGAGCCAGACAAGAAGCTCTTTTTGCAGCTTGTTCTTTTTCAGAAGAGGACATGGATTTGCCACAGGAGTCTCAGTCAGCATACCCAGTGCCTGTGTCAGGGCCACAGCATGAGGACTGGGACTCAGGTGCTGATGATCCTTCTCCACTCATTAGCAGTGCCTTGGTAAGAGCACTGCAGGGCAGAGGACCCAGATCCAAGCCTTGTGACTCCTCATTTTGCTCGGGGGAAAATGGACAATTCCATTCCACTTCCTCTTCTGCCTGGGCCAGGTCTGACCTACTGCATCCCACCCCGGAGTGGTTCAGCCTCTCCTTCCCGGCGGAGCAAAGCGAGGGCAACAATTGCCATCCACAGCTGCCATAATGCAAAGAGCTGAGGAACTCCCTGGGGGAGCCTGGGGTAGTGCCCGGGTGGGGTCATCAGTAGGAGGAAAGGGTGGGTGAGGAGACACTGGTGGTGAGGGGCCGGAGCTGGTGAAGGACCACTGAGGAAAGGCTTGGTAGAAGATGAGAGCAGGAGGAAGGATTCCAAAGCAAAGCAGAGGAATACAAAGGGAATCTCAGGGGGAAGAGAGAATTTGGCTCTTTCTGAAGGATATCCTGGGGCGCACAGGCAGGGGGGTGGTGCATTGGGATGCCCAGGTCCCTGTGGCTGCTGTACCTGCGAGGCAGATGAAGTGGGGGAGATGCACCTCCTGCACGACTCTGGGCTGCACCTTGATGTGGAAGAGGGGTCCAGCAGGAACCCACATTTCCTCATCGGCCTTGCTGAGGTGTCTGCTCCAGGTGGCATATCTGTAGGTGATGGTCACTGCTGACTTCACCTTAAAGCCAAGGCCTGTGATGGAGCACTGGAAGATGCCTGCACCAGGGAGGTGAGCTCTGTGGGTGGAAGGGATGACAGGATCATGCCACCAGGGACGGGGCTTTTGGAAATGCTCCATCTTTCCCCCATAGCACTTACTGGTACGTGGTGCGGTGCTTCACGGCCTCTCGGATTATCTCTGGCATCACTTGTGGAAGATCCTGCAACACAAGTGTGGCCAGTTTGGGTCTGAATGGGGTGTTGTGCTGGGATTGACAGTGAAGCACGGTGCAGCTTGGAGTGGGAGCTCAGTGCCTGTGCCTGGTGCCCAGAAAGGCGTTGTTCTCATCAGTGACAAGTCCAGAAAAATCAGTATCTGGCAACCCCTCTGCTCTGGGATCCAAAAGGAGCACTGGCCATTTCTGAGCCGCGTGACCCCTTTAATGCATGCAGATCCCTGCAGAAGCGCCCAAGAGAGATCACAGCCCCACCTGGATAGATGCCACTGGGCTGAGGAAGTCATTGGCTAGTCCATGCATCCCCCATGCAGTAGTAGGACACACAGATCCCAGAGCTCCAAATGACGTGTTTCACCCACTGTTTTAGGAAGCATTTTGCAAATGGAACTTCAGGATAGGAAAGCTGCTGTTTCCTGAGAGAAAATGTGTGCTGCTGACTTCCTTGTGAGTAAACCTGGGCTATTCCCTCTCTGCCATCATGTATCAGCAAAGAGGACTGCGGCCACAGGCAGCTGGAATGTTTAGCAGTGAGAATAAATACAGGATGTAAGGAAGTGGGATTTGTCTTCCTGCAAACTTGGAAACTGGGGCAGCGTGTGGTGGGTTAGCACAGCAAAAGGGGCCAGACTCTCCTGGAGGATGAGGAATTGCTGCGAGTAACGGGTTGTGAAGGTGCACCCGGTGACAGGCTCCTTCTCTGCCGCTTCCCGCTGGTGTGACCTGCAAAGCCCTTACCTCTCTGATGCAGCTGCAGCAGTTTCCCTGCAGTGGTGGGTCTGGGTCTGAGTCCGGCTCCAGCTCGTCATCACTCTCCTGCAGAGAGAAACACAGAGAAAAGTACCTGCACGCTGTATTCGTCTCCTCCAGCCATGCTTGCTGCTGAAGGAGAGGTCTGAGAACATGAGCAACATCCCCAGTGCCAGGTAGTGCTAGCCCTGCTCTCACCTCCTGCAGGGAGGAAACAGGCTGATACCTGAGCTGTGCCCGCCTGGCCCGTGAGCTCCATCTCCTGGGCCCGAGGGAAGCACCCACCAGCTCCTGACACCCAGTGGAGTAGTGATGGGCAGCCCTGGAGCCCCCAGCCACAGGGCTGGCCAAGAGCCTGTGCCTTCCTCCCCATTCCCGCGTGCTCCTCACCCAGCCTTGGGCAGGACCTCACCTCTGAGCTCCCCAAGGCGTCATCTCTCAGAGGTTTGTAACGGCTTGCCACGCGCGTCCTTACGACTGGAAGAACAGGAAGATGTCAGTTTTGCTTCATGTTTCGGAGAAGAAGGCATCCTCAAGTAGCCTTCACCCCGCCTTCCCAAACCCATCAGCCACAGTGGTCCCCTCAAGTACCATCACATGCTCCCACATCTACTGCATCTTTCACGTCCTCCTCCACAAACCATGGCAGGGACGTGCTCAGAACAAGGCAGTGAGTTGAGGTGTTACGCTCATCACTGTGCAGCTCCGCCAGCCCCACTGCACCAAGCTGTCAGTGAAGACCTGGGCATGACCTTACCTGAAAATTCAGGATCCAGATCTTCTTCATAACCTCGCACTGCAACTGCAACAGAAAGCAGAGGAGATCCCAGGACCAACATCATGTCCAGAGGAGTTTCCTGTCCTCTGCTTATCCTCCCCCTCTCATGTCTTTACTGTCAAACCTCTTCCTTCTCGTTTGTGCCCTCTCCCAAGACAGACAGGCACTGTGCAGCTGAGAATGTGCTCCCAGGCTCCTTATCACTCCCCATTGCCACAGAGAGAGCAAATTTCTTGCTCGGCTTCCAGGAGCAGGGTCCTTCTCTCTCCTGCCCTCCTCCTCCATAGGGGCATTCCTGAGCCTTTGCCTTCCTCTCACCTCCCAGTGCATGTGTGCGATGGCAGCTCCCTTGTGCACAGAGAGGAGCAGCCTTGCTCCTTCCTTCCTGCCTGCAGTCCTGATGAGGTCCCTCCTCTGGAGACACCTCAGTCTGCACCTGCTTGTCCCTCCACTGCCTCCAGATCACCTACATCCCCAGGCCACCCAGCACTTTAACCTTAGGTTACAGTACAGAAGGCAGTTGGGTTTGATTTCAGTGTCAGGTTGTCCTCCATCTGTTTTAATTATAGAACAACTTCTAACATTTTGGGGACGTGATGGAGTCCTATGCGTTCATCTTGACCAAAAACTCCTACGGAGTCCTCCAGAGACACTGGCACTGAAAGCGTTTTGCCCCACAAAGTCTTAATGAAGAGACTAAACTCGTTGAACTCACCAGCACCGCAGGTGAAGGGCCCATCACCCTCCTTGGGGTCTCTTTCAGCCATCACAAAAATCCAAGGCTTCTTGCTTCCTTGCAAGATCCTGGCTTCCTTGCTTCGCTACGAAACCGAAAGTGCTGGGTGACGTCAGGGCTGACCAAAGCAGAGTCATGCCTCTGCTGAGCCCTCCTCCTCCAGCTGCACCTCGCTGCTTCCCTGCCTGCACTGGCTTTTCTCCCTGGGCTGCTCCATTCATACAACCTCTCCCTTATTACCTTCCATTTTCCCTTCTCTTCCACCAGCTCCTTTTCTGGGATTTCCTTTTGTGGGAAAGGCAGTGGTAAAGCATTTTCCCAAGGGAATGGTACAGCAGAGGCCTTGATCCAACCTGGAAAGCAGGTCTGCGGATGCCAGAGGGTCCCCACTGAGTTATCAGGTCACCCCAACACCTGCCCTTCATCCCAGCCCTCCCTTTTCTGCCATCCGTGAGTGTGCCCGGGCTGGGCAGGACGTGGCTCCGCCTGCCCCAGGCTGCAGGAGTCCAGCCCATCCTGTCCCTGAGGCAGTGGGGTGTGTGTGAGGGGGTAACGGTGCAGGGCTGCACCTCTGCGGACCTGGCAGGGTCAGCAGCATACTGGGCAGCCCAGGGGCCAGGCAAGAGGGGCCATAAATGCCAGCAACATCCAGAGCACCCTCTGCCCTGGCAAAGGGGGAACAGGCATTTCAGTGACAGATGCTGCAGTCCTGGCAGTGCCCAGTGTGGGAGTGGTGGAGTCAGTGCCTAGAGCCTAAGGTTGCACCGCAAGAGAGCAGTAACAGGGGTATGCACTGTCCATTAGTTCTGTGTATTTATCATGGAATCGCAGCCTGGTTTGGGCTGAAGGGACCTTAAAGCTCCTCCAGCTCCAGCCCCTGCCATGGGCAGGGACACCTTCCACTAGAGCAGCTTGCTCCAAGCCCCTGTGTCCAACCTGGCCTTGAACACTGCCAGGGATGGGGCAGCCACAGCTTCTCTGGGCACCCTGTGCCAGCGCCTCAGCACCCTCACAGGGAAGAGCTTCTGCCTAAGAGCTCATCTCAGTCTCCCCTCTGGCAGGTTAAAGCCATTCCCCTTGGCCTGTCCCTAAAGGCCCTCGTCCAAAGCCTCTCCAGGTTTCCTGGAGCCCCTTTAGGCACTGGAGCTGCTCTAAGGCCTCCCCTTAAGGAGCTTCCTCTTCTCCAGGCTGAACCAGCCCAGCTCTCAGCCTGGCTTCACCATGTGCAGGGATGCTCTTTCTCTGCTGCTTGTGCACGTGCCCAGTGCTCCACAGTCCCTCTTGCAAGGCCGAAGAGGTACATGGAGCGCCTGTGTCCACAGGCTCTACCCATGGATAGTGCTTTTTACCCTCAGTGAGCATCACAGCTGAACAGCCCAGTTAGGCCCCTTGCTTGTTTGGAGCCCTGAGCAAGTAACTAAAGCTGTGTGTCAGAGGGCAGTGACCCATCTGGACAACCTTGAGGAGTCATATCATCAGGGTGTCAGAGAGCAGTGACACAAGACAATCTGTAGCCAGGCGAGACAAAACCTTTCTCTGTATCCAGAGTGGTCTCAAAGTCATGGAGACAAAAGAAAAGGCACACAGAGATCATAGAATGGTTCATGTTGGAGGGGACCTTAAAGCTCATTCAGTCCCAACCCCCTGCCATGGGACAGGGACACCTTCCACTAGCGCAGGCTGTTCCAAGCCCCGTCCAGCCTGGCCTTGAACACTTTCAGGTTGTAAGATCTGGAATGCTAACACTCGTGCAGACGGGGTATGACGGCAAGAAAACAGTTTACCGGGGAGAGCAGTGACGTGCCAGTCAGTCAGGAGCGGGAGGAGATCGCTGTGTCCGAGGGAGAGCAGAGAAACGGGAATTCAGGAGGAAAACGTGGAACACGCGGTGCGGGACGGGACTCGGATGTTACCCGGGAGCGGCCCCGACTGCGGGCGGCCGAGCCCCGCGCTGCCCGGCAAAAGCATCGCGTGCGCTGGGAGCCGGGCCAGCAGCAACCCCGAGCCCCGGAGCCGGAGCCGTGTCCCGGGCGGAGGCCCCTCCCCGGCCCGCCCCGGCCCGCCCCGGGGGCGGCCGCGCTCCCGTCCGCCGCACCGGCCCCAGCCTCGCCGCTGCTGCCCGGGTAAGCGCCGGGGTCGGGGGTGGAATCCTTGATGGGGAAAATCCTGGTGCGGGGCCGCTGCCGCATCCGCACCTCCGGTCCGGTGGGGGATGGGGAGCGGGCGGTGGGAGCCGGGATACCGGGGGACTGCACCGGTCCCGGAGGCTCCTCTGCGGGGCCGGGGCTGGGGCATGGGCGTCCGGCAGCGGCGCAGCCGTGCGGCTGAACCGGTGATGTTCGCATTTCTCGAGATGCAGCAACGGCTTAAGGCATCAGTGCAGAAAAGATCGGTCTGCGATGCGTGTCGGGGAAAAGCCGCGGATCACCCGAGCCCCGGGTTTGGGGTCTTCCCCCCTCCCCAGCGTGTTCTCCAAGCTTGCTTGTCGCTGATTTGGGGGCTGTGGTTCCGTCTGAGCAAAAAGAGCCTGGGTGTCACAGCAGCGCTGGGGCACTGGCAGGATGCTACTTGCGGGTGCCTTGCTTGAGTAGTGGGGAAACGGCATTAGCAGAAGTGTGGGTGATGGCATGGTCTCCTTTGAGAGGGAACATCCAGTTCCCAGTGCCTTGGTGGTGTGCTTTAGCTGTTAGTCTTGGAAAACACTGCCGTGATAAAGTCCTCTTGCACTGCTTGCAGCTTCTGTAGGAGCACGGGTTTTTCTTGTGCAATCCTGAACGGGCGGTGATAGCAGCGAGAGGACTTGGCTGCCTGGAACAGATGGAGCATTAAAACTCCTCTGTGTTGTGAAGTGTTTTGATTTTTTTCATTAGGCAGTCTACACCTGGGGAGCATGTTCAGCCTTTGCACTTTCTGCTGGCATCCCTTTGAGATCTGAACGAACTCCCATGTTGAATTACTTCCAATCCAGCTTGCAGAGGACGTGCTTGGAGGGGTGACAATGACAGTGCTGCTGAATGAGCCTTTAACCTGGAGCCTATAAACTGCTGAAGCAGCAGTCAGTAAAATAACTGTGGTTAATTGTAGTCTGTCACACCGCTCCCGCTGCACTGCTCTGGGAGCTCACAGGGCACGGTAAACGGCAGCTTCAGAACTCCCTGTGCTGCTGCTGACACAAACTCCCAGTGACAAGGAGACAAGGTGAAGTGTGCCAGGACGTGGGCATCCGTGGGGCTGTGAGGCAGTTCTGGCACTTTGCAGCATGAGTTTTGCTTCTGTTTCTTGGGGCAAATTACCTGGGAAAGCCAAACCCATCTTTACTCCAGGGCGGTGCAAAGCAACTCTCGGTGCCCACCAGGATGCAGCTGGAGAGGTGAAGGTTCGGTGGGAAGGGCTGTGCTGAGGAAGCGGCAGGGGCTGGGGGCCCTGGGGTGGCACGGTGGTGGAGGAGCATGGGGGGAAGGAGGAGACCAGTGGGGCTCTGCTGGTGCTGGGGGTCAGCAACTGAGGGACCCCTGGAGCAGAGTCAGGACTGGTATGGAAATGGCACGAGACTGGGAGCAGGAGAGTTGGGCAGAGGGAAGGGAACTGGATGGAGAGCTGTGCAAGGGAAAGAAAGGGGGTGTAGAGCTGCAGAGGTCGAGGGGAGGTTGGGCTGCCAGGGGGAGGAGAGAAGGGAGAAGGGCGTTCCAGGGCACCAGCCCCCTTGATTTTGGTTCATGTGCTGCGCAGGCAGGGTATGGACAGCAGTGCACAGCATGTTCCTGCGAGCAGCATGACCATGTCCAGGGTCTAGGTGGAGGGACCAGAGGCAGTCACACTAATGAGAATGTTTCCCCATGTCTGTGCAGGTGCCAGGCTGGGGTGTTGTGGGAGCCTTGTGTTCATCCTTCGTAGTGCAATTCCTGAAAAGAATTGACAGCTTCAGGATGGAGACAGTTTTCACCCCCAAAAGATTTTACGATACAAATTCTCCCTGCCCTGAACCCATCGTCCCCCATCACGCTCTTGTGTGACTTGATTGCCTTCCCACCGGCTTTTTCCAGCTTTTCTCGTGGCAGGCAAATCCTGTGCACTCCCCGGGGTCAGAGCCGGGCTGCTGCGCGCTGCCTGGATAACAGAGAGCGCACAGCACGCTCCGTGGGGCGCTATTCTCCGGCCGTGCCTGGCTTGTGCTGAGTCCCACATCCAGAGACCTGCTTTCCTTGGCACCAGAGCCCAGCCTGCCCCGAGGATGAGGCAGTTTGACTCTGCTGAGCCAGTCCTTGCTCCTGATGCTGAACTGTGGAGTTTCTCTTCCTGGCTGCGGGCTGTGGCAGCTTGGCCATGCCCTTGGTGTCAGAGCTCTAGGGGGACAGACCCCTGCATGGGCAGAGGGAGGCTGTGGGCATCTCAGGGGGTCAGCAGGACTTTGTGCCAGCAGTGACCATGGTTGTCGATGGAGTTGCTCTCTGCAGGACTGTGGAAGCAACACAGAGAGCTATGGAGCAGCCATTCAGTGTGCCCACAGGTAGGCATGCTGGCCAGTGGGGCTGCACCCTTGGGATACTTAGATATCTTTATTAATGTCCTCTGCTCACAGAGCAGCAGAAACTGCTGAGAATTGCTGAGGAGGTGGAAGTAAGAAGCATCACTGATGGCTTGGGGTGTCCCACTGAGCAGAGATGGAGGAGAAGTGGGGCATGAAGCTGTGTACAGGGGGACCAAGGTGAAACAGGAGCTGACCTTGTGATGGAGGAGGATGGTCTGGGTGTACTTGTCAGGGATGGGAGCAGTGGAGGCCCGGCAGGGTGGTGGTGACCCACCACAGAGCTCCAGCAGTCACAGTGCGAGTCCAACCAGAGCAAATCCCCAGAGCAGGAAGAGAAATGGACAGCCCTTGTCTTAGGAGGGCACCAGGAGTATGAGCCTGGTGTGCAGTGGGTCAGGGTGCGTCTGAACCCGTCTGGGATAGAGCCACACAGGGTGATGGTGGAGCTGGGAGATGGGGTCTACTGCTCGGTGCCACCGCATGGGGTGAAGAGCCGGGTGGGAAATGGGGGCCCTGGGTTGCTGTGAGGTTCAGGACCTGATGGGCAGAGGCTATGCCCTGTACCCGAGGCACAGTGCCTGGGCTGCTCGCGGGACGGGCTGTGCTGTGTACTGGGCTCTGCTTGCTGTGTGCAGGGTGTGTCTGAAGCAGGTCTGCTGCTGGGGCTGCTCCCCACTCCCTGCTGGGCCTCGCGTTAAAGACAATATTTGCACGTATGAGAAGCGGCAGGGAGGCAGCACTGCGGTAGAGGGGGCGGTCTGGGGTCAGGGGTAGTTATTTGACACAGCAGGGACCAGAGCCAGGGGCAGCTCTGCCCCGCAAGTACGGAGAGTACCACCAGATGCTCTGAGCCTCCAGCCGTGCACTCCTCCTGTGCTCTGCTTTGGGGTTGCAGCCTGCAGGGCTGGGTATCACTGGCTGGAAAAGGCACAGTCCTCGCTCTGCAGAGCAGGCAAGGCTGTTTGTTTGCACACAAGCAAGTTTTCCAGGAGATGGGGAGCTACCTTGTGTCCTCTGGTGTGCATGGCATCGTGTGCTGGTAGGGGAGGAACCCAGGGTCACAGGGCTGTGTGTGTCCTGTGTCCAGGCTTCTAGATAGGATAGAAGCATAGAATCCCAACCTGGTTTATGTAGGAAGGGACCTTAAAGCTCATCTGTTTCCAATCCCCCCCTAGACACCTTCACTAGAGCAGGTTGCTCCAAGCCCTGTCCAACCTGGATAGTTCTGCTTTCCAGTCTTTGAAGATCAATTCTGCCCAGAATAAAGCATTCAGGTGGAAAACAAGCCATGTGTGACAACTGGAGAGAATCTCTCACCTGAGCAACAAGTCTGGTAGAAAAAGACATTTGTGGTAGAAAAAGACATTATTGATGGACATCAGAGGCCTTCCTAAGACTCCAGGTGTCCATTGGGTGCTATCCCTGAGTACAGACACCTGCATTGACTTCCTTCTCCCAGCCCCAGGGCCTTCTCTCAGACCTGGGTAGACTGTGGCAGCTGGTGAGATTCATGTGTGCAGAGCACAAGGGTGTTGGTGAGACCCATTTTAGGTGTCCTTAACACTGAGCAGGAAAGAAATGACTTGTGTTGTGATATAGACTCTTCAGAGACATCCACGAAGGATGTCCTGAGAGGAAAGTGCTGAGTTCTGCAAATGGTGGTAATATTGCTGTGAGTCCAAAAATTATCTGCAGTAACAGATAATGCTTCTGAAGGTCAAAGTTCTGGAGCAGAAGAAGGCATATTTGCAGGCAACAGAACTAAGATACAGTAAAGAAATAATTTTATTGTATGCAGGGGCAGTTATAAACCAGCAGCTCCTTTTGAAGATGGAGCTGTGGGACATTGCCTGAGATGACCTCCACTACAAATCACTGAAAACTAGAAAAACAAAGCTGCTGCAGGGAAGGAAGGTGGAGACATCACAGACACAGCGGGAACCTTGGTCCTGCAGGAGCAGCGGGACATCACTGGCCAGAAATGGCCCCAGGAACCTGGCCAGGGCCCATGCTCAGCGCTGCAGAGGGAGGTGAAATTCCCCTTTTGTCCAACAAAAACAACTGCTTCTCCTCTGGTGGCACCCGGGGCTGACCTGGCCAGGACCAGGCAAGGGGCAGCTCGGGTCAGGATGATGCCTGTGAAAAGGGAAGGTGCAGGCAAGAGCTCAGCAAGGGGATATGGAGGAGCCAGGAGAGGCCACAGCCGGTGTCCGTGTGCGCCAGCACCCCTTCCACAGCACGGGAATCATGGCTGTTCGCTCCCCGAGCAGCGCTCTGTGCTCCCCATGGAGCGGTCTCTGGCTGACATCCCCAGCTGGAGCGAGCTTGGGTGGCACATTGATCGGTGCCTATGTCCCTGTGCATGGCTCAGTGCTTGGACGGGTGCGAGGCTTCCAGGCAGGGAACCAGGAATAGCCACGGCAGCAAAACAGATGCCGCCTGTGAGACGGCGTAGCTGGATGGGATGGACCTGGGTGCCCAGGTGGTGAAATGGGTGTTTCAATAGACACAAACTGATGCTCAGGGGAAGAATACTAATTTTATGTGCAATGTACAACGTACTTACAAACTTAACACAGTAGCACTTGGGAAGGATTTCGGAGGCACAGCAGATGTATGTCCCTTGCCTTCAGTAAAAACTTGTTGCAGTGTTGCAGCTTTACTGCTGTGCAGTGAAGTGCTTGGGGTTAGTAGCTCTGGATTGTTTTCTACCTTTTTCCTGTTGGATTGTTTTTCATCTTTCTTCTGTCTGGGAGCAGGGTGGTTTCTCTGGTTCTATGCTCTTGGGCAGTGCTCTCTGTGGGTGATGCTGGAGTCCTCTTTTGCAGACAGCCTGTTGCAGGGCTGATTCGATTCCCCATTCATGAGGGAGTTTTTAGAGCATGTTCCTCAGCACCACAACGTATTTTTGATACCTGCCTTCTTGTTGCCCTCTTGGAGCAGATGCTGAAGCTGTTCCTGTACAGCTGTGAAGCACAAAGTGCTGTATTGCTCAGGGAGCAGATTATGAACTGGTTTACCGGGGCATGGACATCAGCTCCCTGACTTTGTATATGTCAGTGCATTAGCCTTTAAGGGCTAGCAAGGCTCTACAGATGATCCTGGGCTCAGTTACATCGTGTTGTATGTGAGCTTATTTCCCTTCCCTAACAAAGAGGAGATTTTGCCATGACTCCTGCAGGATCCAGCTCCAGATCCATACCTCTGGATGCTGCTAGCAGAGGCATGGTCCCATTGTGTTTCATGTTGGTCTGGCAGGGCAGGCTGATGCCTTCTAGCAACCAGCTGGGTCTTGGGTGACTTTCTGAAGCATCTCTGCGCTAGCTGAGACTGAGGCTGTGGGCAGCCCGACGGATCCTTCTCTGTTAGCATCAGCTGGAATCCTACAAAAACCATCTTGCTTTTGCCTGCTTAGCTCCAGGAACGAAGGAGGGGCCCCTAGAGATGCACTGCTCTGCTCTAGGAGGCTGGGGGTGGCTTAGTCAGCCTGAGCACGTTTTATGTCTCCAAAGGGCCCAGGGGGAAGCATCAGTGATCAAATCAGGAGTTGTGATGCGAGCCTGGGGGGATGGCTGCAGACTGCTGTCCTTAAGGTGAAACAAAGCAAAGGCATCTCAGATGAATGGCTGACACTTAGGGACAGGACATCCCCCCAGTCCCTCTAAAACCAGCCAGGCTAGCTGGAAACCAGTCCCACGGCCATCAGATCGCATCAATATCTCGGGGGGGGGGGGGGGGGGGTGTTGGAGGAGGTCGAGGTGAGGAGGCACATTTGGGAGTCACTCTTGTGTCATCCATCCCATCTGGCAGATTGGGGTGGATGGGTGGGTGTCCCCTCTGTGCTCCCCGACGTGTGCAGCATCCCAAGGGCTTGCTCCAGTGCTGCCTGGGCAACTGAATAGCCCTGTCCTGCTGGCTCGGTGTCCACTTTCTGCTGCAGGAAACCTGCAGCAAGTGGCTGCTCCGGGGGGTTTGGCTGTGGGAACTGGGCTATGGCAGACCTCGGTGTAGGATCTGTGCAGGTGACAGGATCTTCATTTCAGCTTTCTCTTTGCTCTCCTGTTCATGGCTCATGTTCTGCTCACAGCAGCATCTTTGGTGTGAACTCACTTAAATGCAGCTTATGCAGCTTTACTTTCCCTTCTGGATTGATGCTGGGGATGTTCTGGATCCCTTCCCCCCCCCCCAGCCCCCAGCTCATCCGCGTCACTGGCTCCTCTTTGGCACCCACCTCCTGCCTCCAGTTTTGCCAACCTTTTCATGCCATTTTATTCTATATTTTACACTAATTTATTGTCCTGTCTCACTGATACATTAATGGCTTGAGTCTCTCTCTGGTACAAAGCCTTTTTTCCTTTCTTCCTGCCAGTTTTGGTACAGCACTTACTGCATGTGACTGCTCAGTTTTTCCCTGGTGCTCCCAAAAGTTCCAGTGTTTATGTACCTTCTTACATGGCATTTTCTTGCATTTGCATATATATTGGTGTGCTGCTTTCCTTGGGTGCTGCTGCTCTTGCGAGAAGAGGTCTTGGCTCTTTCCTGCTCTATTTTATGTTCCCCCTTTTGCAAATGAGCTCGCTTGGTGGCTCCCAGCACATTTCATCACTCTGTAGTCTGCAGGTAACCTTGTGTGGGCTTTGTCCTGGTTTGTCCTGGTTTTGTCCTGGCACTCCTCAGTGTCTGCTTTGCCCGGCACGCAGGGCGCCCATCTCTCGTTCTTCTATAGCCTGGATTACTTACTCAGCATGCATCAGGCTTTGAAGGTGCTCCTGCAATGCACCGAGGTGGAGCTCACACCATGCATGGCCGAAGTGGAGTTTGAAGGTCTGTGGGAAGGAGTGTGTCTGTTTTAGAAAGATATAGCTGAAAACAAAGGGATGAGTCTGGGTATTTCGAGTTGGTGTAAGTAAAAGGGAGCAATTGCAGTGCCTGGTACTGCCTCCTGGCGCTGCTGCGTCGTCTTCTCGCTGGAGAGATCTTGAACACTCTTCACCTGTGTTAGAATATCCTCTGGAAACGTTTTTAACTTCCTGCCCAGATCAGAAAGCTTTGTGGAAAATACATGGTGAGCCCAGAGCAAGTCAGTGCAAGTGCAGGTGTGAATGGGCAAAATGAATTCAATGTTCTGTTTTATTGCCACTTGTGTTGTGTGAATATTGCTGTTTTCAGGCAAGGAGTATAACTGAAAAGGTTTGTTCTAATTCTTAGCCTTTGGGGGTTGGACTAGGTGACCTTTGAAGGTCCCTTCCTACCCAAACCGTTCTATGATTCCATTAGTCTGTGATTACCTGAGAGCCCCATCACTTAATGAGATAAATACAACTTGAAGGGGACTCTTTGCCTGTCCCACTTAAACATCAAAAAATCTTGCCTTAATAATACAAAAAATTGTGTTTTGATGCAAAATGGCCTCATATTGAAACCCCTTTCCTAAAGAATTTGTTTCAAAGTGAATGAGTTTTCTGCAGGAATGAGCATTACTGGAAAGGAGGAATTTAGGAACTTACAGCACTGGGCAATAAAGTAGATTTCTTTTTCCATCACCTACTAATGAAAGAAACAAACCTGACTAGAGATGTATTTATGGTTTAACCATTGTATTTGGGCTGTGACCTGCATGCCTAGAGATTTAATTCCCAAAGGCAGGGCTTTGGAAAGTGATTAAAGTCTGAATGTGAAGGATTGGAGGGGTTTTGGAACTTTAAACTTTGAAAGGATGATTGAAGTTTTGAACTTGACACCCGAATTCATTGCAACTCCAGCACGACAACCCCAGCGTCACATCTCCCCCCCCCTCGTGTCATCAGGGTGCCTGGGGCTCCGTGTGACTTGCCCCTGTGCTCCATCACCTGTGGCTTGGTGCAGGTGCTGGCTTGAGTTCCACTCCCTGCAGCACCCACATTCCCTGCTGCTGCCAGTGCTCATGGAGCTTTTCTGCCCGGTGCAGGTTGTGACCAACGTCGAGCCCAGGCCGGTGTGAGCAGTGAGCAGTGGTGTAAGCCGAGATGTGCCTGCAGCCGTGCTGACCTGCCCGCTAACCCTGCCTCACCCAGCGCCATGGGAGGATGCTTCTCCAAACCTAAACCAGGTGACTGCTTCCATCCCTCGGGGAGAAGTAGGTCAGTGGCAGCCGCTGCCCGGGGGAATGTTAATTCTTCGCTCCTGCAGGGAGGATTACCAGCCCCTTAATCCCCCCACATTCCTCCACACTCTCCCTCCTGCAGGAAGCTGTGCTGGGGATGCAGAGGTGCTGGGAGGTGCTGGGGGAGGGTTGCACTCTCCAACTCATCCAAACACCCCCTGCCGGGTCTTCCCTGTCCCGTCTCCTCATGCCCCCGCTACCCTCACTGCTTCTGCCCCCTAATGCCCCAGGGTGAATTTGTCTGTCCCCATATGGTCCTCATACATGGCTCCAGCACCTTCCTTACTACCCCAGCTTTGGCACTCACTGGGCAGCCCTTAGTTTTGTCACTGCTGGAAGAAAACGACCAGGGAAGGAGCAGGATCACCTACTGCTTGATTTCCTGGTGCTTTCTCAGTCCCACCAGCCAGGCCAGATCCTGCGGCTGCTCCACTCTCTGGATTTCCCATGTGCCATGAGTGTGGTGCCCTCGCACTCTCCTTTACCAGTGATGCTGTGACACAGTTTGATCAAATGGATAAGTTTGGATAATTCTGACTGAAAGAACAGAGGCTGAAATGAGCTCTTAGGCAAAAGCTCTTCCTTGTGAGGGTGCTGAGGCGCTGGCACAGGGTGCCCAGAGAAGCTGTGGCTGCCCCATCCCTGGCAGTGTTCAAGGGCAGGGTGGACAGGGCAAGCTCATCATACCCAGCAGCACCCACATCACCCCAGTGCTGGTCCCCTGGAAATGGATGCTGATGCAGTCAGTGTTACCAAAGCTCCCTACGAGGAGAGCTCTCATCCTGCATCTTGTTTTGGCCACCTAAGAGGGAGCTGAAGGACGACCTTGTCCTTGTTATGTGCTTGTGCCCAAGTGCGAGGGGAATCACTCAGGATCCACAATAATGTGGTGGTTTTCTGCCCTAGACCTGCACTGTGATGACTTTATGGATCACTGCAGAGCCAAGGTAGCAGCGTCAGACACTACACTGTGAGTGCTAAGATTTCTTTTGTGAAAACCCTCACTGGTTATAGCCTTCCTTGAACTGTTTAAGGAGTGAAAATGCATCCGGTAGTAAATGCCTTCGTTGGCTAAACTTGTGACAAACTGCTGGCAGCTCCACTTTATTTCATGTACCATCAGCAAAGTCGTGTTTAGTCTTGGGCCAGTGGGGGGATAAGAGCGCTCTGCAGGCGCATTTCCTGAAGGGCAGATTTTCACAGAGAGCTGTATTTGCATAGCAGGGCTGAATGACTGAAAATGCCACCCTGCAATGTAAGGCTTTCTCTGCAGCTCTGCCTTTCATTAGCAGACTTCAAAGGCTTTTGACAAGCCTTTCCCCAGCCCTGGTTAGCACACCGATGCCTGCGGAGCCTCATCACGGTGGTTATACAAGCAGCGAGGTAAACGTGTTTGCAGATGCTGATTGTTCTGGCAAAGAGGTTTCACAGCTTTCAGTGCTGTTTGTCTCTCCCCTGCACCACCGGTTGACTTCCCACTTTCTGAAAACCCACCTTCCCCCTGTATGCAGGAGAAGTAAACCACGGGGGGACAGAGCAGGGCTGTTTTCTCCACCAGTGCTGTTGCGACATGAAGGGACTATTTCAGATGCAGCCTGAAGTCATCAGAATGCATTTAGATGCTTTTGAAATATGTACAGGAGGTCCTTGTCTGGTCCATCGTCTTATATCTGAGAGGGACACTCGGTCCCCTCCCTGGGCATCCTCAGTGTATCTCGAGATAACCTTGACACTGCACACACGTTGCTGTGTGCCAGGAGGAACTCTTGATGAGCAGATCACAAGTACCAGAGCTTTGGGGAGTGGAGTCCTGCAACAGTAAATAGCTGTGCTGGCTGTACTGGAGACCAGCGCTGAAGTGCTGCAGCAGTGCCTGAGCCCGTCCTGGCCCTGAAGTGTTTAATTATATTCATTATATTCAAGTATTTATCATATTCAAGCAGTGACGTCATCTGCTATTCCCTCCGGTGCTGCAGAGCCCTGTGCAGCCGGATCCTCTGCCGCAGGCCCTGCTCTCAGTCTCTGCATCATTTTTGCCCTGCTTTTCCCTGCGCGAGCGTGGTGCATCCGCAGTAGCTGCCAGCTGGCAGCCTGTGTGGGATCCCAGCGCCTGCTCCGGGAGAGGCAGCCAGCTCAGGGTGAGAGTGAAGGGACCTGAGGTGGGGCAGGGGCTGCCTGGTGTGAGCTGCAGCGGCACCATCGCTGCGCCAGGCATGAGAGAGCAGCTTCCAAACCCTGGTGGCTATTTTCCTTTGCACTCTGCTGGGCTCAGCTTGTGATGGGGGGGCAGCTCTGGCCCGGCACGGTGTGTCTGCGGGGTACTTTGTCCTCGCACAGAGGGGCCTTTGACTCTGAGCAGGGGATGTGTCCCCTTCACAGGGATGCTGCCTGCTGCTGGAGGGGATGCTTTGCTCTGAGGTGCCCCCACGTTTGGCTGGCAAGCCCTACCCCCTGTTTTTTGGGAGTGTGTCCTGTGCTGAAAAGGGCACCTGGAGGAGGAAGGTAGACCTGGGCATGTCTGACATAATTGCTTTCTTGATAGCTCTGCTATTGTTAATAGAAATGGTTTGGAGTCTCTTTGAGACCACCTGAAGTTGTTGTCATCGAGGTTTGCAGTTCAGAGGCAGCATGGTTGAGCCTGGGGGGTGCCTGGAGAGCTCAGTTCCAGGGGGGACAGTGAGCCCCCAGACCTGTCCCATGGTGGTGTGTTAAGTCTCTGTTGGCTGTGGGAAGATGTCATGGTTTAAGCCCAGCAACCTGGAGCAAGCTGCTCTAGTGGAAGGTGTCCCTGCCAGTGGCAGGGGTTTGAACTGGATGAGCTTTAAGGTCCCTTCCAACCCAAACCAGTCTGAGACCCTATGAAAAGCTGGTTTACTTCAGTGTACACCACTGAACAGGTTTGACAATAGAAGCATCCCTTACTGTGCACTAGGGGACCCAGGGACAAGCAGGAACTGCCCCTGACCATCAGAAGGGACACCAGAGCCAGTGAGACCCCTCAGCCCTACCAGCCACCCTGCATGCCGCCACCGGCAGTGATGGAGCAAGGCACAGCTGGGGGTGCCCCTTCATGTCTTCCTGCCAGACAAGGATGTGCTGCCAGGCCCCCCAACCCCCGCAGTGGTGGGGGAGCCCACACGCTCGCACCCCCTTGTCTGGGGTGAGCTGGCTACAGGAGCACCAGAGGAAGCCAGTGATGAGCTCTCACATTATAAAGTCAAGCCCATCACCTCAGCTCCCAGGGATTTCATAGAACTAAAACCATTAATATTCATAATAAACCCCAGGGAGTTCTACAGAGAGCCAGGGGGTAAGTGCCAGAGACTGAAGAAGCATCTCAAGCAAAATGGAGGTTGCTCAGCTTTCCTCATCTCAGAAATGTCATGAACAGGAGAAGCTGTGCAGAAGATAAAAACTAAAGCTCATGACATAAACAGGTTAAGGAAAGGCAAAGGGAGGGAACAGCATGCCTCAGAAGAGCAAGACAAGCCCTGCAACAAGAAAAGGGTGCTGGGTCTTCCCAGCTTCCCCTGTTGCCTCACGCTGCTAGTTTCAAGTCCCTTGAGAAGACAATGGAAGAAAAGGTCAAGGGGAGGTTGATCCAAGTGCCAGACCTACCGGGGGCAGGATTAACCGGGGGTGTCTGATGAACAGATCCAGTAAAGCCATTTTCTGTGTATCCATGCTGAACCAACAGACAATGTGAACCTCTGTTGCAGTGTGGCACCTGCAGGAGCTCCTGCAAATGTTCAAACGTGCATTAAAAAACATTAAGATAAAATACTGCTGTGAGCAGATTTATTCTTGGAACTCCACAGCAGTAGCGCAGATCCCAGCAGGTACCCAGGGGGGTACTGCCTTGGTGTCACAGAATCCCTGGCTGGTTTGTTTTGGAAGGGCCCTTAAAGTTCATCCAGTTCCAACCCCTGCCACAGGCAGGGACCCCTTCCACTAGGGCAGCTTGCTCCAAGCCCCTGTGTCCAACCTGGCCTTGAAAACTGCCAGGGATGGGGCAGCCACAGCTTCTCTGGGCACCCTGTGCCAGCGCCTCACCAATGGATTTTCTCACTTGATGCTGAAGGTTCACTCCATGCTGGAAACCCCATGCAAAATAATTTTGAATATTTCTAGTGCCTTATTAAATGGTCTCCATCTACTGAAGCATCTTTACCCACCACACAGTTCTGCCTTTCTCGTTCAGTTAGTGTAACCTACCAACAATTCAAGGGCTTTCTGAAGTCTGAGCCCCATGGCCTTGGTATGCCTCACATTTAGCTGCCTGAAGCTGTTTTCCATGAAGCAGGACAGGAACTGTGACTGAGGGCTTGTTTTGCACTGACTGTTGTTTGCTTTCAAGAATATGTACTCTATGCATGCAAAGGTGCTTGATGGAGAAAGAACAGTGGAATAATGGGCTGGGGTAATCAAGCTGAGTTTGATACTAAATGTTCTGTCTTCCCAAGCAAACCAACACAGAAATATTCTGGTGTGTGTCAGCCCCTTTTGAAGCCCAGGGAAGGAGGGAGAATGGCCACAAAACCTCTGGCATCTGTTTGCTCTTGCAGTTGAAGTAAAAATTGAAGTTGTGATACCCGAGAAGGAAAGAAGCAAGGAGGAGATGTCACCCAATGGGAAAGCCAGCCCTCTGATCTACAAAGTCAACGGGACTGCCCGGCATTATCATCTCGAGGAGCATCCCATTGCCAGCAACCCCTACCACAACCCAAAGGACGTGGTGGAAGCATCCGTGTGCCACGTGAAGGACCTGGAGAATGGACAGTAAGTGCCTACAATTTTTACAGGTAGAACTGAGAGACCTTCTACCCCAAATCGAACCCTGTGTCTTGTTCTTCAGAGGTTCTAGAGATGATAACTTGCCTTGGTAAAATAAGCTTCTTTTCTTCATCTTACAAAAACGTCATGGACAAGTGACAACTTTTCTTTAACCAGACAGCCTGCTGCTCCTGCACGATCTGCACTGGGCCTCATCTTCAAAAGATGGGATGTTCTGTAGCAGAATTCCTCAACAGGCTGAAACCATTCAATGATTCAATGATTCAATGATTCAAAAAGCTCTGCTGGTCACAGGGATGGTGAGGAGGGAGCTGGCTGGAGCCTGGGAAAACCTACCTGGCTGCAGGTGGTTGTAGCAGGGAGCTCTGCAGCTGAAGCTGCCACCGGTCTGGAAAGAAGGCTCACACTTCAGCTGTGTGTGCCCCCAGGTACTGGAACACGCCACCAAGTGCAGTACAGGCTTGCACCATTTTCAGTTCAAGGTGACAACAGATTTTTTACAAGCAGGCTGAATCTAGCTGAAAACAGAGGTGCTGCAAGAAGGTCCCGTAGCTCATGTAAGCAATGAGCCAGACCAAAGGAACTCCTCCTGACTCTGATAACTGGAGGGATTTTCTATCCTGGAAAACCTTCTCAATCCCTCCTCTCAAGGGGCATGCTGGGCAGGGGCGTGCATAGGCACAGCAGCAACATAGGGCACCGCACAAGTGTTTAGGCACCTCTACCTTGTGCTTGTGCTGGTGGAGTCTGCAAGCACTCAACATATTCTTTCATGCCATCATTTCTGGTCTTTCTGGTACCAAGATGGTCTCAGCATAACCATAAAAGATACTGGCGGATAAACTCTGGTGCTGCTGTGCCCAGCCAGCCTCCCAGCAGGCTCACTGCAGGGACATCAGTGAGCTACAGACAGAAAGAAGCCCCAGTGCCCTCTGAGCAAAGGTCCTTTGCAGACCAGAGACGAGTTTTAGCTGGTGCTTCCCAGGTGTGGGGTGGAATGGGGCAACAGGGCAAATTCCCAACTGTGTAAATAGCTCAGGAGGGAGCAGCGCAGCACAAATCAACCTCTGCAGTGAGGGTGGGATCAGGAGCTTGCAGGTGGCTGCGATCTGCCTTGAAGACACCCGGTCTTCTTTTCGACTCCCTCAGGTCACACAGGTCCTTGGGTAAGTTGTAAACTCTTTCACTTATCTATCTTCCCATAGAGTTATGGTTGTCATTTAACCACAGGGTTTATCTGAAGTACTGCACAGCTGAGGAATGCAGCAGGACTTGTACTGCTCTATTCCCCTTGGGCTGACCAAGGGACTTCCAAGTGCCGAATGTCCTGCACAGGGAGGGAGAAGAGCTGCATTGCTCCGGAGCGGGGCTGCCAATTACTGGGACAAAACAGCTCCCAAGGGCAGGAGCTCTGCTCCTGGTGAGCTCTGCTGCTGTTCTCACCTGTGGTGGCAAGGACACGAGCGTTTGCTGTTACTCCAGTGGGACGGTTGATGCAGGTGGAGCAGGCACCTGCACAAAGACTTGCCCAGGATGGGTTTGAAGGCTGTACAGGGGTGCTGGTGCATTGGGCCCTGGTCTCATCTCCATGGCTGTGAAGCAGAGAGCAGGACAAGTGTCTCTCTAGCCTGGGTGCAAGTGACAGGGCTCTGTGGGGATGTTACCCAAATAGGAATGAGCATGCAAAATGAGTCCCATTCTTCTGAGACCTGTAGTACATGACCAGTGTTCAGGGCTCACAGGTGGCCAATAGCTTTCCTAAGCATGTGGGATTTGCTGTGTGTACAGTGATGCACTCGGTACCTGAAATGCAACATGCCAGGCTTGCTGTAGAGATGGTGTGCTTTGTGCAACAGGAGCAACCAGGAGTTCCAGATCAAGACCAAGTGGGCACAGGCTTTCTGGCTGGAAGAGGGGGAGTTTCCAGGGAACAGCGGCTCTGCTCCAGCTGCCTGCAGAATGAGGGTTCACTCCTTGTCTCCCGGCTTTCCTCCGTGGTTAGCTGGAAGGCTCTGCCAGCAGCAGCACAGAGGCAGAGTGCCTCCAGGATGCAGAGATTTCCTCTGCAGAAACAGCAGCCGGAGGCAGCGAGGAGGGTACATGGAGGTGCCTGGAGTTCTGAGGAAAAGGTGACCCACCTTGGTGACCTGGGATGTAGCCAGGCCCAGAGCACAGCCCCAAGGCCGGAGCACACCAGGGGTCAGAACCACCTGTCCTGGATTTCAAGCCTGAGAAATGTTGTGTTTGCTTTGGGCGAGTGAACACCAGCCTGGCAGCTCTACTGGGGTGAGGAGGGGAGGTGTCACACTGGAACCAGTTTGGTTTCTTGCTCCCACTACGTGCTGGAAAGCTTCATTCTGACCCTCTGCACTTGGGTGGAGACCTCAAGTCACCTCCTGAGCAACTGAGGTGGTGCTTTGGGCCACCGCCTGACATGGTGATGGATGAAGAAGCTGCCCCTCAATGGCCCAGCTTGGATGTGCCGAGGCTGGGAGCAGTAGAGCCAGCTCCAAAGCTGGCTTGGTGACAGGGGTGATCCAGGCCTGTAGTTCTCCTAGAGCTGGTGGTGAGCAGGTTGAAGGGGAGGGGGGGCCTGGTGGGACCAGGGCTGGGCAAGGGGGTGGCGGGTGCTCTGCCATGTGTTTTCCGTGCTCCTCCTCCGCAGGATGCGGGAAGTGGACCTGGGCTGCGGGAAGGCTCTGCTCATCAAGGAGAACGGCGAGTTCCACGCCGTGGGACACAAGTGTCCCCACTATGGGGCTCCACTGGTCAAAGGTCAGTCTGTGTCACCTCCTGGGGCACTGAGAGCATCGGAATGTTGGCAGGAGCCAGCCCAGTGTCCATCTGGCTGCTCTGCTGGGCTGTGCCCTCACTCAGCATCACCTTGGTATGTTCTCGCTGGGGGAAAGCATGTGCAGGGAGCTGGGGGTGCACAAACCTCCTGGGAGCACTTTGCCATAGGTCTGGTTTGCTGGTGAGCCCCGCTTGCCTGTCACAGCCTGTCACAGGGCTGTGCATTCCTTGGGTGACTTTGAGTTAAAAACTAGCATGGGCACTGTTAAATTCAGCTTCTGCTTCATTCTTCAGCTGGAGCTGAGCCTCTGGATGGTATGAAAGAGCTGCAGCTACCTGTCCCCACGCAAAGCCTGGCTTTATGGGGCTTTTCACATTCTGTTCACCAGTTTCAGCCACTGAGTTTGAAAAATGTCTTAAAGGGAAAAAGGCATCCCCTTATTTTGTTTCATAAGAAAATCGCACAAACCCACAGCTCCTGTAAATCACATCCTGATGGGGGGGTGGGGAGGAGTTCTTTGGGCTGATGGGATCCTTTCAGTAACAAAAAGAAATGTTGCTGGTGGAATTTTGTGGGATGTTGGGATGTTGTTGTGGGATGTTGGGATGTTGTTGTGGGATGGTGGGGTGTTGAAGTGGGATGGTGGGGTGTTGAAGTGGGATGGTGGGGTGTTGAAGTGGGTTCCCATGTTGCACAGTGCTGGGTGCAGGAGAGGATGCTCTTAGCCCCTCTCGGGGCAGAGAAGCCCGTCTGCCTTTCAGAGACCTGCAGTCACAGCCCTGACACTGCAGACTGGCTGCTCATGCAGGGATCTCACTGGGGAATACAGGACTTGCTCCTGCATCCCAGCATGTGGGTGATGAGATGTGGCACTGCTGTCCCTTGGCAACGGAAGGTGCAAGCACAGACTGTAGCTGTTCACTCTGCCCCAGGGCTGAGAACAAGAGCTTTTGGGCAGCAAAGGCCTAAATCCAAGGTAGCAGCCTCTGAGCAAGCACTTGTGAGGAGCGAGCTGGTCGCTCCAGCATGTCCTGTGCTTCCCTGGCAGTGGGCAGGCCCCATGCGGTGCCAGGATCTGTTCTGAAACACGCCTGCTCTAAACAAGTGGTGCTCTGCTTGAGGCGCTGCTTGCTCTGCGTGCTCCTGGGGCTTGTGGAGGCGATGACAAGAGCCTGAAGGCTGCAGCCCCAGGCCCTGCCACAGAGCAAGGTTATGTTCCAGGCAGAGCAGACAGCTCTGGAGCTGTGCTCCCATGTGCTGGAAGGGCACTGTCAGTGAGGGCATTCCAGCTGGGATTGCTTATTCAGCATCCCAGTTCATAACTGTTCAGCCTCTACTGCAGTCCCATGTGTGAGGGAAGATAACTCCACATCAAGTGGCTAAGATGCCGTTAAGCATCCAGGTCCACAACAGCTGCCACACGTCCTGTAGGAAAGGTCACACCTCTGGGTAAAGGAGAGTCATGGGGACATGTCAGAGTGTGAACTTTGAGGAGGACAGGTCCTGCCACTGCAGGAGGCCCTGGGCATCAACATTCAGCTGTCAGGAGGTCAGCCCTGCTTCAGTCGAAAGCAAGGACTCCACCACCACGAGGACAACGGAGGGATACCTGCCTCTGCCACCCTGCCCTGGCCTTGTCACAGCAGCTTCATCTCCATGGGCTGCAGGCAGGGACAGGAGACAGCTGCAGGGCAGCACCAACTCTGCATTGCCATGTTCCCTGCAGGGGTTTTGTCCAAAGGAAGAGTCCGCTGTCCCTGGCATGGAGCTTGCTTCAACATCAGCACAGGTGACATAGAGGACTTCCCTGGCTTGGACAGCTTACCCAGGTTCCAGGTGAGACCTTCATTCTGCAGAAGCAGAGGAAATCACAGAATCCCGGCCTGATTTGGGTTGGAAGGGACCTTAAAGCTCCTCCAGCTCCAACCCCTGCCACGGGCAGGGACCCCTTCCACTAGAGCAGCTTGCTCCAAGCCCCTGTGTCCAACGTGGCCTTGAACACTGCCAGGGATGGGGCAGCCCCAGCTTCTCTGGGCACCCTGTGCCAGCGCCTCAGCACCCTAACAGTAAAATGTTTCTTCCCTTTGTTCAGTCCAGATCTCCCCTCTTTCAGTTTAAAACCATCACCTCTCGTCCCATCACTATAAGCCTTTTTAAAAAGTCTGTCCCCATCTTTTCTGTAAGCCCCCTGTAAGTACTGAAAGGTTGCACCAAGATCTCCCTGGAGCCTTCTGCAGGCTAAATAACACAAACCCAGCTTTTCCTCATCGCAGAGGTGCTCCCCTTGCTCCCGCCCGTGGGCACTGGGAACCCAGAGGTGAAGGTGCACCGTCTGGGAGGCCTTTGATCAGGAGTGGGGTGGGACTGAGGAATCGGCCAAAAGCCAGAGGCAGAAATCAGTTTTCAGACTGAGCATCAGTGCACAGTTGAACGAGACAGGAAACATACCACAGCCTTGAGCTGGGCTGGATCCTGCCGTGGCCTGAGCTGCTCTCACAGGAGACTGGTGGGACCACTGCACTGTTCATGGGCTGTTCACAGAGGGAGCAATCACCCTCCTCATGCCAGAGGCATTCACTGCCCTGCAAACCGCTGCTGTTCTGTCACCCTCAGGTGAAGATCGAGAAGGAGAAGGTGTACATCAGAGCAAGCAAGCAGGTAAGGGGCCGCTGGCACCCCAGAATCAAGCCCCATGCTTTTGGTTTCTGCTCTGTGTGTGTCAGGGTGGAGGGAAATGCTTTTCTTCTGGTCCTGTGGCAGGGGAAGCAGTGCCTGAACAGGAGGATGCACGAGCATCCAACATGGGTAAACCAAAGATTTACCCAGCGTAGTCCTGTCTCAAACAGCAGCTTGTACAGAGGCACGAGTGGAGCAGGGCAGAGGTGGTGTGTCCCCCTCCCAGCTGCCCGCAGCTGCTGAAGCCTGAGCCGGGGTGTCCACGGATCCAGCTCTTACTGGCTGTTTGTCCTGGATTTGTTCATGTTTCATTACGCTTACAGCAACGTCAAATTTAGTTGGTCCATGGAAACAGGACTCTTCCAGCAGCCTTGCTGGGTCTGAATGTGGCAGGGCAATGACAGAGGTCATCTGTGCTCCCTCTGGGGTGTGAACAAGGAGGGCTCTCATTCCCCAGATGTGAAGCCCATTCAAGCCACTGCCACCTTTCTTTCGACTAGAAGCCTTCTTTTGATGCACATTTGCACATACACATGTGTGAGTCCAGTGGCTCAGAACAAGATGAACCCATACAGCACTTGGGTTAGGTCCAGAGAGGTCACCTGAATGGCAGCGCTCCTACACCAGTTTATTTGGGTGGGATATGACGGGGAAGATTGAGCCTATTTCATCTACCACAAATGGTAGAGGAAATTTGGCTTCCAATGGCTGGGAACAGGGGGTCTGTGAGCAGGGCTATAGTGGCATAGGTCTTTGGGTGTGCTCTGGTAGGCTGGACAAGTCCATCAGCTCCTGTGGATATCAGAGGTGCACAAATTCTACTCAGGTGCAGGATAAAGTTCCTGACAGGACGTCTGCATTTCCCTCTTGCCTGTTGGTTGCAGAGGTGCATAAGAACACACCTGGGCACACCTGGGCTGCTTCTATCCCCCCTCTCCAGCTCTGTGTACCTGGATCAATCTGCAGAAGGCAATGGATGAATTTTTCTTTTACACCTTGTAAAGGGGTGATACACCGGGTGGTGGGAGGGTATTTGGATGTGCTTGGGTTTGCAGTCCTCACTGGCTACAAAGGTGCAGTTTCCTTTTGATTCAAGCTGCTTTATGACAATAATGTGGCTACCCAGGTTAAAGCTGGGAGAAGATAATGACTTTTCTTCCTGTTGTTGGTGGCATAGGCTCTTCAGACACAGAGGAGGACAAAGGTGATGGCAAAGTGCATCTCCTTGAGCAACTATAACCTGAGCAGCACCAATGTGCTGATCATCGGTGCAGGTATTGTGTGGCACGTGCTGGAACCACCATGTATGTCCCCTCCTGCTCTGTGGAGCTTTGTGCTTCCCTTTGTAGCTGGTGCCCTGAACCCTCTTCCCTCTGCACCCTCCCCACGTACACCAGTAACCCCCGATTTCCACAGCTGATAAGTGTAAAGCCCTCTGAGGTGATCCTGTGATGTGGATACACCTTTTCCTCTTGGAGCCTGCACATCTCTGTCTCAGCCCACTGCAGCTGCCTGTAGCTCCAAACCTCTCACGCCAAGGTGCTTCTCCGAAGATAAATTCTTCCATCTTCCCAGAAAATAGCAAATTCCTGCATGAAATAGCAAACCTGCCAACTTCTTTTCTTCCTCTTGTCCCAGCTCCAGTTGTGTAATGCAGTTTTTGTAGAAAGCTGGAGTGAATGGAGTTTGGTGGAGTGAATCCCACCTACTGAGTTTGCCTGTTTCTGGAATGGGTTGGAAACGAAACTGGTTGACTGAGAGCCAGGCTGTGTCCCTGAAGTCAGCTGAGCTGTGCTGGCATGCGGCAGAGCTGGTGGGGTTTAGGAGCAAAGGGTTCAGACCTTCAGATGCCCACTGCACTGCTGCCACCAGTCTTCCTTCTCCCTTAGGGGCAGCCGGACTGCTCTGTGCAGAGACCTTGCGCCAGGAGGGTTTCTCAGACAGGATTGTGATGTGCACGATGGACAGACACCTGCCCTACGACAGACCGAAGCTCAGTAAGGTTTGTATCACTTTGGGAATGTCACATTCCTTCCCTGTTTTAAAACTTGCTCTAGGACCTTTCCCCATGTACTGCGGCAGCACATTTCTTCTTCCTTGTTCATCCCAACTCTGGTTCCCCCTTGAATTTCATTTTCTGTTGCTGACTGAAATATGAAATGTAACAGGAATTGTTAAACCTCTCAACTGAGTGCTCCAGCACAGGAACAAGGGAGTTCTTCCCTGTGAGGGTGCTGAGGCGCTGGCACAGGGTGCCCAGAGAAGCTGTGGCTGCCCCATCCCTGGCAGTGTTCAAGGCCAGGCTGGACACAGGGGCTTGGAGCAAGCTGCTCTAGTGGAAGTGGTCCCTGCCGGTGGCAGAGGGTTGGAACTGGATGAGCTTTAATGTTCCTTCCAACCCAAACCATTCTATGAGTCCATGATTCTTCACAGGCCTATCTATAGGTGACTTGGGCAGCTTGCACCTGGATGGATCCTTTTATCATGTTTCTGGATCAAAATCTTTAGGGCTATGAAATGGGACATGTGAAAAAAATGTGTTGTCTGCCAGGTCTTTAATGACTGCACAGTTCCTGCGCAGTGGTGCTCCATGCCCTGATTATTGGGATTATCAGTCATTATCACAACTGGATAACGATTGCAGTGCAAAGATCACTTTTTCTGTCAATCATTTCATTTTTCATTCTATTGTAGACACAAGATGATCTTCTAATTGCATTTTTTATTACTGATAAGTTTTACATGATACCAGAGAGCAGCTCAGGTTGGACAGCAGCACTTGGTCTCAGAGACTGGAGATAACCTCAGAACAGGCAGTGTATGTATTACCCTTTCTGGCAGGGTTGCTCTGACTCTGCTTCCAGACCCAAGGCAAAGTGATTTTCAAAGGAAGGCATATATACACATGACTTTTTGAGAACATTCGATCCGTTCCTGTGCTTGGACAGGTCCCACTTGGGGTGAGGAGCAGCTGCCTGAAACCTGCATCCAGGAGTCACAGGGATGGGCTGGGGAGCTGGGAGAAGCTCACAGTGCCTGTCCCAACCCGGCAGCTCTTCCCACATTCATCCCCACCATGAGTCTCTGACTGCCTTTTCCACTTGCCATTAAATAGTAAGAACCTCTCACACAGCAGAGATGTTCTGCATGGTCTGTTAAACTCTCCACTCAACACAGTCACTTTGGGAAGGTGCACAAAGCCCATGGAAGAGGAGGCAAAATTTTCAGGAACAGGCTAGAAAACAAAGGGGATTCTTCTTAACCCTATAGTGAGTGAGATCAACCTTGGAAAGAGTCATTGGAGGAGGAGCATGTAAAGCTGTAAGCAGCAGACTTCTTGCCTCCTGGAAACTACAGCGTTGTCCTTCGTCTGCCTTGCTGAATGGCTGATACCAGTCTGCCCCAAAGTCCCACCAGCCTGCTCCTCTTTGTCCCCTTTGGACCATGACCTGCTCCCTGGTGTGCTGCACCATCCCCATGGTCTCTGGAGCACTGAGCAGGAGCAAACCCATGGTGGCTGTGCACTGCCCTGCGCGGCCCTCCCTGCATGTGCTCCTGAGCTGTGGGTCTGACGTTCCTCTCAGTGAATGTTGGGTGTTCAAAGACTTAGCAGTAAGATCTGTATGACCCTGCCCGTGCCTCAGGTCCCAAGATACGGGTCTCTGCTGAGCACAGCGTCACCTGGAGTAATGGTGAGGGGGTGTCCTGCAGGGCTCATCCCGGCCCCTGACTGAGCCGCTCCAGCGATAAGGACCTTGCTGTTTTCCAGCTGGTTGTCTTCCAAATAATGGGTGTTTTCTTTTGTCCCTATGGACTATGAGGAGCTGCAGTGAGAGCCGCTTTGCACCCGAAAGCGCTTGCTGTAGTCCTTCCTTGGCCAGTCAGTGCCACCCCAGTGTCAAGCAGGAAGAAGGAATCAGTCTGGCATCTTGTGATGACTTTTACTTGACCAGACTTTGGTTCCAGCCACTGTGTATCAGCTCTTTTAGCCCATGCCATACGGACTGACTTCAGGCTATTGACTTGGGTTCACAACAGGCATTTCTCCCCTTGCCTGTTCAACCGCAGCGGTTGACAGGAGAATGGCTTTTTTCCAGTCGATGGATTCCCACCCGGAGCAGATTGCCCTGCGCCCCAAGGAGTTCTTCCGCAGCTACGACATTGAAGTCCTGACCGAAATGCAGGTAAGGAGAGTGCTGTGCGTACGTGCAGGCCACCTTCTGCAGGTGCTGACACACAACGGCTGTGTTTAGGAGATGTGGCAGCTGGCTTTGTTTGTAGCGCACTGGTTGCATTGCACAAATGTTGGGTCTCCCCCAGCACAGAGCACAGGTTGCCTGTGATTATTCCAAACTACAGTCAGTGCAGCTCATCATGTGGCAGGAAGGACACCCTGTGCAAACTCTGTGGTGACAGTCATTCCTTACCTGCCATTTGGGAACTTCCTTGAATGGATCTGGGGTGACCAAGTGGCCTCTGATGAGGATAACCAGCCTCCAAAAAATGCACAGTGATGGCTTGAGCATTTCTCCCTAGTATTTTATTTATACTGTGAGATCTTCAGATCTGTGGAAAGGCAAACAGGAATATTTAAGGTCTGGGTTGGCTAAGCTGTGCACAAGAACACAGGGGACTAAGAACTAACAGATAGGTTGGTTTGGCCCAGTTAGCATTGAACTTGGCTGGGGTATTAAGGATAACAGGAAGGGATTCTATAGGTACACTGTGAATAAAAGACAGACTAGGGACAACGTGGGCCCTCTCCAGAAGCCATCAGAGCTGGCTAATCTGGATTTGGAGAGGCTGAGGTTCTGAATGACTTCTTTGCCTCGGTCTTCACTGGCAAAGGCTCTGACCAAACCACCCAAGTCTTGGAAGGCAGATGCAGGGACTGTGAGAATGAAGACCTTGGGCCAACTGTAGGAGAGGATCAGGTTCGAGACCATCCTAAAAATCTGAATGTGCGCAAGTCCATGGGACCTGATGAAATCCATCTGTGGGTCCTGAAGGAGCTGGCGAATGAAGTTGCTAAGCCACTGGCCATCATATTTGAGAAATCATGGCAGTCAGGTGAAGTTCCCAAGGACTGGAAAAAGGGAAATATAACCCCCATTTTCCAGAAGGGGAAAATGGATGACCCGGGGAATTACAGAGCAGTCAGTCTCAACTCTGTGCCTGGCAAAATCTTGGAGCAGATTCTCCTGGAAGGCATGCTAAGGCACATGAAAATCAACAAGGTGCTTGGTGACAGCCAGCATGGCTTCACTAAGGGGAAATCCTGCCTGACCAATGTGGTGGCCTTCTATGATGGGGCTACGGAACTGATGGACAGGGGTAGAGCAGTTGATGGCATCTACCTGGACTTGTGCAAAGCGTTCGACACTGTCCCACACGACATCCTTGTCTCTAAATTGGAGAGACATCAATTTGATGGATGGACCACTGGGTGGATAAAGAACTGGCTGGATGGCCGCACGCAAAGAGTTGTGGTCAATGGCTCAGTGTCCGGCTGGAGATGGGTAATGAGTGGTGTCCCTCAGGGATCGGTGTTGGGACCTTGTTCAACATCTTTGTCGCTGACATGGACAGTGGGATTGATGCACCCTCAGCAAGTTTGCCAATGACACTAAGTTGTGTGGTTTGGTTGATACGCTGGAGGGAAAAGATGGGATCCAGAGGGACCTTGACACACTTGAGAGGTGGCCAATGCCAACCTCATGAAGTTCAACAAGCCAAGTACAAGGTCCTACACCTGGGTTGGGGCAATCCCAGGCACAGCTACAGGTTGGGCAGGAAAAAGATTCAGAGCAGCCCTGTGGAGAAGGATCTGGGGGTGTTGGTCAATGAGAACATGAGCCGGCTTCAGTGTGCACTTGCAGCCCAGGAACCAACTGTGTCCTGGGCTGCATCAAAAGGAGCATGACCAGCAGGTCAAAGGAGGTGATCCTGCCCCTCTACTCTGCTCTTGTGAGAGCTCACCTGGAGCATTGTGTGCAGTTCTGGTGTCCTCAACATAAAAAGGACATGGAACTGTTGGAACAAGTCCGGAGGAGGCCATGAGGATGATCAGGGACTGGAGCACCTCCTGTATGAAGACAGGCTGAGAAAGTTGGGGCTGTTCAGCCTGGAGAAGAGAAGGCTGCGTGGAGACCTCAGAGCAGCCTTCCAGTATCTGAAGGGGGCCTATAGGGATGCTGGGGAGGGACTCTTCATTGGGGACTGTAGTGACAGGACAAGGGGTAATGGGTTAAAACTTAAACAGAGGAAGTTTAGATTGGGTATAAGGAGGAAATTCTTTCCTGTTAGGGTGGTGAGGCACTGGAATGGGTTGCCCAGAGAGGTTGTGAATGCTCCATCCCTGGCCAGGTTGGACAGAGCCTTGGGTGCCATGGTTTAGTGTGAGGTGTCCCTGCCCATGGCAGGGGGGTTGGAACTGGATGATCTTAGGGTCCTTTCCAACCCTGACTATTCTATGATTCTATGGTTGGGCTGGGAGCTGAGTGAATGGCTGGCGTTTCATCTCTTAACATATTTTAGGAATGATTTCAGGTTGCGGCTGTGGACGTCAAGAACAAGACAGCTGTGTTCAAGGATGGATTTAAGATGGAATACAACAAGCTGCTGATAGCAACGGGAAATACGTAAGCTATGAACAAACATTTTAAAGAGCGAGAGAAACTTATATCTGAGAATGTGAGGAGCTTGTGCCTGGGAATGAGGGTCAAATGTAGTGGTTGAATTTGTTTGCAAAGAATGTTTGCTTGCAGGAAAAGCAAGGGATAACTATTGGATAAATCTGTATATCTATCTATCTATCATCTATCTATCTATCTATCTATCTATCTATCTATCTATCTATCTATCTATCTATATCTCTATCTGGATATATCTGTATCATCTTTATATATCTATCTGTATATCTACATAACCTATATCTCTATCATCTCTGTATCTATGCAGAGGGGTTGGACTAGATGACCTTTGAAGGTCCTGTCCAACCCAAACTATTCTATGATTTTATGATATAACCATATCTATATGATCAATATAATATGTATATCTCTATAAATCTGCACTGGGTATGTCTGCTCAGCCAAAGCTTAAAAACCTTTGTGTCACCTCTGTGTCACCCGAGAGCACCACCCTGGAAGTACTGGGTTGACTTGTTCTCTGTATGGGATTTGTCAAAATGGCACTTTAAGATGAAAGTGAGGCGCCCTGGCACACTTTCCTTGGGCTCCCAACACCAGGGCACAAAACAAAGTAGGAGAAGTGCAGCCCCTGCAGAATTTAATCTGGTAAAGGGATGCTGTAGAACAGCCAGAGCAGGGGCTCCTGTTGCCACCCGCTGTGCCACCAGTAACAGGAAAAGCCCCACTAAATGCTAAGGGCTAGTGCTGGGGTCTGCACTAATTGCCTAATTGGGCTCAGGAGGATTCAGTGGTAATGTCAAAATCCTTATGCACAAGCTCCAGGTACACTGGGTAAATGTTTTAGGTACCTGAATTATTTAGGATCATCTGTCCCATTTCCAGGTGTGAGTTGAGGATGCAGGGGCCAGACGTTTAAAAATACATAGGCTCCACTAAGTGCATGGGGAGGGCAAGAATAAACTGCTACAGCATCAGCAGCATGCTCCTATGAACAGATAGTGGAACCTGCATCTCCAGAGGGTTATGAATCATTCAGTGTCTGGCTCCAAAGTGTCTGCTGGGGCACACAGTGACATTTCTGTGTCCCATTAAGCTCTGGAAATTTTTACAGCATGCCAGCAGTGAAACACAGGCTTAGAATCACAGAATAGTTTGAGTTGGAAGGGACCTTCAAAGCTCATCCAGTCCAACCCCCTGTAATGAACAGGCACATCCTCACCTGGAGCAGATTCCTAGAACCACATCCAGCCTGGCCTGGAATGTCTCCAGAGGTGGGGCATTCATCTGCTCTCTGGCACAGGGCAGCCTGCGCCAGTGTCTCACCACCCTCACTGCTTGCAAAGCCATGCCCAGCCTGTGTTGTGCTGCAGTGCCCAGGATTGAGCTCACCCCAGCCCCGAGGGCTCCCCAGCCCATGGATGGGGTCAAGACAGCTCTGCCCATGGCCCACCAGAGTTTGGGGTTTTCCATGTTATGTCTCCAGCCCAGAGAAAGGTGAAAAAGGGAAGATCTGAGATGCTGCTGGAGTCCTGGAAAGAAGGTCTCCAGTCCCAGCTGCCAACATGGGGTCAAGAAAAGCACCTGTATTGTCCTCAATGTGTGTTTTTCAGGCCCAAAGCTCTCAGCTGCAAAGGCAAGGAGGTGGAAAACGTTTTCAACATCCGGACGCCTGAAGATGCCAGCCGTGTGGTGAAGCTGGCCACCAGCAAGAACGTGGTTATTGTGGGAGCATCCTTCCTGGGTGAGCGCTCATTCCGCAGTGTCCATGTCTCACTGTCCCATCTCCCTGCGGACTTTATCCAGTCCCTTCCACAGTTTGTCACTGCTTGGTTAGAGGTAACCCCTTGCCCAAACTGGACCTTGGGGTTGTCCAACTTCCAGCCCCAGGTGTAGAAGAGAATCTGTGTGGAGACCTCAGAGCAGCCTTCCAGTATTTGAAGGGGGCTACAAGGATGCTGGAGAGGGGCTCTTCATCAGGGACTGTAGCGATAGGACAAGGGAGAATGGATTCAAACATAAAGAGGAGAGATTTAGGTTAGATATAAGGCAGAAGCTCTTCCCTGTGAGGGTGCTGAGGCGCTGGCACAGGGTGCCCAGAGAAGCTGTGGCTGCCCCATCCCTGGCAGTGTTCAAGGCCAGGCTGGAGACAGGGGCTTGGAGCAAGCTGCTCTGGTGGAAGGTGTCCCTGCCCGTGGCAGGGGTTGGAGCTGGAGGAGCTTCAAGATCCCTTCAACCCAAACCAGTCAAATGGTTGGAACCCCAGATCTCCCTGTAGACCAGCTTCAGCCTCCTCAGCTGGGATGGGGAGAGACTGCTCCTCTGCTGCTGTCCCCACTGGCTCTTGGACCTGCTTCTGTTCCGCAGGGATGGAGGTGGCCGCCTACCTCACGGAGAGGGCCCACTCGGTGTCCGTGGTGGAGCTCGAGGAAGTGCCCTTCAAGAAGTCCTTTGGGGAGAGGGTTGGCCGTGCTGTCATGAAGGTGACCTTGCTTTCCCACCCTTGCTTTGGTTTTAGTGACAGTGGGTTCTGCTTGTCTCACTCGGGGCACTAATTTATTATCTGATGTTTATTGATTAAGCTGTGATGGCAGCAGTGACTAGACAGGACGAACAGGCTGTGTCTTACCCTCTCTTGATCCATGTGTGCTATAGAACACCTTCTTCTGGACACATGTTGGGGGGGGAGCTGGTGCTGACCCCTGTTTGCAACACGGGTTGAGGAGAGTCCAGAGGGTGATCAGGGCAGTGCAGGGGGCACAGGAACACCAGGAGCAGTGGTGATTTGGGGTCCTGATGTCCCCTGCTTTGTCCCATGTCCCCTCTCCAGATGTTTGAGAGCAACAGGGTGAAGTTCTACATGCAGACAGAGGTGTCAGAGCTGCGGGAGCAGGAGAGCAAGGTATGGTGTGGGCAGGGGCTTGCCGGAGTCACCACCACAGCCTCCCCCCGGGCGCTGCTCTCTTCATTGCTGAGGTTCTGAGCTTTCCTAGCCCTGAAATTCATATTCCTGGGGGTTGTCCCCCAGGAGCATCGTGCTCCAGTGTGGCACGCAGGGTGCTGCCATTGCTCCCACCCTCCTGCTGCCATTGGAAGGGGTTATGGTCACACTGCAGGTCAGAAGTGAAGTGAGCTGTCAGTTTGGCATGCTCCTATTACAGGTTTGGGGTTTTTTTTGTCCTAAAATAACCGTGCTGTCCCCCCCATGTCTCACGCAGCTGAAGGAGGTGGTGCTGAAGAGCGGGAAGGTGCTGCGTGCCGACGTGTGTGTTGTTGGCATTGGTAAGGGACTGTACCTGCAGGTGCAGAGCCCATGGGGCCGCTGCGACTCTGCTTGGTGGAGGGGCCGTGGCAGCAGTGGGTCCTGGAGGGTGGTGGTGATGTGCCAGCTCTGCACAGTGCTCCCACTGCAGTGGGGCTCTGTAGGGCCCCTTTCCCTTGGCATAGACAAGTTGTCCAGGCAAGGGGCAGATGTGTGGCCTGGGGGTCACCCCAAGGCTGTGGGGGTGCCCGGCTGCCATGCCAGCAGTTCTTCCCTGCTCCCACAGGTGCAGTCCCAGCAACGGGCTTCCTCAAGCAGAGTGGCATAAACATCGACTCCAAAGGCTTCATCGTGGTCAACAAGGTGAGCCTGGAGGGCAGCCCCTGCCAGGGGAGAGCAGGAGGAGCTGAGTGCTCTCCTCCAAGATGAGCTTCTTTGCAGCTCCAAACTGCTGCTGCAGGGGGGGGTTATCCAAGATGCGCAATGCTGGAGCGCCTGGGACCTCCCCTGCAGCCCTGGGTGCTGTGGCCTGGGTCCAGCCCTGAGCTGCCCTGGGATGGTGTGGGTATTTTTGGGGGAAAATCATTTCAAGGATCCCAGAGGATCTCATCTTCCCTCATCACCACCAGCGACTCCAGTACAAGTGGTGTTGGTGCTGATGGATGGTGTGTGCTACGAGGCAAGAGCGTGTCGGGGCACTGGGGCTCCTTGCTCATATGTGCAATGAGCCAGGCTCTATTTCAAACCCTGTCAGACCCCAGCCTTCTAAGAGGGGCTCCAGGACACCAATCCATGTGTCTCTTTACTGGGTATCCCACTGGCAGGTCGTCTCTGTGGTCTGCGTGGGAAGTGGTGGATCAAATCCCCCCACGGGCTCCCAGAGTTGAGCAGAGGCTGCATGGTGTTTCTGGGGACCGCACAGCTCTGGAGCAGTTCCCTGTGTCTGTTCACGGAGGGTGCAGACCCCACTGCGCCCACTTCTGCTTCCTCCTGCAGATGATGCAGACCAACGTCCCAGGAGTGTTTGCGGCCGGTGACGCTGTCACATTCCCACTGTCCTTGAGGAATAATAAGAAGGTGAATGTCCCTCACTGGCAGATGGCCCACATGCACGGTAGGTGCTTCACAGCCCCTTGGCTTCACAACAGCAAATTGCTTATGGGAAAGAGCCTTTTCCATACCCCCAGGAGATTTCCAAACCCACTGGCAAGAGATTGAGGCAACTGCCAGCAGGGGAGCTGGGTAGTTGTGTTTAACAGTTTGAAGCATGTGTATTTGATGCTGTTCTATGCCTTTGTTTGTCAGCCTCTTGATGTCCTCTTGATGTGCATTGCCTAACAATGCCTGAGACCTTTCTCCCTTCCATGCCAGCAAGCCTGAAAACCCTGGTGTAATCCTCTGCCCTCAAGCTTTCCAACCCCATGAGGAGGTTGACCTCTGTGAGGGTGTCCTAGGTGAGAAGGTTTGGAACCACACCTCCAACATTAGCCTTTGGACACAGCCCCCTTTAACGCTGGCCCAGACATGCCATGAGGATGATTGGGGACTGGAGCACCTCCGGTATGGAGCCAGGCTGAAAACACTGGGAGTGTTCATCCTGGAGAAGAGAAGCTGCGTGGAGGCTTCAGAGCAGCTTCCAGAGTCTGAGGGGATGCTGGACAGGGACTCTTCATTAGGGACCATAGCGATAGGACGGGGTGATGGGTTCAAACTGAAACAGCAGAAGTTCAGGTTGGAGATAAGGAAGAAGTTCTTTACTGTGAGGGTGCTGAGGCGCTGACACAGGGTGCCCAGGGGAGGTGCCCAGGGTGCCCACTGCCCCATCCCTGGCAGTGTTCAAGGCCAGGTTGGACAGGGCTTGGAGCAAGCTGCTCTAGTGGAAGGTGTCCCTGCTCGTGGCAGGGGTTGGAGCTGGATGATCCTAAGTTCCTTTTCAACCCCCAAACCATTCTGTGATTCTATGGTTCTATGCCTCTGTGGGTAAGGACTGTCCCCTAACAGCCTCTATGCCCTCGGGGGTGGTGCTGGTGGTTATCCATCCCATCCCTGTTTGTGGTGGGAGCTCAGTGAGCTCTCAGCCCTGCCACTGTTACAGAAGCTGTGTTGAACCAGGCTCAGTAGCACATGGCTCATGTCAGTGGAGGTGATGGGTCAGTAGGAGCTGCAGTGCCAGGGAGGAGTCCAAGCCCAGGCCTGGGCCATGCCATGCATTGCGCTTTCTTGTTGGCACTCTTGCTTGTTGCTGTGTAATCTTTTATTTCCCCTAAGCAGAAGATCGTGGTCTCCCTGTACTCTGGGACTGGAGATGTCAATGCTGTCCTGTGGCTGAGGGCAGAGCACAACACCTGCCCCAGCACAGAGCTGCCCTGCTCACTCTGCTGCTTTTCTCTTTCAGGCCGTGTAGCTGCACTGAACATGCTGGCCCATGGCGTGGAGCTCAGCACAGTCCCATACCTGTGGACTGCGATGTTCGGGAAGAGCATCCGATATGCGGGTAAGGGGCTCCCTGAGCCTGCTGAAGGGTTTGTGCTGGTGGAGGTGTGCTGGGATAGAGCAGCCACAGCCATCTCTCTTGCTGCGGACCCTTCGTGCCAGCCTCTGCTTCAGGTCTGCTTCCCTTCCTGCCTCCAAAACCTGGTCTGCTCATGGCCATGTGTGCAGGCCAGAGGGATGGCTGTGGTCACAGGGGGTGGCCCAAGCACAAACAGTGTCTCTCAACTCTGAAGAAGAAGGGGTGCTTTTTGGTACCCTCATCTAGTGCTGGCCTCTTGGTGACTGCAGGATGCTCTTCTTGTAGCTCTGGATTGAAACATCCTGTCTTAGGGAATTGTTGCTGAATCCACCTCTTCTTCTCTGCCTTCCAGGTCATGGGGAAGGATTTGATGATGTTGTCATTCAGGGAGATTTAGATGAACTGAAGTTTGTGGCATTTTATACCAAGTAAGTGTTTCTCTTCTCCATATTCATCCACAGACGTTCCAATAAGCTTGTTCTGTTAGGCTGAAAAGTATTTTTGCCAGAGCTTCTGCCTGAGGCTTTGTTCCTCTCTGGACACTGAGGCTGCAGGACACTAATAAAGGGCCCCAGAGAAACGATGTGCTAAGAGTAAAGCAAGTTAATCTGGTCTTTGGACCTAATGTCTCTGCCAGGTATAAGCACTTGGTCTGTTCACAAAGTATCAGAGCAGATAATAGCTTCTATTAATGGGTTGCTGGAAATCCCCATCAAACTTTTCCTCCCCGTCTCATCACTGTGCTAATGATTTTGGCCAGGGCTGGGCTGGGAGCATGGGTATCACTGCTCCTGGCATGGGTTGACAGATTAAGCTCAAACCCCCTCTTCTGACAAGCTGTGAAGTTCAGCAAGAGTTCAGGAGCTTGTGTTACACCTGTGTGGAACTCAGCTCCCCCCCCGGCTGGGAGCCTGGCTGGGAATACTTGCCGGGGATGTGCTGACAGCCAGGATGTGCTGCCCCAGTGCTCCTGAGCCACGAGAGCCACGGCAAGACTGTGCACTGTGATTTATCCCTAAATATCTGCTGCTCTTTATTCTTGTGCTGCTCCTGTCCTGTCCCAGACTGAAATCTGCGGCCACGGGGTCCTCCTCATGCCTGGAGACGGGCGGGTTTTCTACAAGTGCTTTCTAATGTGGGGATCGGGAGAGTGAAACCAGGGAAGTGAAGGTCTGCAGGGCACAGCGCTCAAACCGCCTGTGGCAGCAGCAGGCAGAGCTCATCTCACCAGGGCTCTCCGTCCCTCTGTCTCCTGCCCAGTGTCCCTTACAGCATCCCCTCTATGTCCCCCTCTCCAAGAGCAGCCACTTGCTCCCATTGTCTGCAGTTGGATGTGGCCACCAGGTTTGGAGAGACACAGGGCTCCCTTTATCAGGCCATGGCAGGAGCAGCCAGGTCCCCAGCACTCACCTTCCTTCTCCTGGTGCCTCGGATAGAAACCTGCTGCAGGCAGCAGGGCTCCACCATCCGCCACCCTTTGCACGTGCTTCACCTCTGAGCTCCCCTTGGCCAAAACCTCCTGCCAGGGTGGGTTTGTGCCCATGCTGGGGATAGCTGCTGCCGGGGAACATCCCCCTTCTCCAGCCTCAGCCATGGGGCTGTCACTCCCTACCCTCTCGATGTTCTGAAGTTCATTTAAATCACACAATGCCAAAGCAGCTTTTTAAAATGTACCGTTTGTTCCGTGGGTGTCAGCTGTGGGGGATAAACCCCGGGTTTGGCAGTTTTGCGGGAGGGGTTTGCAGCACTGTGTGCACTGCATCCTTGTGAAGCCACCGCACAGCCACTGCACTATCCCATCTCGTGTCTGCTGCAGCACGACAGGGCCAGGCACCCACGACCTGCCCCGGTACACATTTCCTTCCAGCATATCATCTTCTTTGAAGCCTTGATTCCCCCTTTCCATGCTGGAGCTTTCAGCCATTTATTCCAGCCCCGATTAGAGAGGAAATGTCAGGTTGCTTTAATTAAACATCTGTAGAGCCTTCAAAGGAGAGCCCCACAGAAGGTGCATAATCCCTGCTCTGTGCAGCCCAGCTCAGCATGCCTGGGCAGACCCACTGGCACACAGGGGTGCTGCCCAGTTCTCTGACGTTCTGCCACCCGGGAGGGGCTCTGGGGATGTCTGTTGGGTACCAGGGTGGCATCACCCCCTGAGAGCCAGAGGTGCCAGGGGAGTGCTGGCCAGCTCCTTCCCACTGCTTTGCTCGGCTGCAGTCCCAGTCCCTGCCTCTGTGAAAGCATTTCTTCCTCTTCTCATCTGGTGTCAGTTCTTCTGGTTGGTGCTGATGCTTTTTGATTGGGGACGCTGCCCCAAACGGACAATCCCCTCGTGTTTCCTTCTGCTGTGCCCACCTGATGGTTTGGGCTCTCCTCCTCCTGGTGCACGCTGTCAGGGAAATCCTGACCTCCTGCCTCTCCCCTCTCTCAGCACAGGGCAGCAGCATCAGGATCACCTCCCTGGCTGGCAGCAACCACTGGGCATCCCTGCTGATGTCCAGGGCTTTATCCACCTTTGCTGGTGTTTTCTCACAGCTTCCAGGGTGCCCCAAGCTGTCCCCATCCCTTGGGCACCCTAGTGACGCTCACCACGCCAACACGTGTGAGAACACGGTGGGGCCAGCCTGCTGTGCCAGCTCCCAGCCTTCTCTTGACCCTCGTCCCACCCCATCAGCACAGGCCCCATGGTGTCCACACCTTGGGATGGGTCCAAGGTGCTTCTCCGCTTCCTGCTTCTCTCCAGCATGTGCTTCCTGGGTGCTGGAGCTGTGCTTGTGCAGGGCTGCTCTAACCCCATGCTCTGCCTGGCCCTAGGAGTGACGAGGTGGTGGCTGTGGCCAGCATGAACTACGACCCCATTGTGTCCAAGGTGGCCGAGGTCCTGGCTGCCGGCAGGACCATCCGGAAGCGCGATGTGGAGTAAGTAGTGGTGCTGTGGGAACTGGCAGTGCCGGGGCAGGGGCCCAGGGGCCAGGGGTGCAGGGCAGGGCTGAGCACCCCAGGGCAGGACCCCGGCGGCACTGGGCAGCTCCCCCCACTGCTCCCCTCTCTGTAGCCTCCTGCCCCGCTCACTCGGCCCCCCTGTCACTGTCCCCCCCCTCCCCCAGCTGCCTCCAGCTCTCGCACCCTGCACACAAGGGGTTTGTCTTGAACACCAGGACCCAAATCCTTGCACAGATCCTATGGGACAGTGGTGCTCAGAGCATCAAGCACCCCTGGGACCATGCTGAGGGTTCACCCAGCCACCAGGCAGCATCACGCCCAACGCCCCCAGTGCATCGGGAAGCACTTGCTGGCTGGGAGGGAGGTGGCATCTCATGGGCAGCCTGGCTGGCCCTTGTGGTGGGGCTCAGCGAGCCTGGAGGAGGCCGGATCACCTAAACCTGAATGTCTTCTCTCTGTCTCCCGCTGCTTTCGCTCCTTTCAGGCTGTTTGTTCGTCACGGCAAGTACGTTCGCTTTGGGATCCTGGGTGCACTGGGTGTGGGGCTGGGGGTGGCTGCCATGTCCCCTTTGCAGCTGCCTTTTGGCTGGGATGCTGCTCGGAGAGGGAGATGCCCGCCCTTGGGTGACTTCCACAGGAATTCCCAGCTGAATGCAGGAAGGGCTTGTTTTGGGGGAAAAAAACCTCAACCACCACTGTTTGAGCTCAGTTTGAGGTGGAATTGAGGATCTGCACATCATGTTTTGGGTAGGTGTAGTGACACATGAGTGAGGGTGGAGAATGGGGCACAGCCCATGGGACCGGTGTCCAGCACTGAGGGCAGTGCCCAGACGCATCAGGAACAGTCTTGCACGTGCTGGGAAGCCTCTCACAGTGCTGCTGGTTTGTTTTCTCTTTTAGAACTGGAGACATGTCCTGGCTGACAGGAAAAGGCTCCTAATGCTGCTGGTGGCTGTGCCCTCCTGGTGCTGCACTCTCTGTGGGGAGATGGGCTGGCAGCTTCACAGAGGAATGGGAACACCGTGGCTGAGTCACTTCCCCTTCAGACCCAGATGAGCCTGGCCCCGGTCACTGTGCACTCACCACCCCCTGCCCCGCTGCCTCCCAGGCTGGGGCTCTGCTCCTGCAATTCCCATGGGATGCTGGAAAAGCAGCCCCCACAGAGAGCAGGGCTCGGCACTGGTGGTGGGCACGGGTGCTGCAGATGCTGACAACAGACTGGGAGTCCCCAGCAAGACCCTTGCCCCCGTAAGCAGCGTGCCTTTTGTTGCTCCTTGTGCTTTCAAGCATGTGGCCCCATCCCCAATCCCCTTTGTTCCCACAGAGTTCTGATGTGCATCCCCGCAGAGCCGGACCTCTGCTCCCCCTCCGCATGGCTCAGCACTGCCATGGCTGTCCCCGTGCCCACCCAGCTCAGGAAGTGTGGGGACGGGCAGGGATGGGGTCACACCGGGGGTCTCTGTACAGCCCATGCTGGAGTCTTGCCCCTTCCCCACGCTGGTCGCCCCATCCAGCCCTAGCAGAGGTGGTCCCTGCCCAGGCCGAGGGCTCTAGAGCTCATCAGTCTCCAGCATCAGCAGCACCCCCCATGCCAGCACAGCCGAGGGGCTGGAGCTGCTCCCAGCTTTTGGGGCAGCTCTCGGTCAGTGTCGGTGTGAGTGCGGTGCGGAGCGGGGTCTCCCTGCAGAGGTGTGAGGGCAGCCCCCAGCCTGGGGCAGTGCCTCAGCCCTGGGCTGTCCTGAGCGATGAATGAAATGTTCCTCAATGACAAGTAGCTGGAGGGGATCCTCCGGCCTCCATCGCTCCTTGCTCCTGACAAGGCGGCATTTCCCATCTTGGCTTCCCATGCCGGTGCTCTGCTGTTGTGTTCTCTGCCCCTTGCTGAAGAACCTTATCTCCAGCTCAGGAGCGGACCTGGCCAGCCCGCAGCCCTGTGCCAAACAGCCCAGCAGAGCCGGGGGGGCAAGAACCCCCCTTGGAGAGCCCCCAGTGCTCTGCCCAGGTGTCTCCCCCCACAGTCAGTGTTTTACTCCAAGCCCAGAGCAAGATGATTTATATTTTTAATTGGATCCCCTCTGTGGATTAAAGTAGTGCTATTCTTGGGATCTGGATCATCTCCGGTTCCTTCCAAGGCCTTGGGTCATCCTTGCAGGTTGGCCGGTTGGTGCAATCACTGCTGTGGAGGCTTCCCATTTGTGTCCAGGTCATCTGGATTTACTTCCAGACTTCCTTTTTGCCAGGTAGAAACAGCACCAGTTGTCTGTGCTTTGGCTCTTCTGCTTTCACTGCAAGGCTTTTCGCAGGCAGTGTGACCAGAGGGGACAGCAGATGAGGATGTGCATGCTCCAGCACTCAGCAGCCAGCAGAGGCCTCTTCTTGAACCGTTACATATCTGCAGGATCCACAAGGGGATGTGAGTGTGCAAGTCTCATCCTAGGTCCATGGGGCAAGCACAGCTTCTCTGGGCACCCTGTGCCAGCCCCTCAGCACCCTCACAGGGAAGAACTGCCTCAGAAGTTAGGGTTGGAAGATTATCCAGTTCCAGTATCTGGGAAACTGCCTAGTGAGAAGCAGAGATTATTTTAAATGAAGGCTTAGGGCATGAAGGAGCTAAGAAAACCCTGTCCCTTGGTGTGGTGCCACCAAAGGGGTCCCAGGTGTGCGGGAAGGGAAGGGGCGCTGTGCCCACTATGTGGCTTCTGGGTCCTGCCAGCACATGGGGTGAGATGTGGGCAGGGCAACAGGCAAAAGCCCAGCATCAGAACAGCACCAGCTGTGGGGCTGGGGAGGGGTCACATCTGTGGGGGCAACCCAGGTGAGCATCCTGGAAGGTAGCTGGGTGATGTAGTGAAGCCACATGTGATGGTGCCACTCAGCTGGGGATTGTGAACAAGCTTCCTGAGCCCCAGCTGGGTTTAGAGACTGGTGCTCATTGCCAGTGGGAACAGGGGGTTTCTTAAGAGGTGTAAACTTTCTCTCCTGGTGTGGGGGTTTGAGAGGTGTCCCAGAGGAGGTGGCAGAGAAGACAACACAGCTTTGCCCAGCTCCAGGACATGCTCACCACCGGTAAGCATTAGCCAAGGTGGTGGACAGGATCCAGTACATGTCCTAAGGAAAGCCATGGTGGTGACTGGGGTTTCTCATGTCATGGGGTGATGTTCTAGTCCAGCTGAAACAGCTCCTTCGTAGAAAGGGGCAGCGGGACTTGGCTACAAGAGCACTGGAGAGGGGCTTTGGACAAGGGACTGTAGGGACAGGGCAAGGGGAATGGCTTTAACCTGCCAGAGGGGAGACTGAGATGAGATGCTTTGAAGAAGCATTCCTGGCAAAAAGCATCATCCCTGTCCGGGCCGAATCATTGTCAAGGAGTTCCGGGCAGGAACTGTTGATACAGCCTGGCTGGAGAGGGTGCAGCAGAGCCGGTGCTGCCTGCAGGGAGAACGGGCTGGGGACAGAGTGGTCGGTACCACGGTGATGGAGGGGAGCTGCTGTGTCCTTGTGGCTCCCCCGGGGCCTTGGCGTCCCAGGGGACTGCCGTGCTGTCCCTGGGAGCCGGTGGCCCCGCGCATGAGCCCAACCTGTCATCCCCTTAATCCCTCCCGGCTAATCCCTGCTGAGCCGCGCTGGGGCGAGCAGGGCTCAGTGCTGCCATGGCTGCGCGCACGCCACTGCCCCCCAACCTCCGCCGGGGCTTGGTGGCCTTCAGCGGCTCCCTCTTCATGGACAACAAGACGCAGGACAGCGGCGCTGCCCAGAGGTGCAGCCCAGGTACGCAGCAGGGCTCAGCGGGGCTGTGTCGCTTCATCCCTGTGAGCCTGCCCAGCACCTCACTGAGCACCCGGGTGCTGCTGAGCGGGGTCCCTGCACCCACCCACCAATAAGTGCATTTACTGCTAGCAGCTGCTCCCCAGAGTCCCCCTGAGCGTGGCAGGGGCTCCCTTGGGGCAGTGAGGCCATGCGGGTGCTGAGCAGCCCTGCCCAACCCCTGTCTGCCCTAACTAGCCCACGAGCTGCTGGCCAACCTGCCCCTCCAGATGATGCTCTACTTCAACGCCTGCTACTTCCCCGCGTGGTGCCTGGCGGAGGGAATGATGCTGCAGCTGAAGGTACCGTCCCAGGGAGCATGTGTGGGGTTGAGCCTGCTCCTGCCCAGCCTGCCTGGGCCACACTGAGCAGGGGAGAGGGGACCCTCGTCAAGCTTAATGGGTCCCCCACAAGGCACAATGGCTCACCTCTGGCTCCCAGAAATGAGACCCACCACTGAACTCTAGGCAAGGGAAGGTTAAAGTGGGAGGGCAGAATGAAAACAACACGGATCTCGGCATGGGGCACAAGGAATGGTGCACAGGGGATGGGACACTGGGCATGGGATGCAGGTGTTAGGGCTGGCTGCGATGAGGCTGTGCCCCTGTTCCAGTATCACCTCCTGCCTGGGCACTACCAGTTCCTGCTGGTCACCACTTTCCTCATCCTCTTGCTGGTTGAGGGCTCCCGCCTCTACTTGGGCTACCTGGGGAACCTACAGGAGAAGGTAAGCACCACCTCTGCCCTGGCCTCAAGTCCCCTATTCCTGGTGAGGGGTGGTGTTGCTGTGGCTTTGCTGGATGGTCCCTCACTCAGGACCCGAGCACCCATCACAACCCATTCCTCCTGGAGTCCTGTCTGGAGCCATCCTGGGAGGGAAGCATAAGGGCAAGCAGGACCTGGAGGCAGGGGACAAGGGACTGACTCATTCTCCTGCTGTACCCCTCCCTGTGTCATGGGTGCAATGCTCCAGCACTGGGCTTCACAGTGCCTGAATACACACAGGCACAGCTCTGTGTGGCAGCAATGTCCCAGTGCCCAAGGTGCCAAGGCCAGCAGAGTGGGATAGTGGTCTCCGTACCCCACCGATGGCTTCTGCACCCATGTCACCAGCTCTGCTCCTGCAGGTACCCGAGCTGGCCGGGTTCCTCCTGCTCTCCCTCCTGATCCAGCTCCCGCTCCTGCTCTTCCTGCTGACGGACAGCCAGGTCCTGTGCCTGCCGCTGGAGCTGGCAGTGCACAGCCTGCTCCTGGCCTTCCTCCTGGCCGAGATCGTGGCTGCCTTCCTGGCTCTGCGCACCATGAGCAAGCAGCTGGCAGCACAGTTCTACCTGCGGCAGTGGGAGGAGGGCGGCCGGGATCTGTCAGCGCAGGCAGCCAGGGAAGGACCCTGCTGCAAGACTCCCCCAGCCCACGCTGTCAGCCCCATCAGGGAGCATTAAACAGTGCTCACGGCCCCAGTGCTGCAGTGTTTGTGAGCCAGGCAGTGCAAGGGTGTCCAGAGCAGCCCATGGCACAGACCTCCCCCACTGGGCCCACACAGCCTGGGGAAGGGGAGAGGGGGTTCAGCAGCCCCAAAATGCTGTACTTGTCCTCCAGATCATCAGCCCTGGCAGAGGGCAAGAACCAGGAGCAAGCAAGTCCCAGCCCAGGGCTGCTGGCTTCAGCTCAGCTCCTCAACCCTTCCCATGCACAGCAGAGGAGGGGATAACCCTGCTGCTCCTTGCAGAGGTTCCTAGGATGTGGGTCACCCATCTCAGCTGGAATCACCAAGGGTGCTGGGAGGTGCAAGAGGGGCACCACTAACCCTTTGGAGCCAGCTCCAGTGCTATAGGGAGAGCAGAGCCACCTCCCACTTTCCAAGCAGCTTTATTTTGTTGGGTCCCTGGTTTTCACAGGAACTCCAGGCCCATGGCCATGGGAAAGGGGAAGAAGTGCAGTGCTTCAAGCCTCTCGTGGCAAGCATGGGCCAGCAGCTTCCCAGCAAACCCGAGGCCTCACAGCAGCTCCACTCCAGGCCTGGCTGGGAGCTGCACATGGGGTTCATGCGCCAGGAGCCAAGAACTTCTGCTGATGCAAACGCAGCTCCAGGGCAGGCAGAGCCCCAGCTCAGCAGCACACACACACCAGTGCTGGTCAGGGCCTCCTGCACCCAGGCTGCAGCTGTGTCCCCATCACATCTACCCCAGGTTGCCCTGGAGCACAGGGTGCCTGGTGGAGTGTCCCCGATGGCCCTAAGCTGCAGCTTCACTCTTACCTTTGGGGGGTTTTGCCTGAAAAATGAACAGGAGCATCTCAGTTGCACCAGAGAGAAGGGGAAAGCCCAAGTGGGGGGTCCTGCTCTGCTCAGTCCCATGGGCCAGATCCGTTGTTTGATATTCCCACTCCACTCCTGACTCAGATCAGGCATTAGGGATAGCTTTTTCCCCTCAGGGGAATGGTGCAGCCCTGGGGCAGGTCACCAGGAGATCTGTGTCCTCAGAGGCTTCTAAAACTTAGCCAGATAAAGCTGAAGATGAGCCAAGCCAAGGCTGGCAGCTTTCCTGCTCTGCAGCCCCCCTCCCCAGCACACCCCTTTCTGACCCCCCCAGTTCCCCAGGATGGGCAGCACTGAGCTGACAGCTCCAGCACCCTGAGAGAGCTGCCCTTGGCACATGGAGTTTGGCCAGCTTCAGTTTGGAAGATGAATAATGTCAAGCTGGGTCAGGTTCTGTGGTAAGGTCCTCTCAGGGACTCCCTGTTTTCTAACAGGAGTTGAGGTTGTGGTTCAGGTTTTCCTGCAGGTGGGGCACTGGTCTGGTCCCTCTCTTCCACTGCCACCTGTTGGCATTAAACTTGGAGGAGTTTAGTCTCTCAGGCTCCGCTCAGACCAACCACCGAGACTCAGAACTGCTAAACTGGCATTTTCCCAGATCTCATGAACAGAGTTTTAACCAAGGGGCAGACGATTAAACCTACTTGCAAAACTTGCCTCCAACCTCATCTCTTAAAAGTGGCCCCATCCTTACCTCCTCAAACTTCTCATTCCAATAGAAGTCAGCCTTTGCATCCAGGTAGAGCAGAACTAGGTCACAGACCACCGTGGCCTGGAGACAAGACAAGCACAGCAGCATGGTCAGCAGCAGCACTTCCTATAGGAAAACCAGGCCTCAGCTCCCACCAAGCCCTGCAAACCTGACCTGTCTCCAGCACAAGCCACCCAGGCAGGTCTCTGACCCAGCCTGCTCCCATGAGCTGCACAAGAAGTTAGATGAGATCACCTGGGCAGCAATGCAGGAAAGCAAGACCAGGGCCACGTGGACTGGGATGAGCACATGTGAGGAAAGAGGGGCCAGGGGGATCCAGGCTCCCCAGGGCTCTGCTGGAGGGGAAGAGCCACAGACGCACTCTACAAGAGGCTACCCCACCTCAATGACCACAACAGCGTGCCCGTGCTGGAGCAGGACACTGGCTCCCTCTAGTCAGGGCAGACACACAGAGGAGGTGTTCACTCCTGCAGGTTGAGACAGCTGGAACAGACCAGCCAGCAACACCTCTTCCCAGGGGCACACAGACATCTCCCTCCATGAGCTGTGTCCCAGCAGCGCTCAGGATCTTTGACCCAGCAGCACAACAGAAGGGCATCTAACACCCTGATCTGGACACCAGGGAGCCGTGTGCCGGGGCAGGCAGGGTAACAACGGGCGAGAGACAAATCCCAACCCACAGCTCAGAGAAGCACGTATAGAGAATACTCACAGCACCAAAGAATGCAATGCCAGTGCCAAAGCTCACAGCAGCAGGAATTATGCTGAACTTCCCAGCCTGGTAAGAACAGTGGGTGGAGAGTGGTGAGAGGTGTGGAACAAACCCTGCTGGCAGACTTATTGAAGCCAGGGATGTGCTGGATGACACCAAGGTCAGTTCTCCATAGCTATGAACCCAACTTCTGTCACCTCGACTCAAAACCCCTTTGGCTGCCAAAGAAGGGACTGGGGCAGCTCATGCATTGGTGGCAGCAGAGGTTACTGTGACCCCCTACTCCTGCAGGCACAGTGGGAGCCTCCCTCTTGCTGCAGGAGGCCAGCAGCTGCCACCCACAGAACATCCCCGTGACCAGCAAACAGCCCTAGTGTGATGTGTCCCCCCTGCTCAATGAGTCTGGTATCAGAGATTTCCAGGCTCCTGTCTCATCCCTGGCTGTTCAATCCTGCTCTACATCTCCTGGACCTGATCTCACAACCCAGAAGTGGTGCACCCTGTCTCAAACACCTGCTTCACCCTATTCAGGTAAAAAGGCCACTGCTAAGCATAACAGACCAGCTGTTTACATCTCTCAGGTGGCAAATTCTCTCAGCACAGGCCCCATCTGGCACAGCTGAGTGCCGAGTTTGTCAGTAATACCGCACACTGTGGTGTCAGCCGTCATTATGCCCATGGGTTTTCTCCCCAAGGGTACAGTAAATCAAGAAATCAGAGCTGCCTCCTGTATGTGAAGGGCCTACAGGGATGCTGGAGTGGGACTCTTAGTCAGGGACTGTAGCAATAGGACAAGTGGTGATGGGTTCAAACTGAAACAGGGCCATCCCTAGCAGTATTCAAGGCTAGGCTGGCTGGGGCTTAGAGCAGCCTGGTCTAGTAGGTGTTCCTGACTGTGGCAGGGGATTGGAACTGGATGATCTTAAGGTCCTTCCCAACCCAAACCATTCTGATTCTAAGAAGAGATTAATTGCCCACATTCACAAAAGTTCAGGCTGATCTCCCAGACAACCTCACCTCGCCTACAGGGCCCAGTGCTTCCTGACACCCACATCATCAGTGAGGGAAGCCTCCCTGCTCAGGGCATTGTCAAGAAACTTCCCTTCAAATAGGAGAGACCATTATCTCCCGCTCTGCTTGGAAAACTCTAGGAGGCGGGGAAGGGCTCACCAGGGTGAGAAGCCATGCCAGGAAGGCTGCAGGAGAGGGCAGGCAGGAGCGGTGAGGGACTCAGCCCGGCGGGGACAGCAGTACCTGCCCGTGCACGGAGATGTCAAAGCGGATCCCGTAGAGCTTGAGCAGGGTCCGGTAGAGCCGTCGCTGGGAGTCCCAGTAGTAGGAGGCAGTTCTGTGGGAGACACTGGACGTGGCTCAAAGCCAGGGCAGCTCTGTGCAGGCAGCGGTCCAGTGGCCTGGGACTGCTGGAGCCATGTGCCTGTGCACACCATTCATCCTCCAGCAGGCTGGGACATGGGTGATGCAGCAGCTTGGCATCAGCAGGGGGGCATCAGCATCCACTCAGCACCCAGCCTGGGGTCACTGGGAGCACGCAGGTCCCAGTGTGTCTAGTTCAGGGTCAGCACAGCCGTGAGCTGCCACATGTCCCTGCCCTCCAGCAGGAAATGCCTTCACAGCTCCAAACAGCACAGCCACAGGGTGCAGGAACTATCACAGCACCCCAGGACTGTTACTGCATCCCACTGTCCCTCCTGCTCCTTTCAGAGCACCCATCAGGAAAACTGAGATCTCAAAAGATCACTGTGTGCTCAACATATGGGCCCATGTGGCCACTGTCCCAGCATCCTCACCTGAAATTGTACCTCCTGTCCTGCAAGCTGAAGGAGTACTGAGGCTGGCAGTGAGCCGCAGGGCGATCCAGGTCACAGTCCCATTCAATGCGAACTCCGATGCTCCCTCCCTGCAGAACACATTGCAGCAAAGATTTCACTGGGGATCAGAGATTTGACAAGTTCTTCACTGTTCCAACAGCCACAGATCACACATTCCCTTAACAATTCACGGGTCAGACCTGTCTCCTGCCCCCAGTCCCTTGCACACAGCCATGGGGGATTTGGAGTCATCTTCCATATTAAAGAGAACAAGTACCAGCAGTGCGAGGTCTTCAAAGGTCTCTCCAGCTGCCTCCACCATGTCACGCACGCGGAAGATGGGGCAGGAGGGGCTGAGGGATGGGTCATACGTGCAGCTCTTGAAATAGTAAGGGTCATTGGTCTGCAGAGCATTGCACCTGAGACAGGAGAGAGAGGGGGGAGCCATCACGGGTGGAATGGGAGGTCAGAGAGTCCTGCTGCAGGGCTGAAAAGGAGATTCTCCTGCTGGAGTGGGACTGCTGATGCTCCTGCTCCAAGGGGGAATAGTCATTGCCTCTCGTAAAGCCTCAGCTGAAGAGAGGGTAAAGGGAAACCAGCCCAGAGCAATCATACACGGAGTTACCACCCTTCACACCTGCCATGGTCCTTCCACTCTGTTGGGCTTCAGCTGTAACAGGTATTTTTCTCCTTCTCAGTAGCTGGTGGGGCTCTGTTTTTTACTTTAGTGTGAGAACAATGCTGACAGGAGCAACTAAGTGCGCTACTTAACACTCACTTCCCTCCCTACACTGGGAGGGATGGGGAGGAGAATGGAAAGAATGTAACTCTCACGGGTTGGGATAAGAACAGTCCAGTAACTAAGGTATAACAGAAACCACTACTGCTACCACCAGTAACAATAAAGGAAATAACAAAGGCAGAGAATACAACTGCTCAGCAACAGCCCCACCCCGACCTATACCCAGCTCAACCCGAGCAGCGATCTGGGCCTCCTGGGTAACTCCCCCCAGTTTCTATACTGAGCATGATGTGCTGTGGGATGGAACACCCCTTTGGCTAGTTTGGGTCAGGTGTCCTGTCTCTGCTTCCTCCCAGCTTCCCATGCCCCTCCTCACTGGCAGAGCACTGAAAAGTCTTTGATGGAAGTAAGTGCTACTGAGCAACAACTGAACCATTGGTGTGTTATCAGCCTTGTGCCAAGGCTAAGGTTGAAAACACAGCACTGCACCAGCTACTAAGGAGAAAAGTAAATTACAGCTGAGCCCTTGGGAATGAGTGGCCTCTGTGTGTCACAGGCAGACAGACACCAGGATCTCTCCCTGAGGGCTCCCCATCCCATTGCTCTTACATCTGCCAACATCACCTGTGTGATGGCACAGGGCTTCCAGGACACCCCAGCGAGGCTGTGGGCACAGGGAGGGCTGCAGGGTGTCCTGCTTACCTGGAGAAGTTGAATTTGGTGAAGTGGACAGTATTTCTTATGAAAAGAGTGAAATTCTCCGCCTCAGCCAGAAGAGGTTTCCTGGAAAACCACCGGTGAACTCAGATTGTGCACAGAGGCCAAGGCACGTCCCTGCTCCCCTCACTCCAGTCTCTGCCACAATCCCAGGACTGTGGCTACAATGGACAGTCACAAGAATCTTAACTGACTGGTAGATCAATGTCAAAGGTTTCCCTGGGCCTGGCTGCCCACTGGGCAAGTATGATCAGGCTCCTGGTTACACAGAGGGAAGGAACCTGCTGTCTCCTCAGACTGTGCCTTACCTGGACAGGGTGTTGTTCTCCACGGGACACCAGCCATAGATCTCACAGGTGGAATGTGTGGTGTTGAACATGACACATTTCCCAGTTTTTATCCCTAGAAAGGAGACGATGTATATAATTGCTTTTCCTTTTTGAAACAGCATCTCCACAGCTCCTCTCCTGGGACAGTGCCCTGGCCACAAGCTCGTTCTGAACCACAAAGAACCCTGGCATCATCTTCAGCCTTTCACCCACCCAACACTTTCCCTGTGAAACCTTCTTTCAAGGATGCTGTCATACAAAGACAAGGTGCTGTTTGCTGCTCTGCCCCATGGCCAGGCTGTATTACAAAAGGAAAATCTGCCAATCACACAGTACACTGGTTTCAATTCCAGCAGCCAGTGTCAGAAACAAAGCACTCAACATTTGCTGTGACAGCACCTTGTGCCTGCTCGTGCAGCCAGGACAGGTCGCTGGGTGGTTGTGCCAAGAACAGATGGCTGCAGAGCACTTCAGTGCATGCTCCCAGAAAGCACTAAACTTGTGGTGCCTTTGTGGGCCTGTTTGTTATGAAACGTGAGGAATTCAATGATTTTATGGTTGAGGTTTTTATTTAGCAAAATACCCAGTACCATTGCCATGAACCACTGGCTCTCCCATGGGACAGTCTGCATCTTCCGTGCACATCCCAGCGGGAACAGAGGGGCTCTGAGAGAGACAGAGAGATGTGCTGTCACTGCGCAGCACCCGAGGCCACACGATCACTCACCCACACCCCTGTGCTGCTGCGCCTGCTCCTCTGTGCACGTCCCAAACACTTATAGAAGACATCCGCCACGTCCAGAACCTGGGCAGGCTCCAGGCAGCGAGGAGAGAGGCATCTCCACGGGGCAACCCTTCCCTCCTGTCTCCCTCCTCCACGCTGGAAGCAGAGGAAGCCTCAGGAGCTAGCTTGGATCTTTCAGCTGGGACTTGGAATGAGCACCATTAGGTTCAGGAAGGCCTTAACGGCAGAGCCCATTAGGCACCTTGTAAAGCACCAGCACAGTTCCGCTGGGAAGAGACCCTACATACAGCGGGACACATGGAAAGAGACACACATAGAAAGCTTCACCCTCACTCTGGACCCACCTGAGTGCTGGAGCTCCTATTCTAACACAGAGACAGAGGCGGGGGGGGGGCAACACCTTCCCCCAGCTACTCCCAAGGCCGTCCCAAGAGTCACCAGCCCAACAAACCCAGCTCCCCAGGCCCGAAAGCAGTGGGAAGCCCCAGTTATGGACTCAGAAGAAGAGGGGTGAGTGGGGGTGCCTGTCTGCCCCCACCCCTCCCCACCCCCCCAGGCAGTCTCAGTCCTTTGTTTCAGGTGCGAGACCCACTAAAACAAGCTCTGAAGCACCTTTAGACTGGGGGGGACAGGACAGGATGGTCATGGTCTCAGGGTATGGGAATCATGGGATGCAGAAGAGCATTTCGGGATTGCACAGGATGTTGAGGGGACGGGATGTTTAAAAGAGGAAGAGAAGGCATGGAAAAGGCATGGAAAAGGCATGGAAAAGGCATGGAAAAGGCATGGAAAAGGCATGGAAAAGGCATGGAAAAGGCATGGAAAAGGCATGGAAAAGGCATGGAAAAGGCATGGAAAAGGCATGGAAAAGGCATGGAAAAGGCATGGAAAAGGCATGGAAAAGGCATGGAAAAGGCATGGAAAAGGCATGGAAAAGGCATGGAAAAGGCATGGAAAAGGCATGGAAAAGGCATGGAAAAGGCATGGAAAAGGCATGGAAAAGGCAGGAATCTAGGCAATCTAATTGAAAAACAGAGGGATACAAGATGCAAAGAGCTGGTGTACATGTACAGAGCTGGCTGGTCACGACAGTGGGCTGCACCTCGCCAGCATAGTCTGTCCTGTTGCAGACTCAGCTTCATTCCTAACTACCTTCCCGGTTGAGGGGCCCTATCCCGTTGTGTGTAAGGGTGTATGAGTGCCAGCAGCTGAAGTGGGACCACTGATCACAGGGGCCCATGTGCCTGGCAGCGCTGTAGGCTGTCCAGAAGCAAGCCCACAGGACTACTGGAGGGACCAGCAAGTCCTGCCTGAGTGCTGGAGGGGGCTGGATACCAGACTCAGGACCCTCGCTCCCACTGATGGTCCACCCATAGCTTGCAACACCCCCTTGCAATGCTGTAATAAGCACTTATGAGAGCACTTTGTCTTCCTGATCCAAATCAGATGTCAAGGCTTCAGCCTCCAGAGGGACCCACACAACAGATATTTGCACATCAGCACATCAGTCCAGGTAACAAGACACATGGCAAGTGCCACTTGGCACAGACACTTCTGTCCATTAGGACAAACAATGGTTGGCTCAGGCACAAGGTGCCGGCAGCGGCTTAGCTTGAGTCATCTGCTCCTGTCTGCCCAGCAGAGTGCAGCCTGAGAGAGTTCGGTGCAGGAGCTGGCCTGAATCCAGCCTTAAAGGGAAGATTTCTCCGAGAGAACATATACCATTAAGTGCTGGCTGACTGGGAAACCTTCAAACCTTGTGCTCCATTCCTTCTAATAATAGAACACCAAGATGGAGAGGATTCCAGTCCTGCAGCAGAATTATAAAGGAAACATGACCCGCGTCCACGGCAGGTGTGCAAGAGCATCAGGGAAAAAAGGCAAGTCAGAGATTAGAGAATGTGGCAGCAAGAAACCAAGAATACATGTGAGGTTCAAGAAGGAGCACAGGTAATAGAGATGTTAGCTGGGGGTGGCAGCGCTGGCGCCAGCTGCACTGCAGAGATGGAACAGCAATAAGATAACAGCTTGGCCCACCCGAGCGGTCCTTGCCTAAAGGCAGCAGGAAGCCTGCAGCGACCACACAGTGCCACCACCGCTCAGGAAGCCCAGAGCTGGTGAGCTCCAGCAGCGCATGGTCCTTGCCCCTTGGATGGTGCTGGCTGCACTGCGCGGATCCGTGCCCGTGTGGGTCTGACAGAGCAAGCGACCGAGCAGCAGCGCCGCCAGCCCCGCAGCCCCCGCACTCACCTCGGGGCAGGTGCCCTGCGCTTGCCCGGCAGTAGCGATGAAGTTGGTCACCAGGAAAAGCACGTTTCCTCCCTAGGGGGCAAGGAGGCGCCGTCAGCGAGGACCCGCATCGCGCCCCGCTCAGCACCGGAGGTTCCCACAGTACCTGCGGGGGCCGGGCGTAGTCCGCCGCGTCCCACAGCCGCCGGCCCGAGCCCCGCACCTCGGCGGCCGCCGCCCCCTTCAGCTTGGTGAAGACGGCAGCGCGGGGGGCTCGGTCGGTGTCCTGGTAGCCCTTCCGCACCAGCAGCACCCACCTGCGGGGGGCAGCGGGGCGATGCGCGCTGAGGGGACACCCCGGCCACCCCGCCGCCTCCGGGAGGGCCGGGCCCCGCGTGAGCCGCCCTACCCGAGCAGGTAGCCCAGCGCACCGAGCTGCAGCAGGCGGTGCAGCAGCCCGACCCGCCAGTTCCGCGTCACCGCAAACTTCGCCGTCTTGTAGTCCAGCACACCGCGGCACGGCCCGCACGCCATGGCGGCGGCACCGCTCCGCTCCCGGGGCTCCGCTCCCGGGGCTCTGCCGCAACGGCCCGGCCGCGGTTCCCGCCGCACCGTGGCCCCGCCTCTCGGAGCCTGGCCCCGCCCCTCGGAGCATGGCCCCGCCCCTCGGAGCCTGGCCCCGCCTCTCGGAGCCTGGCCCCGCCCCTCGGAGCCTGACCCCGCCCCTCGGAGCCAAGGCCCGCCCCGTCGCCATGGCAGCAGCGCGGCAGCCCTGGGCCGAAGATGGCGGCGGCGGTAGCGCTGAGCCTTGGCTGCTGCCGGGCCTGCGGCGTGATCCGGCCTCCTGCGGCACCGGGGCCTTGCCCGCGGGGGAGGGAGGGGCGGCAGCACCATGAGGCGTGAGGGACACCCGGGACAGGGCGCTGGGGCCAGCCTGGGCTGTCCCCTCCATCCCCCGGCAGTCACACGGGGCTGTGGTCCCTCACCCAACCCAGTGAAACACCCAAGCCGGGCACAGCAGTTCTGCCTTTCCCAATAGCAAACCCACTGTTTCAGATCAAGTCCCAGCACAGTTTGGGTTGAAGGGACCTTAAAAGTCCCAGCCCCCTACCCCGGGCAGGGACACCTTCACTGGAGCAGCTTGCTCCAAGACCCTGTGTCCAGCCTGGCCTTGAACACTGCCAGGGATGGGGCAGCCACAGCCTCATGGGTTGAGGATCTGCTCCACTGTTGCCAAAGCCATTGAGGAAACCCCCGGCTCATTGAGGTGTGCCCATCGTGTGACATGAGCACACCACTGACAACCTCCTGGCACTTGAATCAACCTTGGACAAATCCCCCCCAATCCCTCCGCTGCCTGAAAGGCAGGAGGAGCCTTGCTCTACCAGTTCCTGGATGGCACGTGGGATTTGCATTACACGAGAGGGAAAATGAAATTACTACAGTGGCCCCTTTCAGCCTCGGAGGCTGGAGAATCTGTTTATTTTAGTGAGAGATTTTTTCTTGTAGTGAAAACTGTACAGAGATTACAACAATTCCTGTACTGATTTGTGAACCAGGAGTGAAATGAAATAAAACTGCTCCTTGTAGTAATTTTGACTCTAAAAAGGGGAAGAACTAGAAAAAGAAATTAAAACATCTGCAATATGTCCATAGACAATGGGTGATTTTACTTAGTTCCAAAGTTTCTACAATCGATCGCAGCTCATAGGTGGCAGTTGGACAGACAAGGGCACAGGCAGACAGCACAGTGCAGAATTCACACCCCTTTCAACAGAGAAAGCTTCAGGTGAGATCTCAGAACTTACAAACAGGAGTGAAAACACCTCCAACCCCCAAGGCTTTGGCCAAGGCAGCTGCCCCGTGGCTATGGAAATGGTTCCAGCTGATTGTGAATCCCTTTAATCCAACCTTTCCTGCTGCTGCTGCTCCAAGAATTTCACCTAAGGAGAAGCACATGAAGCCAAACACTCTGAAAGATCGGCAGTTAAAAGGATTAAGGTTAAAGTCAAAGGCAGCTCAGGTTAGTTCAGGTATTTCTCTGTATAACCTCAAGGCAGGCCATTAAAACCTCAACGGATCTCTCCTTTCGTAGCTCATTCACCACAATCACAAAGCAGGAGCTGCTGGACAACGAAGCGCATGTGTGCTGTGAGCACAGGCTGCAAGGGCAGCAGAGGAGAGAAAAGGCAATGACTGATCACCAAGCCAAGCGCTGCTGCTCCCGTGCCGATCTGCCCGCACCGGCTCCCGCTCCGCCTGGGCTGAGTCTGAAAGCTGGCTCCAAGCAAACAGGTACCTTCCCACAGCCTCACCCTCCCCAGCCCTGGCCTCCAGCCAGGTGTGTGGCTGGTGTGTGCTGCTGGCACAGAAACCAGTCCTCCTCCCCCTTTACCCCTGCCCAGAGCTCCTGCCATTGGAAACCTGAGCAGGTTTCCTGGGCACATGTCCTGTGAGCTTCCAGTGGTGCAGGGAAGAGAGGAGGTTGTCAACCAGCACAGGAGGAAGCCATTGCTGTGCTTGAAGATGACTGGAAAAGCTGTTTGACTGCAAAGGCAGCAGGAGGTGAGCAAACAGGAGTGGAGACAAAAAGGAAAGCAGCTGTTTCAGCCTTCAAATTGAACACATATTTGAATATCTGTTCTCTGAGGAAGGCTAAATCATACCATATGCTGCTTACCTGTAGTCATGTGCCCCTCTAGGACATCCCTGTGAACAAAGAGCTTGCAGAGCTATGTGATGCTGTGAAAATGCTTCTCCAAATCTTCTGATATGGTGGAATCTTCTGGAAGTTGCAGAGAAGTCGGCCGAAGGCTGAGCTCTGTGCTCAGCCTGGGACCCCCCCAGTGGGGTCTCTCTGGGGCTGCTCCTGTGGCACCTCTGAGGAACACCAAGCCCATGGCACCAGGATGAGCAGGGCAGTGCTGGAGCAGCATCTATGCAGATACTGGTGACTTCATCACTGCCAACACTTGGCAGATTTCCTGTCTTTGCTTTAAGATTTCTGCTACAGCCAGCCCTGAGTCTCTGCCAGCACATGCAGGGCCAGTGGCTCCTTTTAATCATCATCTCTGTGTATAGGGGCATTCGTCTGGAGGACCATCATGTGCTGTGTGTGCTGCTGGTGCTTGGAGCCACAGCCTGCTGCAGTGGGGTCTCTGCAGCCCAGGAGTGCACTGATGATGTGTAGGAAGCAAAGTCCTACCCAGACATGTGCTGTGAACAAATGCTTCCTGCCTTAGGCTTGTTCTCTTGTTCCACAGTAGGATTTCCTTTGTTGAACTGACTGTCACATCCACTGCTGACTCATTTCAGCTGCTGCCTTGCGCAGTTCCTCAGCAGCCTTACATGGAGCCCTTGCTCTGCAAAGTAGAGCCCCTCTCCTGGGTCATGGCTCTGGATGTCCGACTTCACACCAGGAAGATGCATGTGGTGTTAGTGCTCAGCAGAAGATGAGGTTTAGCCTCTTTGTTTCAAAGTAACTCTGTGCAGTTCTGATTTACCACATGGAGTGTCCTAGAAACCTGCAAATTAATGTATAGTTGAAAACATGTAGCCACCATTTATTGCTCCTGTTCTGTCCTTTGCCCCACGCCCTTCCTGTGCTCTACAGAGAAAAGATCCAAAGTAAAATCATACTAAACCCGGGATATCTATGGTGAATGTTCCATTGTTCTGTGGTTTCATGAGAGCAGGAGGTTGTGGAACACAACCAGGTTGAGGACTTGTCTGCTCCAGGTGCAGGCAGAGTGGTGCTGGTGTTTCTGATACCACAGCTAATGAGGGATCTGGTTTGGTAGGTTCCTCACTTTTGTACTCATACACTGATTTATCAGGGCAAAAACTTACTCCTGGCTATGAGTTCTTTGCAGGGCATTGTAGTTAAAGGTCCTGCCTACAGCTCTGAACGTGTGGGAATTTGTACACCAGGTGGGATTTGAAGCTATTCACAGACCAACAGCGCTGAGGGTTGTCACCCGGCAGGTTTATACATAGGTTAGAGAATGGAAGCTGTGGCTGCCCCATCCCTGGCAGTGTTCAAGGCCAGGTTGGACACAGGGGCTTGGAGCAAGCTGCTCTAGTGGAAGGTGTCCCTGCCCGTGGCAGGGGTTGGAGCTGGAGGAGCTTTAAGGTCCCTTCCAGTCTGAACCATTCTGTGATTCCATGTCTGCACCGTACGGAGAAACAGAGAGAAGCTGTGGCCGCAGAGGAGGGGCTGGTGAGACACAGGCTGCGGGAACATGAGCGCAGCTCCTGGAATGCTCTGGAAACCCCTCTGCTCAGTGTGGTGCTATGACCGCCGGTGCTTTGTGGAAGGATGAAGGGACAGCAGGACGCAGGGTTCGTGCCATCTGGCAATGCCCTGCCATTCACTCGCTTGTGGAAGGAGCAGACGCTGCTGCTGGTGCCTAGAGATACAGCACAGAGTTACCTCATCCTCTGGCTGTACATGCAGGAGGAGGAGCGGAGCGTGGTAGGGATAATGAGAGGATTACTTACAGCCAACCTCCCACCAGCCCTGCAGTCCCTGTGCTGCTTCCAGAGTTGGGGGAGATCATTTAGAAACAAGGCTGGGAGGTGGCACTGAGCTGCTTTCTCCTGCGCACAGCCCACTCCTGCAGAGCCTGGGGCTCCGCTTGTCTTCCCTCGAGCATGAATAGGGCTTGAGCCTGCAAGTGGGTCAGTGCCTGCTTAGTCCAGCATAACGCCTGCGATTAAACTCCCTCTGAAACAGCGTTGGGAGGCACCTGCAGTAAGGTCTCCCCTTAAGGAGCCTTCTCTTCTCCAGGCTGACCCAGCCCAGCTCTCTCAACCTGGCTCCAGAGCAGAGCTGCTCCAGGCCTCTGATTGTTCCTGTGTTCCTCCTCTGCACCCTCTCCAACAGGTCCATGTCTTTGCTGTCCTGTGGACCCAGCTCAGTCCCATTGGGCTGTCTCTGGAGCTGGCCTGGGTACCCCTGTGTCCCTGAGCTGCATCTTGGGGTCGGGGGACTCAGGTTGATGGAGTCTCTATGATGTAAATGATGGTGGGTAGCATCCCTACACCAGTGTTATCTCTAGTACAAATCTTATGTTATTCCCCCTCTGAATTTGTGTTTTTCTCCTCTCAGTGCAGGCAAACCAGCTCCTCTCCCAGTCCTCCCATTCCAGTAGCCTCACTGGTGAGGTGAGGGGATTATTAGCCCTTTAGCCCAGCACTAGAGCACATGTGCTGGAGCTGCATCTGCCCCATGCCCCCTAAAGCCCTTCCAGGCTCCCGGAGCCTAGCACCAGCCATCACACCACTGACCTACATACTGCACTGATGCATCTCGATTAGATGGGTTTCCAGCAGCCCAGCCAGGCTGACCAGGCCATTTCTGGGAGCCCCAGAAAATAATCTACTTATTTATTTAAGGCTACTTGGAAGATACTCCCATGGAAACGCAGCGTAACACCAGCCCCTAGAGACCAGCAGCTTCCTGTGAACACGGGCTGTGAGCTGCACAGGGGGGTGGCTGGATCCTGTGTACAGGGGTTCAGGTGGGGAACTGATGGGTTTTCTCCCTCCAGTCACAGGCTCCCATCTCAGAGCACTGCTGGTGGTGTTTAGTTTGGATGGCTTTTTCCTGCTGATCCTCTTTTCAGGAACCAAACACTGCAGGAGCGCTGCCTTGGTGGCTACTGACACCCCATTTTTGTGTGTGTGCATTAGTGGGCAGTTTAAAACCAATTATGACATGTTCCGCACCAGCACAGGGCACATTGCTGACGCAGGAACATGAATGACACACACGAAGCAAGCGATTTTGTAATCCTATTTCATAAAGGAGCCAGGGCTGTGCTCGGGAGGCTCCTCACTGCCCTGCCGCCTTTAACCACAGCTCAATCCTTCCATTCCCTGCCTCTCCTGGGCTGTGCTGGGTCCACACTTGCTTTTTATGGTGCAGCCCAACAGGAATTTCTCTACATCTGAAAAACAGGTTAACTATGGATCGTGACAAGGCTCATTTATGGCATCCCAGCCTGGTTTGGATTGGAAGGGACCTTAAAGCTCCTCCAGTTCCAACCCCTGCCACGGGCAGGGACACCTTCCACTGGAGCAGCTTGCTCCAAGCCCCTGTGTCCAACCTGGCCTTGAACACTGCCAGGGATGGGGCAGCCACAGCTTCTCTGGGCACCCTGTGCCGGCGCCTCAGCACCCTCAGAGGGGAAAGCTTCTTTATGTCTCATCATAATCTCCCTGTTTCAGTCTGAACCCATCACCCCTTGTCCTGTCACTACAGTCCCCGAGGAAGATTCAACAACTCTTGGGTTTTCACCAGTTTAAAAGCCCAACCGAGCCCACATGGGGTGAGCCTGGCCCCGGCCACAGCCCACAGGGTTTTGTGATGTGGCTTCTGCTGAGTTCCTCCATCAGAGAAAAAGAAAGTGCTCTGCACCTCAGCTTGCCCTGCACTGCTGGGACTTTGACTGCTCTTCCCAGCCCTGCGCTGGGCTCCTGATAGATAACTGTGGTTCTATTTACCTTTATCCTGCTGACAATGGATTTATGGCAGAGATTAAAAGCCAACAGGAGATAAGTCTGTTGCCTCCCCAGATACCTGTTGAATGCTTTATTATTTTAATAAGGAATGACTGTTACCATGGGAAGGAAACTTCCCTCATGAACAACCACAGTGAGGATGGGGTTATCTGGGGGTTATCTCAAATGTCTCACACTTTAATTCCCATTATTTGCACTGGTTCACAAGCTGCTGCGAGGGCTGGAGCAGCTCTGCTCTGGAGCCAGGCTGAGAGAGCTGGGCTGACTCAGCCTGGAGAAGAGAAGGCTCCTGAAGGGGAGACCTGAGAGCAGCTCCAGTGCCTAAAGGGGCTGCAGGAAACCTGGAGAGGGGCTTGGGACAAGGGCCCTTAGGGACAGGCCAAGGGGAATGGCTTTAACCTGCCAGAGGGGAGACTGAGATGAGCTCTGAGGCAGAAGCTCTTCCCTGTGAGGGTGCTGAGGCGCTGGCGCAGGGTGCCCAGAGAAGCTGTGGCTGCCCCATCCCTGGCAGGCTCACCTGGGTGAATGCAGTTACAGATGCCTACCTGTAAAGCTCGAGTTCCAGGCCCCCTTTGCACAGCTGCCCCAGGCCCTTGGAGATCCGTTTCCATGGGTCTGGCTGGAGTCCATCTTCATGGCAGAACACCCGTGTCAGAAGAGCAAAGCTGCCCTCAGCAGTGCTGGAGGCCTGGCCATGTGTGCTGCAGCTCTAGCTGGAGGAAGGAAGGCAGCTCAGGAGGAGCGTGGCTGCAGGGGCAGCGGGCAGCGGGACTCCCCCTTTCCCCAAGGCTTAGCAGACCTCTCCTGAGCATCGTCTGAGGGAGCAGCTTCCCCACGCTGCCCCTCTGCTCTGCTCTGAGGAGATGCAGACTAGATGTGAGGAAGACATTTGTTACCACAAGGGTGGTGAAACCCTGGCACAGGCTGCCTAGAGAGGTGGTGGATGCCCCATCCCCGGAGACATTCAAGGCCAGGCTGGATGTGGTTCTGGGAACCTGCTCCAGCTGAGGATGTCCCTGCTCACTGCAGGGGTAGGGCTGGATGAGCTTTGAATGCCACTTCCAGCCCAAGCTGTTTTCTGACTGACTCCTGGGAGGGGACACAGAGCACACACAGCCAGAGCCATCAGAGAACCAGCATTTATGAGGGTGACCAGGCAGCCCGTTGCTCACAAGCCACTACACAGAGGTGCCAAGCAGGGCCATGGCACAGCAGAGACACGCTGCTCCATTGCAGCAGCAGCACGAGGATGAGGCAAGACACGGAGCAGCACTGGCAGCAGAGGGTTCACCAGGGAGCTGGTGTATCCTATAGAGACCCCCAGCCTGCCCAGGGACTGGCCAGCAAGAAGCAATGGGACCAGCTTACCCGTGGTGCCTGGCTCCTCGCAGGATGCAGTGACAGGGAGCATGGTGTCCCTGCTGCAGGACCTGGCAATCAGCAATCTCCTGCTCAATGGGTTGTTTCCTCCTTCCAAATTGTGCTGGCTGAACCCCAACTCTTTCACTTGAGTCTGCCCATAGGCAAGGAGCCTGGGGTGGCCACAGAGCGTCACCCCATAGGCCATCCCACGACACCATGGCAGCCGGGGTGGGGCAACAACAAAAAGCACCCACAGAGCCCGTCCCAACTCACAGAGAGCATGGAGGGGGCATTACAGGGAGCTGAGCCCCCCACAGCAGGGCAGGGCAGGCTGTGCTATTGGGGTGCAGGGGAAAGAGGGAGCCCAACCCAGGGCACTGCTGGGGACCTCTGGGGACAAGACAACAAACCCAAGGTCCTGAGCACCTACACCCAGGGCTGGGGCAGGAGCCTGGCCCTGGCATCACCCTCCAGCTGGGCATGGCTGATGCCAGCTGGGAAGGTGAAGTTGGGATTCTGCTGGAGGGTCCCTGCCCAGCCAGTCACTCCAGCCATGTTCCTTCTCCATCCCATGTCCCCATATGCTCCTCAGCCTCCTCAGCTCTAGACATTCAGGAATGTGGCCCTGGGGATGGGGACAGTGGGAATGCCAACAGGGAAGCATGTTTGTCCCGTCTCCCTCCCCAGACGGCACAGCATCAGGTAGAGGGGTCTGCAGGGCTACAGCCAGGATGAGACCCAGGATGGGCAGTGGTGGGGTGCCTGTCCCAATCCCCAGGGGTCCTCAGCATCCCTGGCTGTGTGGATGGGCTGGCAACAAGGAGATCTGTTGCACAGTGCCTGGGTTTGCTCAGGGAAAGGTGGTGAGGATGCAGCTCCTTGTGAGTAGGGCAGGCACTGGGCGCTGGGGATGGGCAGGGAGGGAGCCAGCCACATACACACACACTCTGAGGGGAACAGGAAGGGTGAGCAGCATCACATGGAGCCACGTGCCCAGGGCAGACCTGGCAGCTCCACTATCGAAGGGACCAGGAGGAGGAGGGGGGGTCTCTGGGCCTGCCATGGGGAGGGGCTCAGGTGCTCCCGCAGCCCGGTGCCCCCGTGCCCCGGGGGGGTCATCTCTTGCCGTCGGCGGTGTCGGTGTCGGGCAGGCTGGCGGGCTGGGCGCTGGGCTGCACGGGCTGGACCCTCTCCTCCAGGCTGCCGCTGGGGAACACCACGTAGCGGGCGCTGAGGCGCTGCTCCCGCGGCTCCCGCAGGTTCTCCTTGCTGTGCCAGATGCCGTAACCGAAGTACACGAGCAGCCCTGCGGGGGGACAGCGGCTCCAGAGCCCGCCGGGACGCGGCCGGCGGCCCCGCGAGTGGCACAAGCCGCGGCCCCGGCGGGGGCTGCAAAGCTGCTTGAGGGAGAGAAAGGATCCTGCGGATCCCGGGCACCTGCGTCCCCAGGGAGGGGGAGTCCCAGGGAGCTGCCGCGGGAGCAGGGGGTGGTTCTGGCCCAAAGCTTGAGGGAGGATCCAAGCCTCAGAGGGACAAGCAAAACACTCCGTAAACATGAGAGTCAGGGAGATGCTGGGAGATCTCAGCTCGTGTCTCCAAGGGGTAACTGGAGACAGAAAGGGACGGACACAGAGTGCTTTATAAACCCATCCCCCAGGGGCAAGAGCTGCCAAAGCCACCAGATGGCTTGTTCACCACCGGGACCAGACCGGTCCCACTCCCTGGCTCGCGCTGCGCAGGAGCACTCACCGAGGAGCAGCCAGATGGCAAAGCGGAGCCACGTCATGTAGCTGAGCTTCAGCATCAAATAGATGTTGAGGAGGATGCTCAGCGCTGGAGACAGGGGCACGAGAGGGATCTGCGGAAGGAAAGGAGCTGAGGGTGAGTGAGACCTGCAGGACTATGTTCCCCCTCCTGAAAACCACAGACACAAAAGCTGGCACTGGTGAACGTGGGGGACAAGTGATTGTCACACTGGGCTTCCTGAAAGGAACAGCGGCAGTGGGGGAGCCAGGAGCTGGGAGCCAGGCTGGTGGAGTGGGCATGGCTCTGGATGGAACAACCTCCTGGTGCAACCCAGAGCCAGTGTGGTACTTGCCGGAGCAGCCAAGCCAAGGCATGGCAGGGAGGTGGAGTTACCACTGGTGTCACCACCCACACGGCTGCACCCGGGCTGAAACTGGAGGGGGGCATAAGGGGCACAAAAGTGGTTTGGCGGCTGGAGAAAAGAGCCTCAGTGCTTTCACCAGACCAGTGTGACCAGGACCTCCTGCGGGTCCATCGGAGCTGCTCCCACCCTACTGACCCCAGCAGAGGGATTGTTCCTGCCTGGTCCCCAGCGTACCTGGAAGGTCTGTGTGCCGTGCTGCTGCTCGTGCGCCCAGATGAGCAGGAGGCTGAGGAGGAAGCCCAGGCTGAAGAGGACCAGCAGCAGGGAGTAGCTCCAGGTGGGCAGGTGGAGGTGGGTGCTGCCAAACACCAGGATGGAGCATAGGCAGACGGCTGACACCATCAAGGTCACCACGGCCACCGTCACCACCTCCCCTGGGTAGAAGTCGCTAAGGAACTCCAGGTAGGGCTCAAAAGTTGCTTTCAGCTGCCCTGGCTCCCGGTGCTCTTTGCTCTTGTCCCTGTCCACCAGCTGGAGCTTGTCAGAGAAGGACTCGTACTCCTTCAGCTCACCGGCAGATGGGCCCTCGTGGGGCTCGGGGCTGGGCCGGCCACCAGCCGCCGGCGCACGGACATCCCCCTTCTGCTGCTGGAAGCGCAGGACAATGATGCTGGCAGCCACGAAGGTGTAGGCCAGCAGCGTACCAATGGAGAGGAACTGCACCAGGGCCTCCAGGTCAAAGACAAGGGCCAGCAGTGCCATGAGCAACCCGAAGACCACGATGCCAACGACAGGCACCTGTGTGCGGGGATGCACTCGGGAGAAGACGTGGAAGAAGAGCCCATCCTCAGCCATGGCGTAGACAATGCGTGGCAGGGAGAAGAGGTTGCTCAACAGGACCGTGTTCATTGCTGAGGGGTGGGCAGGAGAAGGAGGACCATGTCAGACCCACACCACCCGGGATCCCAGCCCCCGTAACGAGCAGCACTCCCACCACTGCCAGTACTCACCACAGATGGAGCCAGCAGCCACCAGGAACCCTGCCCAGGCATAACCCCTCCTGTAGAACGCATCTGCTAGGGCAGAGTCCGGGTCCAGCGTGTGCCAGGGCACCATCAGCGTCAGCACCACCGACACCAGGATGTAGGCACCGGTGGCCAGCCCCAAGGAGAAAGCAATGGCCCTGGGGACAGCTCTCTGAGGGTTCCTGGCCTCTTCGCTGGAGGCCGCGATGACATCGAAGCCCACGAAGGCGTAGAAGCAGGTGGCTGTGCCGGCCATGATGCCCGACAGCCCGTACGGGGCAAAGCCACCCTCCTGGGCACTCCAGTTCTTGGGCTGCGCGAGGATGAAGCCCATAATGAGGATAAAGAGGATGACACCCATGCTGATGGCCGAGAACACGTGGTTGAGCCAGGAGGACACTTTGGCCCCGAAGGAGATGAAGGTGGTGGCAACCAGCAGGATTGCGGCTGCCAGAAAGTCAGGGTAGTGAGCGAGGAATGGCACGTGCCAGGTGCCCACATGGGTCTCGGTGAAGTTCTTTATCTTGTGGTTGAAGATGGAGTCGAGGTAACCGCTCCAGGCCCTGGCCACTGCGGCTCCCCCAATCATGTACTCCAGCAGCACGTTCCAGCCGATGAGGAAGGCCCAGATCTCCCCCACGGACACGTAGGTGAACATGTAGGCAGAGCCTGTCTTGGGAACGCGGGCTCCAAACTCAGCATAGCACAGAGCAGCCAGGAGCGAGGCAAAGCCCGCAATGATGAAGGAGACGATGACGGCAGGGCCAGCCATCTCCTTGGCCACGGTGCCTGTGAGGACGTACAGCCCGGAGCCCACCATGCCCCCAATGCCCAGCAGCGTCAAGTCAATGGTGGAAAGGCATCTGTTGAAGGATGTCTCCATCATGTCATCCTCCAGGGTCTTCACCCGGTTGAGTTTCTGGCAGAAGCGGGTCAGGTCGGTGGAGCGGGGCAGCCATCGCGCCATCCTGGAGGCAGTGGGGGGCCCTCGGCCAGACCCTGCCTGGAGACCTGGCAGAGGAGCAGGATGGTGTCAGCATCCCCCCTGTAAGGATGCACTGGGTGGTGGGGACAGGGTGGAAAAGGCACCAGGGCACATTCAAAGTGTCCCTCGCTCCTCAGCCAGCACTGGGCTCAGCACTGGAGCGTGTCCTTCCCCTGGGTGGTGGCTCAGGACACACAACCACCAGTGGGGACCCATGCTTGTGTGCCAGGAGGGAAGGAACGCACAGCATCTCCAAGGCAGCATCTCCGAGGCTTTTCTTTTTAACCAGAGCTGCATTAAACCCAAACCAGACTGCTCTGGCCCTGCTGAACATTTCTTTGCTGCTTCCCCCCCACCTTATTCAACCTCTCCCTGACCTGGTGTGCCAAGAGCCCAGGGAGGGTGGGATGAAATCCTGACATTGCTTAGTGGTGGACATGGCAGTCTTGGGATAAGGCTTGGACTTGATGATCTTAAAGGTCTTTTCCAACCTGGTTGATTCTATGATTCTGTCTCCCCTGCTTGCCCAGGGATAGCCCAAGAGTGGCTTGGCATGCAGCAGGAAGTCCAGAGCAGCTCCAAGCGAGGACGTGGAATATCCTGGCCAGACCAGGAAACGCATTAGGCTCCTGGAGAGCAAGAGGAGGCATCTGGCATCTCCAGGTGCTGCTTTACAGCTGCTCCATGAGGCAGCCAGTGATTCCAGGATGCTCTCCCCTCCTCCCTGTGCTGGGATACGTGTATCCCAGAGCCCCAAGCCCCAGATCCTGCTGAGAGGGCTCTCGGCGCAGCCCTGCTCCCTGGCTCCATTGGTCCCAGAGGCCAAAAGGTCCTGGAAAAGCCGCCGTGAGCGGCCGGCATGACACCGGCCCATGGGGACAAGGGGCCTCTTGGCACCAAACGCGCTGGAGGCACCCCCAGCCCCTCTCCGAACACCCGTGCACGGGGTGCGAGGGGTCAGTGTCGGGGTACCCGACCCCGACGCACCCAACAGGGGACACGGAGCTCGACGGGGCGGTCACGGTCCCCCCGGGCCGAGGGGCGGGATTCCTGCCCCGGTGCCCCCGCCGCGCTCCCCATCGCCCCGCGCCGTGCCCCGCTCCCGGCCCCGCCGCCCCCAGGGTCCCGCTCCCCGGCCCCGCTCCCCACCTGCTCCGCGCCGCCGCCGCCGCCGCCGCCCGGCTCCGCCTCCCCGGCCAAGCGGAAGGGCGGGACCCGCGCGGCTGCCGCGGGAGTCCCTCGGGGCGGGGGGAGCCGGCGGTGCCCCCGCCGGGAGCAGCGCGGGGCCGGGAACGGGAGAGCCCCGGGCATGAGCCCCATTGGGCAGCGGCGGGGCCCGGACCCCGGCACCGGGGGGTGCAGAAGGGACAGCGGGGATGCAGGTGGGAGCCCAGCCGCGGATGAAGGGCTGAGCCCCGGCTCCGCGGCCATCCCAGCGGGGAACCTGCCTCTCCCTACTGCGCTCTGCAGCTGGGGCCTGGAGAACAGGGACCTCCTCCGTGCTCAGGTTCTCGCCGTGGAGAAGCAGCAGAGGCTGAGCTCTGGAATCACAGAATCAACCAGGCTGGAAAAGTCCTTTAAGCTCATCCAGTCCACCCATTCCCAGCACTGCCAAGGCCACCTCTAACCCATGGCACTGAGGCCTCGTCTCCACGGGGTGTGAACACTTGCAGGGACGGTGACTGCAGCCCTGCCCTGGGCAGCCTGTTCCAATGCCTGAGCACCCTCTGGGGCAGGAATTGTTCCTCAGCTCCATCTAAACCTGCCCTGGGGCAGCTTAAGGCTGTTTCTTCTTGTCCTGTCACTTGGCTACTGAGCACTAAAGCTGATGCTTCACCCCAGATGTCCCTCTTGAGTGGTAAGCCAACTCAGAGCCCGCCGTGCAGCTCTCAGGGCTCTCACCTGCACAAATACATCCTCATCCATGCTGGACCATCTTATGCAGAGGGGACCTCACTATCCCCCTCATCAGCCCAAAGTACACGAAAAGGAAGCAGGAACCAGGACTTGTCCCTTTCTACCACCCATCATTCCCCCTCCTCCCGCTGATGGGTGACTGGGGGGCTGGCACAGAGATGTAGCTCTCTTGTCAGTCACCTCAAACCGCACCATGGAGCTCCATTAGCTCATGCATTCCCTCTCTATGTGGCTTCTGGCACACATGGAGACTCAGGCAGGAGCTGCCACCAAAGGGGTCCCCAGCCTGGGGCAAGAGCCTGGGGGTTCCACAGGTACTAGAACTATGGAACCGACAGCCCAAAGCCAGTGCTCCTTTGCAGCATTTCCAGCTCCTTCAGGTCAGTCACCAGGTCCATCCCCAGCCCAGGCATCACCAGCACCACCACAACTGAGGGGGCTGAGCTCTGCGGAACTCATGCTTACCCAGTGCCCCTGCTCTACCCTGGTGCTTTATTCCCTTTCCCAGCAATCAACCTGCCTGCACCGCTGCTCCCATCTCACACACAAAACCTTTCCGAAACCCACCCCGAGCACAGGCATGACAAATGCCCGCTTGAATGGGCTGCCTGGCAGAGCATCTGCAGCCAGATGGTGGGAGCTGGAGGCGGGAGAGCTGCCGTTGTCATGGCAGTGCTGGAGCAGCCTCCTGGGATCCCAGCAGCAAGGGGGATGGCAGCTGCCGGCTCTGCAGGGGAGCTCTGGGTCCAGGTGGGCTCTGCTCCTCATGGCACAACCCTGACCTCCTGCACGAGCTGCCCCTGAGGTGCTCCAGCCCCACCATGGGCTTTGCGGCTGCTACAGGAGGCGCTGCTCCAACCCTGGCATCAGGCAGGCTCCCTTCCTGCAATAGGAGCCATTGTTCATCCCCGACTTCCTCATCCTCACCCCTTGGCAAGCAATCTCCTTGACAACAGCTCTGGCCATGCAGAGACGAACAGATTCAGCACCAGGGACTGCTCCTGCCCGTGCGTGTCCTCACGGGCCCTATGGTGTCTCCAGAGGGGAATGTTGTCCACTCTGCTCCTTGATAGTTTAACAGTAGAGTGCAGGGGGTGCAGACCCCTCCCAGCAGAGGGTCCAGAGGCAACACAGCTCAAAATGGTTCATGGGGATCCTGTGACAGTGCAGGGCCCACATCAGCCCGCTTTCCAGCCTGAAGCACCTGCTGTAGTGGAAGGTGTCCCTGCCCATAGCAGGGGGTTGGAACTCGATGAGGTCCCTTAAACTCAAACCAGTCTGGGATTCTATGATGACTCTGTACAAGCCTTGCTCTAGGAATGCCGGAAAACCCTGAAATGGTGACCCAGGCACAATCACAGCTCTTCAACACACAATGGCTTTGTGTCTTCAAGCAACCCCCAACAGCTTCTCTGACCTGAACTTCACCCGTGAACACCAGAAGTGCTCACAGCCTCCTCCTGCACCAACCCATCCCTATGGGCAGCCCATACTGCCCAGCTCCACCACAGTCCCTCCACACTTGAAGTGCTCCTTTACCCAGCTTCTAGCCAGTGTCCCCACTCTCCCATGCACTGCATCCCTGGGTCATCAGTCCTGACAGGTCTCAGAGACACTCAAATTCCCCCTGATTTAATCCAGTGCCCCACACTCACCATGCAGGGCTGGGGCAGAGGTACTCACAGCCATGGACATTTGGAAAACTGCAGCCCCCAAGACAGAACAGAATGGTTTTATTTCTCTGCATTTGGAAACTGGTTTAAGGAAAAGGGAAAGCCCTCAGGATGTCTCTGCTGCCCGAGTTGAGTGGGACACTGCAAACACAGCCCAGTAATGCTGGGCAGAATCCCAAAATCTCCCATGATGCTGATACCTGCTCAGTGTCTTCGGAAGAACCTGTTCAAGGGGCTGTTTGTGCCTCAGCACACACAGAACCATCTTCTTGTAGAGAAACTTGGACATTTTTCCCAGCTGCCAACCATCCATGGATGGCGAGTCCGCCTCCAACTCCTCACCTCTCCCATTCCTTACCAGAGACATCAAAATGTCTCCTCAAATCCAGAGGATTTCCTGACACAGTAAAAAGCAAACACATGAACAGTCTATTCATTAGAGGGAAATGAGAAAAAACTCCAGGAAGAAACCAGCAGATTTGCTCGTTCAGGAAAAAGCCTTCTCGGACTCAGATTCCTTCTGCTGTAGCTTCCGAATCAGCTCCAGTAAATTCATCTGTAAAGTCAGCTCCTGCAAAGGAAAGAGATGATTTTGCAAGAATAAGATGATCCCATTCCCTGCTGCAGGAAGCAGAAAGGACGGGTTTGAACCACCCACTCAAGAGCTGCTCATCATCAGGGAGCAAAAGAGAAACCATGGAAATACCAACCAAAGCCTTTCTCTGGTTCAAGTGCTTCTGTAAGATACAGGGCAGTAATTTCTTAAGAGATCTGCTGCAAAGTACAGCTCTTGGGAGTCCCAGGGCCTTAGGATACACTGAGGATTCAGAAAGGTTCTTCTTGACCATGACAAATGCGGCGGGAACCAGCCAGTTCTGCAGGTTTCCCTTTCTGGAGCAGCAGCACCCGCTTGCACGCCCACACCCCATGCCATCCTTCAACAGCACTTTCCACACTCTGCTCCTTTTCCAGCATAGATGGGCAGGAAGCAGGAGGGTTCACTCTGCGCCCTAACTGGAGTCTGTGTACAGCACACTGCTGTACTGGCGCATCAAACTCCTTCTAGGTATGTCATTCCCTTTCAAAAACTCCCCTCTTCCATGAGTGAAGACCACTGTTTCCTACAGTCAACACACTCAGTGTATGGTTTCCTTACCACCTGCTCGTACTTTGGTTACATTTAGCTCACAAGCCACTTACGCTACCCAGTGGAGCAGCAAATCCCATGAACACTGCTCCGTGACTCAGGCTTGCAGACATTCCCTTATTGAAATAAAAGGAGTCTATTTTGGTAAAAACCTATCGCCTGCATAAGCAGGTATTTTATACAACAGATATAGAGGAAACACCCCAGCATGTGGAGAACAGATTCCAGGAGGCATTTCTTAGCCAAAGATGGTGTTCACAGGTACAAGCCAAGGTCTGCATCTGCTTTGCCAACTACTGTAAAGGAAAACAAACCCCAGCAAACAGGAACCCTGTGAAGAGTTATCACTTCTAAAAGGCAGGGGCAGGAGGGGAGAGAAAGAGCTGCTTTCATTGTACCAGTGAGGAACAGCAGCACAGGAAAAACAAGAGGCTTGTTCATGGCTGCATGGCAGAGACTCGTGGGGTTTAGAGGGTGCCTGTTTAACTAACTTGGTTTAAGCCACTTTTTCTCACTAGTGGGTCTTTATGGAAGTGAAACTGAATCAGTTACACCTCCCTCCCTGTTAAGAACAGCCTGCTTCTGCATTCCCTGCAAACTCCTGTGGCATTCCAAGGAGACTTTGGAAGTTTTATTTCCACTGCTCATGAGTTTTGGGAGCAGATGCACTGGGGAAACCACAACCAGTGTTCTAATCACAGCCTGAGATCATCATCTCCAGGAAGTCACATGCAAGGATTAACAAGAGGCTCATAAAGACTTTGCCAAGGCAGTCTGCACAGTGAGCGAGGTACAGCAATGACAAACCTATGCAGCTTCTTATTCAGGTATCATTCAGCCCCATGCAGGAGCCACAGGATTGCAGCACAGCCTTCCTAACCCATACACTGGGAAAAACACAGCAGAGAGCTGGGATGTTGCCGTACCTCATGGTTTTCTGCTCCTTTGTTACAAACCCAGTACTAGGTCCACAAAGGGCACACTGCTCATAAGCCGATGGGGCAAAGGATGGGTCATTCTCTCTGATCCAGTGATTCAGAATTCATTAAGAGCAAGATCTTGTTAAACAAATGAAGATGCTGATACAAGTGTGCTGTCAGACCTTACACTCCCTGCCCAAACACCAACCTGTGGGTTAGTGGTGATGTAGAAGCCAGACACACCAGCCTTCTCCAGAGTGCTCTGTTGGTCTATCACTTTTTGGTCCAGTTCCAGGACTATCTTCTCATCCATCATCCGTTGCTCCTCTCGAATTCGTTGCTCCACAGCCTGACAAAGATGACAATCAATGGAAAACTGTGGAATATCTGCCTGCCTCCTACCTTCTGTCACCTCCAAGTCTGTTACTGGAAATGAGGAGCAACTCAACCCTGAAGCATTCCTGCCCCAAGGACAGCAGAAGGCAGCAATTACAGCCCCGGGTCTTGCCTCCTCCAGTTGCCATGTCTCAGCAAAACTACCACTCCAGAAAATGCAGGGAAACCTCTGGGACCATCCTCCTCTCTGTGTTTGGAGGCCAGAAAAGACCATGAGCAACAGATCAGTGTCTGAATAGCTTTTCCTGAGGAGCCAAGGTCTGAGCTATGGCTGAGGACAGGCTCTGGAGAAGTCCAAGGAAAGACCTGGAGGAGGAGCAGAAGCCACTGAAGCCCATCAAGGTGCCAGCTCAGACACTTCCCTGAGCCTCTGTGTTCCCTGGACAGCAACACACAGAGCTGGGGCTGTAAATCACACCCAGATCCCGGTTACTCACTGATGGAGCTGAACTCCTCAAAAACCCAACTTCAGAACTGGAATCCACTTTATGTGGTATTGACAAGAGCAAGCTGAAGCCTGGCTTAGGCCTATGGTGTGCTGGGGCCCTACTTGCGGCAGGCTAAGAACATTACCCTGGACTTCAGGAGTGGTAGCATGCTCCAGGAGTGCTCCCACACTGCAGAACGGAGCACTGCCACTCAGCTATGGAGGAAACCTCAACCAGAAAAACATGATGGAGAGGTAAGAAGAAAGAAGAGGATTGCAGGGGATGAGAAGAGCCCAGCTCACATCAAAAGCCATGTGTGTGTGGAGGCAATACAACCTTACCGGGCTGCACTGAGCAACAGAACCCACATGCAAGCCACAGGGAAAGTTAGGAAGTGTCAAATCTCATCTACAGAAAAGACATGGATCTGCTGAGTCACACAGAAACGGTCAGAGGGCTGGAGCACCTCTGCTATGAGGAAAGGCTGAGAGAGCTGAGCTTGTGCAGGCTGGAGAAGACTCCAGGGAGTCTTATTGCAGCCTTTCAGTTACTAGAAGGGATATAAGATGGGAATACTTTTTAGCAGGGCTGGCTGGAGCAGGACAAAGGCTGATGGATTGTGAGGACAAGGGGGGATTCAGGATGTGAGGAAGACACTTGTTTCCATGAGGGTGGTGAGACAGGGGTTGGAACTGGATGAGCTTTACGGTCTCTTCCAACACAAACCATTCCATGGCTCTATGCCAGCAAGCCCAGGCCAGACCTCACCTCCATCTCCCGCTGCTGGGCAGCGCGGAGCAGCGGCAGGTTGTGGGGCCTGCAGCACTGCTGCGCCTCCTTGTGCCGGTGGAAGAGCTCCTGCTTCATCCCTGCAGCAAGACCGGCAGCGGGTCAGGGCATGGCACCGTCAACACCCCCCCGCCATCCCTCCATGTGCCCCACAACCTGCCACAACCCAGCACCACACCCGCCTCCCGCATGCCCCGGACTCATGTCCCCCCCGCATGTACCCATCGATCCCTCCCAGTGCCCGCCCCATGTCCTCCCAAAGCACCCGGGCGCACCCCCCCTGCCCTGCACCCCCCGGTGCCCTTCCCACGTTCCCTCTCCCCACAATCTCCCCGGTCTCCCCCCCGTTCCCCTCTGCCTCCCCCAGCCCCCCCCCGCGTTACCCCACGCCCGGTTCCCCCTGCACCGCCTTCTCCCCCCCGCTGCTCTTCAGTGCCCGCCCCGGTTCCCCCTCGCGCCGCGCGGTTCCCGGCGGAGCCCCCCGCCGGTTCCCTCTCCCCGTTCCTCTCCGGACCGCGGTGCTCGCTGTGCAGCTGCAGCCGCTGGCTGTACAGGTTCTTCTCGGTGAGGTGCTGGATCTCCAGCAGCCCCTGGACGATCTCGAACACGGTCCCGTCCAGCAGCGCCAGCGCCAGGTCACTCAGCGTCGTGTACGAGAGGCGCTGCTGGCAGGGGCTGCGGGCGCGGGTCAGCACCGGCCGCCCCGCCGCTCCCCGCCCCGCCGCTCCCCGCCGCTCCCCGCCCCGCCGCCCCGCTCACCTGGGCAGCGCCTTCACGAGCGCCTGCAGCTCGGACAGCAGCCGGTAGTGCCGCTCCTGCTGCCGGGACCGCGCCCGCGCCTCCGCGGCCTCCAGGCCCCCGGCTCCGCCGCCGAACCGCGACATGGCCCCCCCGCACCGCGCCTGCGCCGTACCGACACGCCTCCTTCTGCCGGCCACGCCCCCTTCCCCCTGCGCGGTCCTAGTGCCCTCCGCTCGGGCCGCTTTCGGGGACGGCAGCGGCTGCAGCGGGGAGCCGTGGAATCGGCTGGGTTGCGGAAGAGCTTTCAGCTCATCCATGGGCTCCCCAGCAGTGCCAAGGCCACCACTGCCCCATGGCACTGAGGCCTCGTCTCCACGGGGTGTGAACACTTGCAGGGACGGTGACTGCAGCCCTGCCCTGGGCAGCCTGTTCCAATGCCTGAGCACCCTCTGGGGCAGGAATTGTTCCTCAGCTCCATCTAAACCTGCCCTGGGGCAGCTTGAGGCCGTTTCCTCTTGTCCCATCCCTTGTTCCTTGGGAGCAGAGCCCAGCCCCTCCTGGCTCCATCCTCCTGTCAGGCAGTTGTAGGGAGCCATCAGGTCCCTCCTGAGCCTTCTCTTCATCTGAACCCCCCAGGGCCCTCAGCCGTTCCCCATCACCCCTCTGTGCTCCAGGCCCTGCACCAGCTCCGCTGCCCTTCTCTGGCCCTGCTCCAGCGCCTCAATGTCTCTCTTGCAGACCTAGAGCTGAACACAGGATTTGAGGTGTGGCCTCACCAGTGCCCAGTGCAGGGGGACAATGATGATGATCATCATCTTCATGAGCAGAAGCCACAACCTCCCACCTGCCCCCAGACCCTATGTGTAGGTGGTGCCCAATGGCTGGGGTGTTTCTGAGCACTGCTGTGGTCAGTGCTCTCCTGGGGGTTCCTCTTCACCCCATCCCTTGTGTATGCATCACTGACATCAGAGGAATTCCACTCTCCAGCCTCATTGCTTCATTCATTCACATCTTGGCTTCATGGTTTCAGTCCAGCCCATGAGCTGGGGACCATTCCCTATGGACACCAAGCCAGGCCATGTTTGTGGGTTCACTGGGGAGCCCTGGGAAGGGTGAGACACCCCCGCCCCCCACCCCCCAGCTTCCAGGATCCCTTCCAATCCCTTAAACATGCGGAGTTTATTAAGTGCATTTTGACTTCAATCGCGCTGCTGGGGTGGCCACGGTTCCTTTCAGTGAGTGCTCGGTGCAGGTGATGAGATCAGTGCTCAGCACAGGCCGAGTTACAAACTCATTTCAGCAGCGTGCACAAGAGGCTCCTGGCTTGAATTAGCACAATGAGAGATCCGCCAAAATGTACTAAAAACGCTTTGGAAGCAGAAGGTTTAATATGACTTCAAAGCGTGCTGGAGAGGAGTAGAAATGGCTGTGTTGGGAGAACGTGGAGCATCCCCAGGCAAACAGGGCATCCCTAAAACATCCTTGGATATACCTTTCCTTTTTTTCCTTTCCCCTGCTTGTGCTGGGGCACTTGATGATCTTAAAGAACTTTTCCAGTCTGGTTGATTCTATGATTCAATGAGTCTATGCCTTTTCCCCTCCCAGTGTCACATCCCCATCACCACAGTATAGAGCAGACCCTGCCTTCATCTTGCCATCTTCACCAACTCTCTGAGGCTCCTGCTCTCTTTCCAAGGCTGTTTCGAAGGTCAGTGGAAGCCTTGTGCTGTCTGGGCATGGGAGGGCTGTCTTGACCCCAGACCCTCAGCAGCATCATCTTGACCTCGACCCTGAGAAGCACAGGACTGGAAAGGAGCGACCATGCATGAGGCTCGGCTGTGGGGTGCCGGGGAGGAGGCCGAGGGGCTCAGCCATGGAGCAGGGAGCATGTTCCAGCGACAGCTCCAAAGGTGCGATCCGGTGCCTTTGTGCCCCTGTTGAAGATGTTGTGGCTGAGGGGTGCAGGGAGGGTGCTGCTGGGGCCCCTGCTCCACTGCGGACATTCCTCTCCCTTGCTTTGTGCTGCAGGAAGTCTGTGCTTCCTCCCTTCCCAGCGCTGCTCCCGCTCAATCACTACCAGATGTGGTTCCCATGCGCTTCTCATTACCCTGGCCGGCTTCAGGCGCTGCCTGCTGCAGGCTGGTGGGCTGGAGCCTGCAGAGCATGGGGATATGGGGGACCTGGGGCAGATATGTGAGCTGGTGTGCATGGCAGGAGGCAGCTGGCTCCGGTTTGTATAGGGCACATACTGCCTTTGGTGTTGGGATGGGATGCTGGTGGTGATTGCAGGGTGGACTTGCTGCAGTGGATGGAGCTGGAGCTGGAGCTGAAGGACAGGGCACTCCGATGACACATGCATGAGTGGACACGGGGCTCTGAGTTGAGGGAAGAAGCTCAAGGAGCTGAAGTGCAGCCCGGTCGCCCACTGGGGACAATCTGCAGCCCCAGGCAGGATGAGGCCTCATGCATGTGCTATGAGGAGTCATCAGGAGAGCAGGATGTTCCTTGCCGCAGCACAGAGGGAGCCAGGGGAAGGGGTTTCAGCACCAGCCCTCCAACTCCATTTGGCACTGGGTGCATGGTCACCCACCACAGTGGCTTTGCCACCCATCCCCACCCTCCTTCCCCCTTTTTTGGGCCACTTGAACCTTGTGTCTGGCCTCAGCCTCGTGCAGCTCATCCCTGGGTGAGCGTGTGGCCAGGGCCGCCGGAGCCTCACAGCCTCAGGCTCACCGGATTGATTCCAATTTAAACAGTGCAGAGTAAAAGTGTTTTCCCCACTCTGGCCTCTGGAGCTGAATATCTGAACGGGAATTTCACCCCTGAGCTGCAGCTAAAATAAGATCTGGATTGAGGTGGTCGCTGGCTCGGTGGTACGAGGTGAAATTTTCATGCTCCCTTCCTGATGGCTGCTCATGGAGCTGGTAGAGCAAAGGCTACAGACATGGAAAAGTGGGGTTTGACCTGCTTGCATAATTAGAAACATGTTACAAACATGGCCGGGCTTTGGCTGTCCAGCTGAGCATCCATGGGGACCCAAGGAAATGCTGCACACACATCCTGACTGCACACCAGCCCCTGGGAGGAGACAGGGATGCTCAGCCAGGGTGAACTCATGTTAGTTGTAGCTCAGCAGCCCAGGAGCTCCTGGTGTCTCCACTCCCTGCAGAGGAGGAGACATTCCAGTGCTTCCGGACTGGCCATTCCTGGAGTCCAGTCTCCTAGGGAAGTCAATCAGGGACCATTCCATCCACTTTTGGGGCAAAGAAGAAAAGGGCCATTTCCTCATGTATAACACACCCACTTGAAGACGCCACGTGAAACATCAGTCGAATGTATACTTATATCCCCAGCCCTGGCTGGTGTGTGGTGCTGATGGGGCCGATGGAGCTCCCTAAGCACCTCACAGTACCCCCTCCAGCATGAGATACCCCTGGCACTGATGGGAGGCACATTCCCAACAGAATGTTGGGAGCCCGCTGTCCTGTCCATGTTTCATTCCCATTGGAGTTCCCCTTCCGAGTTTATTTTTGGTAGGGCCTGAAATAGGATCTGGATTGTTGGCATTGGGCTCCCTTTTATCGCTGCTTGCCGGCCAAGTCAAAGCAAACGTGCTCTTGTCCAATCCAATGGTTCCTTCTTCAGGTTGGGAAAGTGGGATGGAATGGGAAGCAGATCAGTGTCGCGGTGCTGGTGAGGATCGGCCATGAGTGCTACTGTGCTCCTCTGCTCCCCTGGATGAGGTGCTGGCGGAGACGAGGGCTGGTAGCTGTGGGACAGGTCCTACTCCATCACAGCATCATCTGCCAGCCTCAGCCACTGCTCCCCCGGTCACATGCAATGCATTTAGTGAAGCCATCACGCTGTCACCAAAGGTGTGACCTGTCTGTCAGGGAAGGTGGCTCCTGCTCCATCCCAGGGGAGCAGAAGCCCTGGATTTGCTCCACATGATGACCTCCTCCTGTGGTTGGGTTCTGCTGTTTTTCCTTTGAGGCCAGTGATTTCTGCACCTCCAGGAGAGCAGAGCAAAGCGGCTTAGAAAAGCAAATGGAAGTCCTGTGGGACGCAGCTGCAGAGGAAGCTGTTCTGTTTGTCAGCCTCTGCTCATTTGTGGAACCCTCGAGAAAGTTCCTTCAGCAGTGTCTATCTCAGGGTGCTGCCAGTCAGAGATGAGTAAAGTGCATCCTGCAGGCCCCAGTAGGATGCTTGGAAAGGAGAATCACAACCACACTATGTGGACAAACCAGCTCCTCATGATACTGAGGAGTGGCAATGCCTCATCCCTTGCGATGGCAACATCCATCATGGCCTGTGGAAGCACATGAAGAAGCATCTGACCCACCTGAGCTGGAAGGACCCTGCTGGAGGTACCTGGAGGCTATGGTGGACCTCAGGGTGACATCGGCTTGTTGCTGCCCTTCTCCAGAGGAAGGCAAAGCTGGCAGTGGGAGACGCTGGGAAGGTCATGGGCAGCCACCTGAAAGAAGCTTCTGATGCTCCACCCAGTAGGGTCCAGTGTGGGCCTCCCAGTTCAACAGGGATAAGAAGCTGGAAGGGCTGGAGGAGGACAACCAGCATGGACATGGAGCTGGCACACATTGAGGATGCTGGATATGCGGGATGAGGGGCTCCTCATCCTGCCCTAGGGCTGGTCTTTGCAGCCCCAGCAGGACCCTGCCTCCCTGCCTCTACCTGCTGTGAGTCCATCCATCTCCCACTGCATCCGGCTCAGGACCAGGCTGAGCACCCCAGCGAGGCCGGGTGCTGCCCAGCACGTCCCTGCCCTCGGGGCAGCTGGAGCACAGAGAGACAGCACCTGGCTATGGAAGAAATACACTTTTATTGGGAAGCGCTCTGCAGAGATGCCAGGCTCTGTCGTACCGAATGAACCCTCCAACGCCGCTGGGTGGGAGGGAGAGCCCAAAGGACATTGGGTCTGGCCATAACCAGGGCGCTCCTCCAGTCCAGAAGCAACCCCAGGGCTGGAGGGGAGGGTGGCATCGGTCGAAACCAGCTCGACCCCACGCCGGGCACGGCACAGCTGCGGCAGCACCAGCAATGGAGCCGTGCCTGGAGCCCAGGGTGCCAGGGCAGGGGCTCGGTGCCAGTGATGGGTGCGGAGACCCCGCACCCGGCTGCACCCCAAGCATGGGGTGTGGGAAGCGAGCGTCTCCGTTACTGCAGAATACACTGTGGGTACAAGCGCTGCTTATGCGATCAATAATACTGCTACAAAAAGGGGGGGATGCCAAGCACGGACCCCCCCGGGGCTGGTGGCCAGGCCAACTCCCTGCAGTCCTGGCAGGGAGCAGGCAGCGGGGCATGGATGGGGAGGACCAGGTCCTGGAGCAGGGGAGACTAAAGGAGAGAGGGGGATGAGAGAGATGGAGAGAAGGGGAATTGCAGGCTCAGGACTGCTCCCGTGCCCCCTGCCCAGCCCAGGCTCCCATGCCCACCGGCCGTGCTGGCAAACGTCCTTCCTCTGGCACGGGGCCGGCTGGCGGGGGCTGGTGCCCAGCTCCCGGTCACTGCACGGCCTGAGCGGGCGCGGCAGCGGCTCTGGGCGGCTCCAGGCTGGCTTCTCGGCTCTTCTTCCGGGGGGGCTTTTTGATGGGGGTTTTCTTGGCCGCCTGCTCGCCGGGGGGAGCCGGGTCCTGGCTGCTGCCGGTGCTCGGCTTCTCCACCCATTTGTGCTCCCCGGCCACCGGCTCGGCCACCCCGGGGATCAGTTTCTGCAGGGGGGGAGAAGTGGGCAGCAGGGGCTTGCTGGTCTTCTGGCCGCTGGCGGCCGCTGAGCGCTTGGCTTTCTGTGGAGGAGTGGGCTTCTCCCGCTGCACTCCCACTCCGTTTGCCCGGGCGCCTCCGTCCCCCTTGCTGAGGCTCTGAGTCTTTTCCTTCAGCTGGGCAGCCAGCTCGGAGGCCAGCTGGGGATGGAGGGGCTCGGAGCGGGGTTTGCCAGCGCCGGGGCTGCGCGGAGCATCCCTGGTGTCCCCAGCCCGCCGCTCTGGCTGGAAGGCGCCCATCTTCCGGAAGGCGTTCTGCACAGCCCCATTGATGCTCTCTGTGGGCTCTGAGCTGGCTTTGCTCCTCTGCTTGGGCTTGGAGGGTGACTGGGGCTCCCCGGGCAGGCTGGCTTTGCCCTCAGGGACACCAGGCTCCTTTGGTTGCTTCTGTGCTTTCTCCTTGCCCCGCGCGCTGCCCCTCTCCTCTGCCCTGCCCTGCACGCCGGCCGATGTCTCGCTCGGGCTCCTCTTCCTCTTGTCCAAGCCCTGTCCTTGCTCGGGGCTGTCGGACCGGGCAGCCGCTCGCTCTGGGGACCGGCTGGACACCGGGAGCGAGTTGGATTGGCTGGAGCTGTACCTGCCGTGGATCCAGGAGACTTTGGGCTTTGTGGCTGGGTCTGGGGGACGGGGCTTGGTCCGTTCTGGGGACGGCGGCTTCCCGGGGCCGCGTGGCTCTGCGGTGCCATCCTCCTCCTCCTTGGACTGCTTGGAGAGACGGGCAACCCGGGCATAGAGCGCGGCACCGGCCGAGCCCGAGCCGCAGGACGAGCGCTCGCTGTCCGAGGACTTGAGCAGGGGCGTTTCGCTGCTGTCGGCCGGGAAGGCTCGGACCGAGCCCGTCTCCTTCAGGAAGGTGTATTCACCTGCTTCCTCCCCGCCGGCCGGGGCCGCCAACTTGTCCCCGGGGCTGGCGGGTGTCCCCCGGTCCCTGCTGTCACCCACACTCTCTGCAGGAAGAGAGCACGGGGAGCGTCAGGAGGGGCTGTGCCCGGGGAGGGGAAGGTCTGAGATGCTCCTGCAGCACGATGGGACAGCATCCCCCTCGGTGTCCCACACCCTGGTGTTGTCCCCAGCTCCCTCCTCCCAGTCACAAGAAAGCTCTTAAAGCGACCCCAGAGGAGGGAGCTGTGAAACCAAATGGGAAGGAACATTGTTCCCTGCATCCCTTCTCAGGGGATGGGGAGCCAGGGTAATAGTCCCCACCACCCAAGGGTGCTGGCTCTCCACTGAGCAGGAGATGGCCCCTGGAGATAGCCCTGAGGAGCCCTGGGGAAGCACTGTTCCCTGCTCACCTTCGTGGGGGACGCAGTACACCGGCCCCTCATCCGTGGTGTCGAAGGAGGAGAAGGAACCACGGGATGACCAGGACGGGGAAGGCTGCTCCACCACAGAGGGTGGCTCAATGAAGCTGCAGTTCAGGGTGTTCTCCAGGTCGTGGTGGGCAACTGCAAGGGCAAAGAAGTGCTGTCAGTGCCAGGACTGCTGGACACCTCAGCCCAGTCAGGAGGGTGGTCATAGAATCACAGGACCATGGCAGCACCCAGCTCGGTGGAGGGGACCGACCCACTCCGAGACTTAGGCAGCTCCAGATGCTCTGGTAACCAAGAAGCCACCAGCATCCTGGCTTGTATCAGCACCGGTGTGGCAGCAGGGCCAGGGCAGTGATTGCCCCCCTTCATTGGGCACTGGTGAGGCCACACCTCAAATCCTGTGTCAGCTCTGGGCCCCTTTGGGGTTGACAATTACCCCCAGGTATTTGTCACCTCTGCCCACACATCCCAACACCTAAGGCATGCTGCAGTTTCCTGCTTGGACTGAGGGGTTCTTGCACATCCCTGCTTTACAATAAAATAACTCAGTGTCATTGGGATGTCCTCCTTTCCCAGCACATTGATTCTTTATTAGGACTGCATTAAAACGAGGGCAACGATGCCCACCTGCCCTTGCCCAGTTTGTCTTCTTGGAGAAAGGAAAGAAAACCCCAATACAGCAGTATTTCAAGAGCAAACAGCTGCAGAGGGGAGGTGGCAGTTCCAATATGGCTTTCCTTTAAAACAAACCAAAAAGGGAAAATTAAAAGCAGCTGGCTGGAAGTAGATGAAGGGAGACGCTTCCTGAGAGGAGGCGTGATGAGCGCCTGGGACCCACGGCCACAGGGGACCTCAGTGAGACCCAGGATACGGCTAGAAGATACAAAGAGGATGTGCAGCACACCCAGAGGGGGCTGGGAGCTCCTGCGTGGTCCCTTGGGATTTACCTCCCCTGGCTGATATACACCCCTGGCTGATGGGGCTGGGAGAAACATGGATGCTTCTCACCAGTCCCCTCCTGCCACTGATCCCCAAAATCTCCCAGGGCCACAGCATGAAGGTGCCAACCTCAGCCCTGCCTGCACAGTGGCCCAAACCTTGGCAGTGCAGCCACAAGGGTCAGCCCAAGCTGTGGCCCTGCTGGCTGCCAGCTCGGTGCGATCCCCAGGGAGATGCTGTGGACCCAAAGCTGATGCCAAGGCTGGGAAGAAGCTTCCCAGGGGGACACCTGGGGCTCCTGATGAGCTTCAGGAAGACCTGGTATCCCACCTGGGAAGGTTCTACCATGCTCACAGGCTTGTGTTCACTGTTATTGACCATGATCATGTTTGAGCCCAGAGGGAAAATCCACCCAGTGACAGCAAACACACAGCTGGGGCAGCAGCTCTGCAAGAACATGAGTAGATCCAGAGCAACCATATGCAGGGCATCCATGGCTTCAGGCAGCACTGGTTTACCCATGACATCCCCACAGGGTCCTGAGCACCTCCAGCTCTGACCTGGCCTTTGGGATGAGGCATTTCAGCATCCCTGGACCCTCCTGCTGGGGCAGGACCAACATGGCAGCAGGCTACTGTGTTGTGGCCCGTGGCTTCCAGGTGGAGCTGTGTGCTGACCTGGCACGGCGGTCACTGGCATCATCGGGATGAAGCTACTCCAGGCACTCAGCAGCTCCCCTTTGCCCGGGGGGTGCCCAGACCCAGCAGGGGCTGGAGGTGTCACTGCACCATGCACTATTGCTGCCAAAACTCACTGGCTCCAGCGCGCGGGCTGACGCGATGAACACAAGGCAAGCCCTGACCAAAGCCTGTTCCCTTTTCCTAACAACCCCCAGCCTCCTCACCAGGCTCTGGGAATAGCCACAGCCCTGCCAGGACACGAGGCCATCCCGAGCATCCCTCTGGCACCGTCCTCACCCCTTCCCGGGCCCGCTGCCATCCTGTTTACACAGAGAAGCTGGATGGGCTCCAGCTGCCTCTGGGCTGACGCAGGGAAGGTGCAGGCAGCCCCCCTTGAGCTCCCCCTGCCCAGGCACCCTCTGTCCTTCCCGAGCCCTGCCCGGCCCCTTCCACAAACACGGCCTCTGTTATCCTTGCAGTAGGAATGTTTCTCCGGCCCCGACACACCCTGCTCCATGGCAGGGCTTTGCTGTGCCCCACACGGCAAGGAGGCTGTGATGAAGTTGATCAGGAACCGTGTGCTGGGATGGGGCCATGTCCCACCCTTAATGGGGGACTTGGCATCATGCTGAGCCACTGTCCAGTGGGAAAGGGAGCCACTGTCCTCCAGGAAAGGGAGGCTGAGCCCCACGGCAGTGCAGCACCCGCCGGTTTATTCAATGGGGTCCTCTTGGGGGCAGCGCATCCCTAGCTCCTCACGCTGGGATGAGCACAAGGAGGGTTTGGGGCAGGGGACGCTGTCCCCCAGCTCTAGGTCAGGCCCTTTGCACATGTGAGCATCTCCTGCAAGTGCTGTTTGTGCCCAGGCAGTGGGGGACCTCACCCAACGTCCCTGCCCTCCATCCTCACCTCTGCTACACGCAGAAGCAGGGTGAGCTCTGGCACCAGCTGGGACGCTCAGGCTCCACACAAAGCTTGGGCAGGGTTAGGTCAGGACCAAAAGGCCAAACGAGGCGATTCCCTGGTGCAACAGGGACATTTCCCCTACCTGGGGAATCTCAAATCCCCCCAGAGCAGCTCAGCAGAGCTCAGTTCACCAGGCAAAAGCAAAATGATACCATTGACATCCAGAAGCTGCAGAAAGGGCTCAGCACCTGTGAGCCATGCGCTCACACCAAGCACTTTGATGGAGCTGGGGACCTGCTTGTCCCCGTCCCTGCTGTGCTGTGCTCACTGCCTGGGCTGGGAGCTGCGAGTCCTGCTCTGTCCTGTGAGGGGTCAGCCCCTGGGCTGTGGCTCTGTGCCCCTCCCCAGATGGCAGCACCTTACCCACGACCTTGGGCAGCTTCTGGCGCCGCAGTGGGATGCGCGGGAGCTTCATGCCGATGCGGCTGAACCGCCCGCACAAGCGTCTCGGTGGCTTCTTGGCTGCTGCCGGGTCCTGGCCGGAGCTGCAAGAGAAGGTGACAGCCCCATCAGAGAGGCACCAGCAGTCACCCTGTGGTGGGGACAGCATTCATGGGGTGATGGAGAGAGTCAAGGCTTCAGGGGCCTGCAGAGACAAAGGGCGTCAGGGGAAAATACTGGGGCAGGTGAAAGGGGGTTTGGAGACCTGCCGAGGGTGCTGCCAGTGCGGCACCGGCTCACACCACACCGGGCTGCAGAGCAGTGCCGGGGGTGGTGGCAAGGCCGGAGCCGGCCACGGCTGTTGGCAGTCCAAAGCACTGGGAACGCCCAGCCAAGACCCCAGAACAAATACGTGGCTTCTCTTTATTTGCTCTCTGGTTTTGAGGCTTTTTCAGGCAGTTGTGCCCATCACTTGGGATGCTCCACAAGGCAGTGCCGTGGGGGTGGCACTTGGGGTGACCTGGCTTCTGGGGGACACTGCAGAGATCCAGGCACCATGGGAGAGAGGGAACTCATCTCCCCTCTCCCTGTCCAACACCTCACCACAGGGTGTTGCGCTGGTGCTTTTCTCTGTGGGTAATTGCCTGCAGCTCCCAGGGCTTCTGAGCCAGATGTGCAGGACAGGGCTGAGCTGGCATGGCTGCAACAGGAGCTTCTGGAAAATCCCAGAGCAGCGGCTGCCAGCATGAGAGAAGGGATTCACCATGGCTGGAGGAACTCCCACAGCCTGGCCCATGCTGAGCAGCACAAGCCTTTCCCTCCGCAATGGGGATGTCACCTGGCACTGCCAACATGCTGCCAGCATCAGCATCCCAGCCCGGCAGTGCTGCAGCCGATTGCCCTCCTCCAGGACTCATGCTATAGCCCAGGGGATTGTTCTTGGGGGTCTTGGTCACATCCTGATGCCCTCACTGTGTTTTAGGGTTCCTTTCGCTCCATCCTCCCAGATACTGGAGAGGACCTCTGTGAAGTGGTGGCCCATGAGAGGGAAACAGTCAGGGAAGAGGCTCACCCCGAGTCCCTCCATCACCTGCTGCTTGGGTGCTGCCCTGAGGATGTAGCAGGACCAGCTCATACCCCTGGGATGTGCAGAACACACAGTGCTGCTCTGTCTCAGTTTCCCTGCAGCACCGCTGTCTCAGTGCGGTCCCTGCATCCCCATCCTGGTCCCAGCCATGCACTGGTCACCAATGTCCCCAGCCACCCCCTTTCCTGCTCAGGCTTTGTGTCAGAGCCCGGCGGGAGCCCGCCTGGCCCTGGTACTCACCCACAGGCTTCGTCCTTCTTGCGGCAGATGCAACAGCAGCAGAGCAGGGAGAGCAGGAGGATGAGCAGTAGTGCCAGGAGCGCCCCGGCACCGATCACCCCCATCCGCTGGTTGGCCTCTGCAAAACAGAATAGGTGGCTCAGCCCCATCCAGCCCCGTGCACCCCCAGTGCCCATTCTGTGCCCATCCCGGCTCTCACCCATGTGGCAGGCGCCTGTCAGCGGGTTGCAGGCACCGTCGTGGCACCTGCAGGCTTCAGCGCAGTTGGCTCCATAGCGGCCGGGCGGGCACGTGAGGTTACAGCTGGGAGGAAACAGTGATCATGAGCCAGGCTGGACAAGACCTTCAAGATCACCCAGTCCAACTGCTCCCAGCACTGCCGAGGCCACCACTAACCCATGGCACTGAGGGCCTTGGCTACACGGTGCAGCGGATTCAGGGATGCTGGTGGCACTGCTGGGCACTGAACCCTCCAGCAGCTGTTCACCACCAGCAGCGTCCCAGCCGGAGCGGCTGCAGCCGTAAGGAGCCAGTGGGCCCTGGCCCAAACCCGCTCCCCTGGGAATGTCCCGGCCCTCGGCACCGTGCCTGGAGGCGGATCAGCCCATTTCATACTCCAACAACTCGCAAAGCCCAGCCTCGTGCCTGCCAGGCGCTGGGTGACGACTGGGCGCACACCGAGCCCGCGGCTGCTCCGGCGGCTGGGAGCAGGGACGGTGCCCTGACAAAACTGCTCATCCCACCACCAGACCTGCATTTCCTCACAACCTGGGAGAGCACAGGGCAGAATTTGCTTTCCTGTCACCTCTGGTCTTGACACCTCTGGGAATGACGTGGAGGAGATACACAACTCTCTGCACACCACAGGTACTTTAGTATCCTCCCAATGCAGAGCTGAGAGAACCCCCTGCACAGGGAGGACATCGTTCTGCCTTCCTTCCAGAAATCATCCCTTTTTAGCAAAATTATACACTGACAAATGCATGAGTTTGCACATAGTCACAGGGAGCAGCCTGAGCCTGGAGTGCACCCATACAGCACAGCTCAGCCCACAGCTACAGCGCTGCTGGGGATGCTGCTGGGGCTGTGGCTGCATCCTGAGCACCCTGGTCCCCACACTCCTGGTGCTGTGCCGGGGTCTCAGAAGTCTAATCCATGTGCTGCTGTCTGGCACTCCGCTGAAAGCAGCACCAAGCACCCAGCTCCCTCCACCCCTGCTGCCAAAGGCGGACACGATGCCCTGGCCTGAGCTGCTGCCAGTGCCCATCTGGCTCTTTTAGCAGCATGAGGGGCTGGTGAAGCCCCCCAAACCCCACCCAAAATCCAAACACTCCTTGTTTATATGTCCTGAGCGAAAAACTGGCATGGGAAGGACACCAGCTCCGAATCTCTCTTCTGCCATCGCCCCTGCAGTTAATGATGGGAAAATCCAAGCAACACCGGCACTGTGGGAGCTGTCTGCATGCCCCAGGCATAAGGAAATGCTTTTCTGCCTTTCCACACAGTCCCACACTGGACAAAACCACCAGGGAATGCAAGCAGGATATCCAATGTCCCTGTGCCCTCTCCTTGGGCAGGCGGAGGGCTGGGGGGCTCTTCCCAGGGATGTGGAAGACTCCGACCAGAGCTGTAGCTTGCAGCAGGAGCACCCTGTGGATGCCATGTGTGTGAGGCTTTTTGCTATTCTGGGATGTGGTTTTCTCTCTCTTTTCGGCTAGAAATTCCACCCTGGACTTAAAATCCCCCAAGAAACCACTGTTTTGTCGACAGCATTTGTTTTTGCCAAATAGACATTTCCTACAGCAAAATCCTTCTCCTGCTAAGGGCTTCACGAGCGCGTCCTTTCGCCCCCTTCCAAAATTCATCTTTATTATTGCCCACGAGTGCTTCCACCACAGGAAACCTCTTGTCTGGGAACCTCCTTGGGCAGGAGGAGGGCTGGGGGCTCTTCCCAGGGGTGAGGAAGACCCCGGCCAGAGGGTCCACACTCCAGGAGCCCTGGAGTGCACCCCAAGCACGCCCACTGTGCCTCACTTACTAGGTGCCATGGGAGCCGGGGTGGCAGAGGCAGCGGCCTGTCTCAAAGTGGCACTGGCCATTGACGCAGTCACTGCAGACAAAGGCGCAGTTATCCCCGTATGTCCCGTTCCGGCACTTCGTTTCACACCTGAAATGGGAGGGATGAGGGCAGGCGATGGAGCATCCATGGATCCTGGGGAATGCTGGCATCCATCCCCACAACCCTCCTGCCTGCAGGCAGGGAGATGGGCTGTGTGTTATCATCCCTGTTTGGGTGCTTCAAAGCCCTGGAACTAATCCCGGGCACAACAGCCTGCGGGAATGCATCTGAGCTTGAGAGCTGAGCCCTGCCACGAGCACCCAGCACTGCATAGGGGCATAGGCAGGGGTCTCACAGGCTCCCTTCAGTCTCGTGGCTGTGTCAGTGGGCTCAGCCTACCCCTGCCCTCCCCTTCTGGCTGCAGAAAGCCAGGCAGGGGGCAGGAGGGATGCTGGGCATCACCTGCCCGGTCCCGGCTGCAGCACTCACCGGTCTCCAATCCAGCCAGGGTTGCAGTGGGAGCACTTGCCGTTGATGTGGTTGCAGGTGTGACCATCCTTGCAGGGGGGGCAGAGCTTCTCACAGCCCTCTCCATAGAAGCCGGGAGAGCAGGGCTGGTCGCACTTGGTGCCATTCCAGCCCGCCTCGCAGGTCAGGCAGCGCCCATCCGCCACGGTGCACGGCTGCAGGCTCTTGCACTGCCCGCACCTGCAACGGCAACTTCCCTTTGTTCAACATCTCCCTTCCCTCACCTTTCTCAGCCTCTTACTTCAGCGAAGTGGGGGCTTTGAGAACAGAGAACAGAAAATATGGCTCTAACTATTAATAATCTACCCTTACTATCTCGTTTTCTGGAATTGCATTCAGAAGTTTGTGCGAAATACCTCCTTCCCCTCCCCAGGAATGTCCTGAATTCACAGCCTAGGCATGACTGTGACTGAGGGGCAGCCCATCAGCCTGCACAGCATCCCTCAGTCCTCCTGCCGCCACCTCCCACAGAGTCCGGGGGTTCCAGGCACTCACCGCCTCCTGCAGCCCTGTCCATAGAATCCCGCAGGGCACGGCTCGCGGCAGTACTTCCCGCGGTATCCCGGCTCACACGTGCACGTTCCATCCACCTGGTTGCACTTGCCCTTGTAGCACTGGCAGTAGCGGTCGCAGCGGGGCCCGAACGTCCGCTCCCGGCACTGGCAGCGCCCCGTGAACTGCTCGCAGGGAGAGTTGTTGCAGGAGCACTGGTTGTTGCAGCCGCGGCCCCACCAGCCGGGCTGGCACAGGCAGTTCCCTGTCTGCTGGTCACACTGGGAGTTGTGGCTGCAGTAGCAGGAGCTGGAGCACTGCGGTCCCCACCAGTTGGGCTCGCAGGTGCACTTGCCTGTCTTCTGGTCACACTTGCCGTGCTTGCAGAGGCAGATGTTCTCGCACTTGGGACCCCAGCGGTTGGCATTGCAGGTGCACTGCCCCGTCACGTCCTCGCACTGCCCGTTGGGGTGGCAGCTGCACATCTCCTTGCAGTCGGGACCCCAGAACTGCCGGGGACACTCTGCGGGCAGAGCCATCAGCCCTGGCACTGCCTGCGGTAAACAACCCCTCCTCCAGGGGAGACCCCCGCTCCCAACGGGATGCTCAAGCACAGTGACCCCCATCCTCTAGTGCAGTGACCCCTCTTCTCTAGTGCAGTGACCCCCCCTCCTCTAGTGCAGTGACCCCCCCTCCTCTAGTGCAGTGACCCCCCTCCTCTAGTGCAGTGACCCCCCTCCTCTAGTGCGCTGGGTCTCAGAGGAGACCCCTCCAAAGGAATGATGCCCTGGCCACAAAGCCAGAGCAGAGCATCCACCTCTCGGAAGTCACTCCGGGATGAGCTAACCCCCAGTGAACCCCACCAAGGACACCTCATGCCATGCTGGTACTCACTGGTGTCACAGTTGGCGCCAAAGTAGCCATGGCGGCAGCGGCACTCGCCGGGCCGGACACACACCTCATTCTCCTTGCAGGTGAAGTTCCCCTCGCACACAGCTGGATGGATGGACAGGTATCAGGAGGCAGCACGATGCCACTGGACCCATCCCCGTTCCCAAACACACCCCGGCCCCACAGGTGCTGTGGCACAGTGACCGTCCTGGCAAGCAGCCGGGCAGGCTGGATGGGACCCTCGCCAAGAAAAGGCCACCAGCCTCCTGCCACTCCATTCAGCTCCATCCCCGCAGCAGCCTCCTGCCACCCAGCCCAATCCATCCCTGTCCGTGTCTGCACCCACCAGCGGCTCAGATCCATGTCACCAGCAGAAACACCCCTGTGCCGGGACTGCTTGTGGGCACCGAAGGAGAACAGGGACATGGGTTGGGGGTGTCATAGGCAGTCCCCTGTCCCCTCCACTCATTACAGACACGGTGGTGTCACTGCCACCCCACCACTGCCTCTCCTGCTGGGCCAGCAGCCCCCCTGCTGTGAGGGATCCCTGTGCTGGGGCAGGAGCAGGATGTGGACAGGCAGCATGATGGCGCAGGCTGGCACAGGCAGGTCCTGCACGGCCCTAGATGAGCCACCTTAGGAGCCACACGGGAGAGCAGACCACCCATCCCATTCACCTTACCTGGGAGCTGTTAGACCTACGGTGATGGATACTATAGAACCCCCTAAAATAGACAGATTACACAGGTTAGGAGCAGTGAGTCTAAGGGTTAGAGCAGGTTGGGGGGGCAAGGAGATGGGGAAAGCTTGCTGGTGGGACCGTCCTCCCCCCAGTGTCCTGGCAGACCCTGTTCTCCCTCATGCCGAATGGACCATGCCCTGTTCCTGGTGTGCAGGCATCCAACGCATGCAGCGAGCGGTTACAAGGGCTCATGCACGGTGGGTTAGTTGGTTACATGTCCTGGCTGCTGGCTGCACACTGCTGGTGCCCCAGGCTGCTGCCCTGAGCTCCTTCATCTCTCCTGGGGCAAGGGGAGTCCTGTGGCCAGGCGAGGCTGTGGGGGATAGCTCAGGAACCCCGGAGCAGCCCCACGCCTGTGGATCAGCGCAGAGGATCAGAGCTCCAGGGCCTCACGCTCAGCATCCGTGCCCCTGCAAGAACTGCAACGCCTGGCGTGGCCCTGGCTGGGGCTGCCCCAGCAGCCTCTCCCCACTGGGGCCATGATGGACACGTGCCTGGTCTTGGCGGCTCTGCCTTGGCTCCTCACACTGCTGTGGGAAGTCTCTGGGTCCCATCCCTGCAGCTGCACCTTCCCCGTCCCCACGCTTCACCCTGGGGAACCCTGGCTGACCCTTGGGTCCCAAAGCAGCACCCCCAGAGCTGGCCAGCATGGAGAGAAACCTGCCAGCCTGGGAGTGGGGGTGATGCTCCACATGGAGGAGCCATCTGGTGCCCGGTGCACCCCAGGGTGTCACTGTGGGTTCAGGGGATACCCCAGCACCCCAGCACTGGGGCTGAGCACCCATTCCATCCACACACTGATGGCTTCAAGTACCACAGGGAGGCAGGACAGGCCCCAGCATCCCCAGGGAGCCTGGCTGCAGGCAGAGGTCCCCGGACAGGAGGTCCCGCTGTGGGGCACATCAGGGTGGCCCCTGACAACAGTGAGGCCAGGAGGGCTTATCAAAGGATGGGCAGAAGAGCAGCGTCCAACACAGGGAGACACCAGTGCTTACCTATTAAACACTCGCTTCCTTGTTGCCTCCATCCTGGGCAGCACATGAGCACCGCGGAGCTACAGAGGGCAAGAAAAAGCACCATGACTGGTTATGACCCTCAGAAAGCCCTAGTCTTTCCCAAAACTCCATGGAGAACACTGGTGCCATGATGGTGAGTGGTCTCACTCCTGGACAGTTGAAGCCTGGTCCCATGGGACAAGGAATGCTGCTGGCTGCTCCTCACAACGCAGAGCTGCTGGGGGCTCCCATGGGCACCGGATTCAGCCAGGAGTGAGGCCAGGACCAGATCCTCTTTGAGCCAGGAGTGGTGAAACAAGGAAAGGTGTGTTTGGAACCGTTATTGACAAAAGAAATCCCCCAAACCCCTAAAAGCTGGGAAAAGAACATCTCAAGCACAGCCCCTGGGGCATATCCCCCACATAGAAGCTGTGTGATGCCAACTGCATGTGGCTGGGATGTATCCCTGAGCCCCTGAGTGCCCAGGAGTGCCACCACCTCCAGGGAGCACCATGTATAAGACCACCACCCAAAGCATTTTTAGCACAAGCCTGACCCTGGCCAGCACCAGGATGGGGTCTCCCAGCCCCTCTGAGGCTCAGCCAGATGCTCAGGTCCTTACTGGAATGGGACGCCTGGGGACACCTCACCCACGCTTGTTCAATGACCCCCCGAGTGACAGGCTGGGGGATCCCAACACTGCAACCCAGGTGCAGGGAACACACTCCCTGTTCCGGGACACTGCAGGAAACCCCCTCATCCCTGGGGGGACCTGCTCATTCCTGCAGGGACCCTGCTCATCCCTGGTGGTACCATACTGCCTGGTCCCGGCCAGCCCCGGGACCAATGCTGAGAGCTATAAAGGACTCAAGTGGGTGCTGCAGTCAATCCAGGGCCACTCATTCTGCGGCGCAGCCTGGAATGCGCTTTGCTCTTTCTCTTTTTTTTTTTTCCCTCCTTTTCCTCTTTATAAGTAACAAATGCAGAAGAGGAGGAGACAGTGAGGAAGTATCCGCTCAAACCCAGCGCAGTCACAGGACGGTGTCTGGCTGCCAGACAGCCTTGTCCTGGGGCCGGGGAGGGAGCGAGGGAGCTGCCAGCAGCCCCCAGCCCAGCACCGGTACTGGGGGCACTGGAGGCAGGTCCCAGCGCCCGCCCGGCCCCACCAGGAGCAGCGTGTCCCCTGCTCACAGCGGATGCGGAAAAGTTGGAAAAGAGGCAGAAAAGAACCACAAAAATGATTCAAGGCCTGGAAAGAATGCCTCGCAGACGGAGCCCAAAATAGCTCCATCCTTCAGCCGCCGAAGCGGCTGCAAGATGCTGCGATGGCAGCCGGAGAAACCCCCCGTGCGGGGACCGCGGGGCTCAAGTGAGGGGGCTCTGCCCTGGGCAAGCACACAAGGGGATGCAGGGTGTTAAGGGCAAAGGGCGGTCAACCACCAAACCACCTCCCCAGAGACCGGGTGGGCTGGAGGCAAGGTTCTTCTCTGCACGAGGCTTCAGGCTGCCCTCCCCTAAGCGCCTGCCGTGCAGGGGTGCAGCCGGAGGGGTCCGTGGTGTCCTGACCCTCTCCAAGCAGTCACTGTCCCACCTGGCCCTGCTTTTATTGTTCCCCCCTTTGGAAATTCAGCATTTGGTGGTTTTTTGATGAAACCACAGCAGGTTTGCAAGGGGAAACCCTTCTGCCTGGGAAACCTCCTCCCTCAAAACAGCTTGGCTTGGCTGCCAAAATGGGCATTACAGGGGAGGCACCAAAAAGCATCACCTGTGGTGAAAGCCCCGTGGTTGACGGTGGGGAGATGCTGAAACAGTGGCAGGAGGGAGAAACCCCTCCCCGGCCGTGAGCTGGAGGAGGTGAGCAGCACCGTGACCACCACCAGCCCACCCACAGCACTGGGATTGTGTTTACCTTGTGGCTGACAGCTAATCCCTGCTTCCCCATGCCTGCTGCTGGCATCCAGCACCCCTCTGCTCAGCAGAGGCAGCTGGGATTCAGCAGGGGGTCACTGGTGCTCCCAGTGTGGCACACGGACTGGTCCCTGAGTACAGCCACCCCCAGGTAGGGGTGGTGCTGGCTGCAGCATGACCCACGGGACATGGATCTAAACCACGTCTTGTGGTCTCAGCTCCTGCAAAGAGGGCTTGCTCCATACATCCCATGACCACTGGGACTCGGGTAAATGGGAGATCTGTTTAAAAGGTCGCTCGCTCCCCACAGGGACCTGCCACTGCAGACATGCTGGGTGCAAATGCATCTTCTATTCCCTCTTCTCCAAAGCACTTCAGACGCTGGGAAAAGAAGAAAGAAAAGCTGCCCCTAAGACCTGTCCAGGATGTGGGAGCTCTGCTGATGTGGAAGGAAGAAGCAGGGATGTGGGGGCAACCAGGGCCTTGACCTGCAGGGACAATCGCTCAATGCCCAGCACATGGCCACATCCTGCTTGTGCTGAGCACCAGCAGCACCTCCATGGATGCTCTGGGGGCTTCTATGGAGACAAAATATTTTTCCTGTGGGTGAATTGCTCCCTGAAGCACATCCCCTTCACCCACAGCTATGGAGGGGGCTCCTGAGGCTGGAGGGACAGCTCGAGACAGCCCCCCCTCCCAAAAACAGTGAGGAGTGGGCTCACATCCCCAGAGCAGAGGATAGACCCTGGGGCTCGGGTGGGAGCCACTGCTGTGGTCTCATGTCAGATGGTCCCATGTGAGACCTCCTGCTCTCAGCTCGTGAGCACGCAGCGTGTCCCCACAGCCCACAGCACTGCTGTCCCCTCCCCAGCCCTGTGGCCATCCTGAGTGCTCCCCACCCCACTGTTTCTCCCAAGGATCACCGTGGCACTGAGCTCCTTCTTTCTCCATATCACCCATCACTTGGTGTCACACAGCTCCCCCCATGTGGCACAGAGGGACCACGGGGTCCCAGCCAGCAACATCCCCCCTGGATGATGCCAGCTCCAGGTCCCCGGCCCAACCTCAACCCTGGGGTGCAAGGCAGAGATTCCCTGGAGCAGGATCGTGGAAACTCTTCAGCCAGAGAAAGAAAAGTTTAAAAGCAATGCTCACCAAAAGAAAGTGTTGGTGAGAGCAGGATGGGGACAAAGCAGTGCCCAGGCACTGGCCTGCACCCCAAACACCAGCGTCGGAGAGTAGCACCCCAGCTTGTAACTTGGTTCTAAAAGAACTTCAAAATTAGGAAAGAAAACTTTAACACCAAATTGTCCCCACACATCCCTTTTCTTCTGCCCCACATAGTTCCTTGGGTTGTTGCTCACTAGCCAGGTCTCAGGAGGTCACAGAAGGAGCTGAAGCAGAATCCTGCCCTCAAGCCCCCCAAAACTGACGACTGGCATCCTCAAGGGATGGAGGTGCCTGGCAGAGCATCACAACCACAGATCCAACCAGCAGCTTCACCCAGCTTGGGTGGGGGACACTGGGACCTGTCCCAAAGCCCCAGGGCCAGGGAAGGACCCACAGCACCCCAGTTCTTGGGGCCACTAAGGTGTGTTTGGATGGTGACACATGGAGCATCCTCCATGCCAAGAAGAACATCTCAGGGGCTGCCCCCTACCCACCTTGTCTGGCACCCAGGCTGCCTGCAGGCCCCATGGGAGGATGGACATCACCCCCTGCATCCTGTCTGCTTGTTGGCGAACACCTAGTGTCCAAGCCCCGCAGCACTGGGTGCAGCATCCCTCCAGCAGGAATGGTGCAAAGGGAAGCACTCAGACATCCCATCCTCAGCACGTGGGGCTGGATGCTGGGAACGGGACAGGGTAGGGGGGACTCTGCGTCACATTCCCGCTGCCACCCCAGGACATGGTGGCAGTTTTGCTTGGACAGATGATGGGCAGCAAGGAGGAACCGCTTCCCACTTCCCACATCCCACATCCACAGCAGCCACCGCTCCGGCTCCTGAAATGCCTCCTTAGGAAACTCAGGCTGTAACTTGAGGAGGGGGCACCAGCCCCTGCGGCCCTGCTGAATGGAGCCATTATGTGGCCCCTCTCGCTCTCAGCACATGTTTTCCTTGTGGACTCATCTGACCTCACAGGCGAGATGTAAAGGTGCATTTATGGCCTGGGCCCCCCAGCAAGGGCAGGGGCTGGAGCTCTCCCAGCCAGGAGGCAGTGTCTGTGGGCACTCTCCCCCCTTGACTGGGGCCAGCCTGGCCAGCACCAAGCCCCAGCGCTGCAGAGAAGCTTGGCCCGAGGCGATGCTCTGCAGTGACCTGTGGTAGAGGCAGAGCTCAGGGAGTGGGGACAAGGCAGTGCCAGCTCCCAGGGCTCTGTCACCACCCCGATCAGGCAGGCAGGATGTGACCCCCGGGGGCAGCCAGGTAGTACCAGCACTCACTTGTTGAAGCCAAACCCGAGACTGCTGCAACTGCCAAGTCCACCATCTCGAGCAGCCCTGGGCAGCTCCACCAGCATACCCAAAGCATCCTGCATCCTGCTCGGCCATGGGACTGGCTGCGGGGGGTGCAGGACCGGCCTCCCCCCAAGTGCAATCCGATGCCTGGAGGCACCCAGGATCGGCTCCCCACAGCAGAACCGGCCCCAGGGATGCAGGATTGGTCCCCCACAGCACGACTCGATGATCACGAGGCACCAAAGGAAAGGTCCCCACAGCAGGATCGGCCCCGGGGGGGGGGGGGGGGGGGGGGGGGGGCAGAACCTGCCCCGGGGGCTGCAGGACCGGGTGTTCACAGCACTCCCGGCGGCCGCGAAGTGCGGGACTGTCCAGGAGCACTCAGAACCGGCTCCGCGCAGCAGGACTGCCCCAAAGGCGAGCAGGGCCGGCCCCGGTGTGCCCAGAGCCGGGTCCCCGCAGCTCTCCCGGCGGTCAGGACCGGACCCCCATCCCGGCCCCTCGCGGGCCGAGCTCCTCGGCCCTCCCCGGTACCCGGCTCCCCCCGGCTCAACTCCTCACAAGCTGGATTTCACCCTAGCAGGAGCCCAGCGGCGGGTCCGTGTGTGTGTGCGTCCCGCGTCCCCCCCTTCCCATCCCGCCGCACCCCGCGCCCCGGCCCCGCGGGGTCCCGTCCCGTCCCGTCCCGCCGCTCCTACCCTCCGGCCCTGCAGACGTTCCTGCCGCGGGGGCTCAGCTCCTGCGCGGCTCCGCGGCTCAGCACCACCAGCACCAGCACCAGCGGCAGCTCCGCGGCTCCGGCTCGGGCGCGGCGGGGCGGTCGCAGCCCGCGGGCCGCCATCACCATCGGAGCGGCGGGGCCCGGCCTGACCCGGCCCATCCCATACGGGGCGCTTCCCCCCCGCGCTTCGCTCCGCCGCCCCCCCCCCGGCTCCACCGTGCCCGGCGACCGCCCTGCCCTGGCCGCCGCTCGGCGGGCGGAAGCCGCAGTGCGAGCGCTCCGCAGCCGCTCCCCCCCGCCCCCCCGGCGGCGGCGGTGCCCGCATTGGTTCCCGTGACGGCAGGCCAGGCTCCGGGGGCCGCGCCCCCCACCGCGGGCAGCGCCGCCCCGACGGGCCCGGGGGTCCCCCGGGTGGGCAGCGCCGAGGAATGCGCGGAGGGAGCCCCGAGGGAAGGATGCGGGTCCTGGCTCCCGGCTCCCAGCTCAGCCCGGGGCTCCGGGGGCTCCTGGGGATCCCGTGACTCCGGCGTGAGGATGGTCCCGGGGTCCGGCAGCCCCTGGGATGTGGCAGCCCCAGAGGTGCAGCAGCGCCGGGATCCAGCCCACCCGGGGTTCCTGCAGCCCTGGGTGCCCGACTGCCCTGGGGTTGGGCTGTCTTAGGTAGCCAACAACCCCAGAGACCTTAGAGCAGCTCCAGTGCCTAAAGGGGCTGCAGGAAACCTGGAGAGGGACTTAGGGACAGGCCAAGGGGAATGGCTTTAACCTGCCAGAGGGGAGACTGAGCTGAGCTCTTAGGCAGAAGCTCTTCACTGTGAGGGTGCTGAGGCGCTGGCACAGGGTGCCCAGAGAAGCTGTGGCTGCCCCATGCCTGGCAGTGTTCAAGGCCAGGTTGGACACAGAGGGTTGGACACAGCAAGCTGCTCCAGTGGAAGGTGTCCCTGCCTGTGGGAGAGGTCTGGAGCTGAATGAGCTTTACAGTCCCTTCCAACCCAAACAAGGCTGGGATTCTGTGTTTCTATGTGCCCGGCTGTCCCAGGGTCCACCTCCTGGTGTCTGGCATCTCCATGCATCTAGCAGTGCTGGGCTCAGCCTGCTGGGAGCCACACAGGGACCTGGGGAATCCAAGTGGTACCCACAATAGTGGAACCAAAGGACCTTGACCCTGAACAGGGACAGAAGAGCTTCAGAACTAACCCACCATAAGGACACATCTGTGGAGCTGGGGGACACATGGGGCACCCCCAGCAGTCCCACAGCTCCAGCCTGGTCAGTGACCCTCCTCAGTCCAACAGTGCAGCAACATTGAAAGTGCCCCATGAGCATGGTTGATGTCCTCCATTCCACACCATCTGCAGGTCCTTCTGAAGGCCTCAGGCCTTTCGAGCTTGTGCACTTCAGCGTGGGGTGACCGGCGCTGGTGACTGGGTCAGTGCACCCAGATACAGAAAGGGCAGTTGCTGTTTTGTGGCTGAGCATGGATCAAGGCTGCTGGGAACATGGAGGTTGTGGGGTGGCAGGGCACCCAGTGGCACAGGTGAACAGGAGGTAGCCCCCAGCCTGTTCTTTAAGGCAGGGGAGTCTCACCTGGAGAAACAGCAGAAGAGGAGAACCTCTGGAGAGCCTGAACTCCCCGCCTTGGCTTAGGGGTGGCTCACCTGAACTGGAGGGCCTGAACTGCTGCCCTGGCTGCCTGGGAGGGGAGCCCAGAGCTGCCTGTGGTCCTGCAGAGCTCCGGCCAAGCCAAGATGCTCCTAGCTTGAGGCAGTGGCAGCCTCAGTGTGAACAGCCCCAGGAGCAGAGCTCAGGGTGGGGAGAGGCTCTCCTGTAGCTCCCATCCCCTTTCCGCAGCCTGGGGGATGTTCCAGGGCTCCTGGTCCCCTCCAAGCCCATTTCAGAACTCCACAGCTTCTCATTCCCAGGAAGTTTGGCCTCACTCAGTAGATCCTGTCTCTGGCTCCATTCCTCAAGCCCTGGCCAAAATGTGCAGCTGGAGGGGGCCGAGAGCAGGCACAACCTCCCCCTTCGGGTCCCAGGCAGTGATGCACAGCCCAGGGACAGATGGTTCCCAGTAACTTCCAGGGGTGGCTGCCTCATCCCTGGCAGTGTTCAAGGCCAGGTTGGATGGGGCTTGGAGCAACCTGCTCCAGTGGAAGGTGCCCCCTGCCCATGGCAGGGGCTGGAACTGGATGAGGTTTAAGGTCCCTTCAACCCAAACCAGGCTGGGATTTTGTGAACAGCAGAAGAGAGGAGCAAGAACAGCTGCAATTTAATCGTCACCATTCTCCACCAATCCAGTGTACAGCAGAGCCGAGCTGTGCTCCAGCTCTGGGTGCGCCCCCCTAACTGCAAGACAGACCCGGAACTGGGGACCATGAGCAGGGCAGGGGCTGGCTGCCTCTCCCCGCTCCTCCTGCCCCACTGGACAAGCCCAGGCTCTGCTGAGCCCTGTGGGATGGGCTGTGCAAAGCCGGGGAGCAGCCAGGTAGCAGCTGCCCTGGGTCAGACAGCAGGTACCGAGTGTGCCCCTGCCCAGTTCACTGTGGCACTGCCTCCACAGAGCTGGAGGAAAAGTCCCTGCCCTGGCTGAGGCTGGAGGAACGCGTGGCTGAGACCAGCTTGTCCCCGAGCCCACGGCAGACAGCAGGCAGCCAAACCTGCTGCTGCAATGGGAACGCCCCAGGGCAGCGCTCACGCAGCACAGCCCCTGCCATAGCCCAGCTCAAGGCCCTGGGATGGGGGGACGGCTCTTGGGGCAGTCCTACAGCAGTGACCTCTGGGAGGTGTGTGCCGTTCGAAGAGCAACAAGGACATGTCCCTTCCTCGGGAAAAGGGTGCTGGGAGGGCAACCGCAGCAGGACTAGGCTGGGGAATGGCAGTAGTGGTCATAGGTGAAGGCACAAGAGGTGCTGGGCTGGAGGCACAGTTGGGGTTAGTGGCTGGAGCTAAAGAAGGTACCGGCCAGGAGCCGCCGCTTGACCTCCCTCCAGAGGAGGTCCCGCTCCCGGTTCACCCGCTCCATGAAGCCCCTGTTTTCCTGGGCCCGGCGGGACAGGTAGGGCAGCACCTCCTGCACCGACCCGTAGGGCACATACTTGTAGACAGGGAAGCCAGCCTGACCTGGAGGAGAGAGAGGGGTTGGAAAGGACCAAGAAAGCCAAAAAAGGGGGAAGGAAGGAAAAAAAAAAAAAAAAAAAAAAGACGAAAGAGGGGTAGAAGGAAGCCAAAAGCCTCCCCCTCACCTCCCAGCCCTCCGGTGCCCCTCGGGCTGTGCCAAGGAGTGAAGGATGCGGGTGGGAGGGATGCAGCGGGTGGGAGGGATGCAGCGGGTGGGAGGGATGCAGCGGGTGGGAGGGATGCAGCGGGTGGGAGGGATGCAGCGGGTGGGAGGGATGCAGCGGGTGGGAGGGATGCAGCGGGTGGGAGGGATGCAGCGGGTGGGAGGGATGCAGCGGGTGGAGGCTGTGGTCCAGCACTGGGGAGGGGAGCCTGGGAGCAGGCGGATGAGGCCGAGCCTGCTCAGCACAGGGAGCTTGGGAAGGCGCCGAGGTCACCAGGAGCCCTGGGAATGTCGGGAGCCGGGGCTGGGCCAAGGCAAGAAGCGTTCAACCAGAAACATCAAGTTAACACATTTTTGCAGCATGAGCAGAGGAGGCTGCAGCCAAACCCCGCTGGCGATGGGAGCTCTGGGGCAGAGCCGCCGCCGGGCTGGACAATGGCCCCTCTGCCTCCCACAGCTCCCTTGGGTGCAGGGCTCTGCTCTGGCCACCAGTGCGGGCAGGGGCTTCATTCCCTGACCTGGACCCTTGCGTGTCCCTGGGTCTGGGCCCCAGCAGTACTGCTGGGGCCAGTGGCAGAGGGGAGGACAAGGTCACACAAGAGGCTGTTGCCCAGTGCTTGGTGTGCAGCTCCATCAGAGCCAGAGGGTACAAGGGAGGTTTGTGCCTGCCAGGACCAGCCTCTGCCCCACCTCAGACAACTGTCTCTGCTCAGAGACCAAAGTGGGAATCTCCCTGCGCAGCCATCATGGTCTTGTGGGATCTCCAAAAGACAGATGTGATTTTCCACCTACATCCTGCCCAAACCCCATGCAGGAGTCACAGCATTCCACACAGCTGGGAAAGGGAAGGGGCAAGCTAGAGAGATGGGACATGCAAACCTCACGGAGTTCAATGAGGCCAAGTGCAAGGCCCTGCCCTGGGTCAGGGCAAGCCCCAGCACAGATGCAGGCAGGGGGAGACTGGATGGAGCAGCCCTGAGAAGGACTTGGGGGTGTTGGGTGAGGAGAAGCTCCTCAGTGACCCTGCTTCAGTGTGCGCTTGAGCTCAGAACCCACTCTTTGAGGGTGGCGAGGCGCTGGCACAGGGTGCCCAGAGAAGCTGTGGCTGCCCCATCCCTGGCAGTGTTCAAGGCCAGGTTGGACACAGGGGCTTGGAGCAAGCTGCTCTAGTGGAAGGTGTCCCTGCCCGTGGCAGGGGTTGGAGCTGGATGAGCTTTAAAGCTCCCTTCCAACCCAAACCATTCTATGGTTCTATGATAGAGGCCACAGGGCGCTGTTCTCAACCAGTGGTGCTCTCACAGGCACATCCTGGCTCTGTCCATCCTGCAGACCCCAGGGGTGACTCCATGGGGCAGGAACACGACTGCCACGTCCCTGCTGCTCCCAGCACTCACCCAGGGGGAAGGTGATCTGGTCGCACATGCCCAGCAGCTGCCCAAAGTACACCTTCTTCTCCGAGGGGTGGATGCCAAGCTCCATCATCCTGCAAGCCAAGCCTTGGTATGAGGAACAGCAGAGACAGCAGAGCACATGGGGCAGCGTCCCACTGGGTGAGCACAGGAGACCCGACAAGCCACGTCTCACTGCAGCTCTGCTGGATCCCCAGTGCCTGCCATGCCTGGCCAGCAGTCACCTGCGCAGGGTGAACTTCACTGTGTCCTCATTGTGAGATGCCACCATCACATTGGCTTTCCGGCTGTGCTTGATCTCCTCCAGGATATAGTCCAGGCACCTGCAAGGCAGTACAGGGGCTCGTGGTGAGGCTGCTGGAGCCTGTACCTGGTGGGATGAGGGAGGACCATGGCTGGGGCTGCCCCTACCTGTGGTACATCTCATTGGTCTTCTCATAGGTGGGGTTGATGGGATCCTCGTAGCCGATCTGGGCTGCCCGCTTCCGCTCCTGCTCCATGTAGGCACCACGGACCAGCTTGGTGCCGAAGTGCCAGCCCTCCCGACGCGACAGCTCCACGTCCACCGTCACGTTGTCATAAGCCTCCTGGGACCAGGGGGAAGAGATGGCACAAGGTCACTGCACCAGTGCCACCTCTGCCCTGTGCCTCCAAGGCAACCAGCCCTGAGCTATGCATCACCATGGCTTCAGGAGCCAAGGTCTCCATCCAGCAGGTCCTTCCTGCCCAGCCTGCAGCCGGACCTCACCTTCAGGTAACACTGGTAGGTGTTGAAGATGATGGCCCGGTCCCT